>NC_057800.1:394944541-395295968 GCF_018294505.1 Triticum aestivum | reverse complement strand
GGGGGCGACCATGGCGAGGTGCGGCAGAGCTTTCGCGGTGATCGTGGGGTCGGGGAGCCATCTGAAGGAAATATGCCCTATATGCAATAATAAAGTTGCTATTTTATATTCCCTTATATCATGATAAATGCTTATTATTCATGCTAGAATTGTATTAACCGGAAACTTGATACATGTGTGGATACATAGACAAAACACCGTGTCCCTAGTAAGCCTCTACTAGACTAGCTCGTTAATCAAAGATGGTTAAGTTTACTAACCATAGACATGTGTTGTCATTTGATGAACGGGAGCACATCATTAGGAGAATGATGTGATGGACAAGACCCATCTGTTAGCTTAGCATATTGATCATTCAATTTTATTGCTATTGCTTTCTTCATGTCAAATACATCCTTCGATTATGAGATTATGCAATTCCTGTATACCAGAGGAATACATTATGTGCTATCAAACGTCACAATGTAACTGGGTGATTATAAAGATGCTCTACAGGTATCTCCGAAGGTGTTTGTTGGATTGGCATAAATCGAGATTAGGATTTGTCACTCTGAGTACCGGAGAGGTATCTCTGGGCCCTCTCGATAATACACATCATAAGAAGCCTTGCAAGCAAAGTGACTAATGAGTTAATGGTGGCATGATGTATTACGGAACGAGTAAAGAGACTTGTCAGTAACAAGATTGAACTAGGTATGAAGATACCGATGTTCGAATCTTGGGCAAGTAACATACCGATGGACAAAGGGAATAACGTATGTTGTCATAACGGTTTGACCAATAAAGATCTTCGTAGAATATGTAGGAGCCAATATGAGTATCCAGGTTCCGCTATTGGTTATTGACCGGAGAGGTCTCTCGGTCATGTCTACATAGTTCTCGAACCCATAGGGTGCGCGCGCTTAACGTTCGATGATGATTTTGTATTATATGAGTTATGTGATTTGGTGACCGAATGTTGTTCGGAGTCCCAGATGAGATCACGAACATGATGAGGAGTCTCGAAATGGTCGAGAGGTAAAGATTGATATATAGGACGATAGTATTCGTACATCGAAAGTTTTCTGGAGGGTACCGGGTACATATCGGGTCACCGGAAGGGGTTCCAGGCACCCAGGGCAAAAGATATGGGCCTAATGGGCCAAGAGGGGAAACGCAGCAGCCAGCAGGGGCTGCTGCACCCCCATATGGGCTGAACCAGAGGAGGAAAGGAAAGAGGGGAAGAGAGAAGGAAGGGGAGGGATTCGGCCTCCCCCTTCCTTCCCTCCTCCCTCCTCCTTCCTTCCCCCCTCCGGAAAATATGGTAAGGGGGGCCAAATTAGACTAGGCCCCCAAGTAGGATTCCTCCTACTTGGGGCGCCCCAAGGCTGTTCCCCTCCCTTCCCACCTATATATACGTGGGGAGGGGGCGCCTAGAACACACACCAACAATTGTTAGCCGTGTGCGGTGCCCCCTCCACAGTTTATGCCTCTGGTCATATCTTCGTAGTGCTTAGGCGAAGCCCTACGAGGATCACTTCATCATCACCGTCACCACGCCGTCGTACTGATGGAACTCATCGTCTTCCTCGACACCTTTGCTAGATCAAGAGGACGAGGGACATCATCGAGCTGAACGTGTGCAGAACTCGGAGGTGCCGATGCTCGGTGCTTGATCGGTCGGATCTAGAAGAAGTTCGACTACATCAACCACGTTGTCAAACGCGTCCGCTTTCGGTCTACGAGGGTACGTGGACACCCCCCCTCTCCTTGCTATGCATCTCCTAGATAGATCTTGCGTGAGCGTAGGATTTTTTTTTGAAATTGCATGCTACATTTCCCAACAGTGGTCCCTGTGGTCCGATGGCGGGCAATGGGCGGCGGGAGGGCGAGCCTGCGGCGAGAAATTTCTATTTGGCGGTTGGGCTTCGTTCAATGTTGCACGTTTTTTGCTTGGGCGGTGGCTGGCGATGAAATTTTGCATCACCAAGTGATGTATTTTACATCCATAGAAAAAGCTGAGTTTTTTGCATCTACATCATCTATTGGGACACTGTTTTGGGTCTTCATGATGTAAATTTTGGTTACTTTTACATCTACATCATCTATTGTAGATGCTCTAAGAGCAATAGATTCACCATATGAACGGCCACCACTCCATATGAATACCGAGGTCACAACGGCTGTGTGCAGACATAAATGTGCTATAATGCGACCTCCATATCTGTCTACAAGTAGGACTCATCCGTCATTGGGTTATAGGTTTTTGTGGAAGGGGATTTATGGCATGCAGGTACACGAGCACGCAGATCCTGGTGCGTCATTGGGTCATAGGTTATATATTTCACACTGTGTGCAGTGTGGTTGGCTCACCGTTGTTGCCCACCCTCTTCACGAGTGGTGGTGCCAAGCCACATTGGATATTGATCTATGACCTAACCACATGAAAGGATAAGGTTAAGAGGAAGGGGACACACACCAATATTTGTGCCCCTCACCCGACTAATGCGCCCTAATGGGGGGGGGGGTATCCTACTCGTGGTTTTAGTCCCATGTCACGGCACCAAAATAGACATGAATGGGAGCACGACCACAAGCAATCAGATTAGTTCACACACGATCAAACCTTGCTCCCCACATCCCAAGAACCCTCATCCGATCTAGGGTGAGCACTGCTGACATGAAGATCATCTTCTTCCTTATTGCATGTGATCGAGCAATGCCGGTGGCGGCCCCACCCCAAAGGATGTCTGTACCTGCAGGGAGCTTCTACTTCGACTCCTCATTACACCTACTTTGAGCAGGTGCGGGACCTTCACTAACTGCACATTGTTGCACCCATTGCACGTAAAACCCTAAATCCTTATTTGTTTAATGCTAATTAGATGTTCTAATGTTAGGGTTATGATCTAATGATTTTAATTCTGAATTTTAAGTCTAACAAGCCATAGCAACAAGAAGTTTAGGCCTCCTTTGGTTTGTAGGAATGTCATAGGATTTCTATAGGATAGGATTTGCATAGGAAAATTTTCTTTGCGGCCCTTTGGTTTGTAGGAATGGATTCCTATTCCTATATAAGATAGGAATCAATTCTTCACATTTTGAAGGAAAAAAACATTAGCTAAGACTCAATGGAAAAATTCCTATCCTATGCATCAAATAACATCTCTTTCTCTATAGGAATTGAGATGCATGTCATCTCACTTCCTATGATTTTCCTATTCCTACAACATTTCTATCCTATGAACCATGTCGATGTTTGGTCTACATTGTCTTTGTCTCGTTCCTAGCGGTGCACTTCAATCACGGTTGTTCAAGAGCCATGTGGCTATTGGGATTTCTTCGATGCTTGTTGTGGGATTTTTTTTCAAGTCGGTTGCTTACATCTTTGTAATTATTTTTGTAGCTGAAGTAAATCTGAATATGTTCCAGTGTCTCCTCTGGAAAAAAGGCATACACATTGCAAACTGAAAATTATTGTTACCACGGCTAAGTGATGAAGAAAAATGAAAATAATTGCACTAACTATACATTTTTTTCATACTCTTGAAAGATACAACAATAACCCCGCCAAAATTCGATATAATTTGCACCGTTCATTGGCCAAACTAGGGGAGTCTCTTTTGGTTTTTCCCATGTGTTTTTTGGCGAGAGGTCCTTTTTGCCATTTGGGGGAGACGTGATCTCCAATCCACGAATACGAATACGCGCCGGAAATTCAGCTTTAGCTGCTCTTTAGCTTGGCTTCCACCAAAGGATAGTGTGTCAGTGCTACTGCTACTGGCTCAAGCAACATGATGAGCACGACTACTTTTTTCTTTTGCTGGGTGAGCACGAGTACTTATATTAGAGAAATAGCAACTTTGACAGGCAAAAGATCGGGGTGGGTTTGTTTGGCTTGCAGTACTATACTAGCTTTCTCTTTTTGTTTTGAACGGAGGGACCGAAGAATCATCACAATCTTTATTTTCTTTTGGCGCAAGAGTAACCGATGAATCATCACAGACAGAACAAACCACTCAATCTATCAGAGAAGAAGTTGCGAGTATTTTACTACACATTAAATCTGATTTGCTGTACTCCATGGTGCAACGCACGGGGACACACGGTGCAACCGAAGGAACAAATAATACTCCTACTAGTGGTGATTAAGTATTTTGTTTCTTATAAGAAAGAAAACTGAGAGAAGCCGTAACGAAAAGGGTAGGGAAGAAAGGAAAAGAAAAACGCAAAGCGGTGGTTGGAGGCTGACTTTGTTGTAGCCTTGCGACGGTGGGAGACAGAGGAGAGAAGCAGGAAAGGGACCGGCGGGGAGGGGAGAGATCTGGAAGGGACCGCGACCGGCGGCCGGTTTGCGCGTTCGCTAGTGGCGCGTGGTGTGCAGGGGCGAATCCATCCGGCGCGTTCAGCCCAAAAGCGACGGCAGCGCCCGCGTCCTTGTCGCCGCTCGTGTGATGCGCCCGCCGCTCTGCTTGTGTTACTACCTAAAAGCAACTCCCCATGACGCATGTTTTGTTTGCTTTTTGTCTGTTTGAATCCACGTATTTCTTTTTTTCTTTTGCGTTTGGTCGGCAACGCACTCAAGGTGGAGACGATTTTCATCTTCGCGGTCGGTTTTTGGCTTTTTTTTTAAAACCTTTTTTCACAAGTCAAACAAGTATTCCATAGTTTCACAATTAAATAAATATCTCATACTTTCCCGTCTTATAATGTAAGACATTTTTTACACTAGTTTACAAGCTAAATAAAATTAAATTGTCTCAAATATATGTCAAAAAAAGTAGCCAATATATCTATTGGTTGCGAACGTGAGCCCACATATACTCAACCAAATCATCTCGCAATTGAATGTGAGTTTTTCAATCACTCATTTGATGATGAAATGCAGTGAACTGTGCAAACGTTGCAGCTACTGTATGCTCAAGCACAACATTGTCACCCTGAAATTGAAACTCTTTGTCGTAGATTTCATCCGGAAACTCATCCTCCACGATCATGTTGCGCATGATTACACAAGCAGTCATCACCTCTCACAACTTATTGGTGCTTCAAGTTCTAGCAGGATACTGAACGATGCCCCTATCGAGATTGAAGAACACCAAAGGCACACTCTACATCCTTCCTAGTCCTCTCTTGTGCTTAGGCAAATCTCTTCCTTTTCTCTCCTACAGGGTTGGGGTTTGTCTTCACAAGAGTAGTCCACTAAGGATAGATACCGTCAATTAGGTAGGATGCTTTTGTTGTAGTGGTGGCCATTGATCTCAACATTGCCCTGTGGGCATGAAAGTGCTAGTTATCGACTAGAGGGGGAGGGGGTGAATAGGTGATTTTTATGAAAGTCTTCGAAAGATACAAGATCTTAAAAGACAGACAACAAAACAACACATATACGATATGCAGCGGAAGATAAGCTACGGTAGACGGGCCATAGTCAAGTAAGCGGTTTAATGAAAGCACGAAGACTAATAGCAGCTAGGTAGAACAGATCAGAATGGGAAGACAGTACGAAGCCAAACAAGTAAAAGTCCTCGCACAGTGAAGACAGATAAGGCAAACAAGCAATGACTTCACGACGACAAACTAAAATGTAAAGGAGGTAATGGATAGAACCAGTTGCTTGGTGAAGACAAGGATTTGGTAGACCACTTTCAGTTGATGTGACAACTGTACGTCTGGTTAGGGAGGCTGAGATTGAACTCAGAAGACCACGTCTTCACCTTCTTCCTGTTGAGCTAAGGACACTTAGTCCTCGCCCAATTACTCTAGTAAGTCTTCAAGGTAGACTTCCAAACCTTCACAGACTTCGTTCACAACCACAATGACTCTTAGATCCTCAGAACGCGACGCCTAACCGGCTGGAGGATGCACAGTCCTCAAGTGTAATAAGTGTCGTGGTTCTAAGTCTGACAGTAGAGTGGGGGGTAGGTATGGAGAGGCAAGGTCCTAGCTATGGAGAGGTTGTAAACACAAGAGATGTACGAGTTCAGGCCCTTCTCGGAGGAAGTAAAAGCCCTACGTCTCGGAGCCCGGAGGCGGTCGAGTGGATTATGTGTATATGGATTACAAGGTGCCGAACCCTTCTGCCTGTGGAGGGGGGTGGCTTATATAGAGTGCGCCAGGACCCCAGCCAGCCCACGTAATGAAGGGTTTAAGGTGTATTAAGTAAGGGGCGTTACAGGTAACGCCCCACATAAAGTGTCTTTACTATCATAAAGTCTACTTAATTACAGGCCGTTGCAGTGCAGAGTGCCTCTTGACCTTCTGGTGGTCGAGTGAGTCTTCGTGGTCGAGTCCTTCAAGTCAGTCGAGTGAGTCCCTCGTAGGTCGACTGGAAGGTGATCTCTTCTAAGGGTGTCCTCGGGCAGGGTACTTAGATCAGGTCTGTGACCCTACCCTAGGTACGTGACTCCATCATTAGCCCCCGAATGGATTGAGGCTTGAGTGATGAAGGAGTTGATGTTGTTTCCGATTAGCTTTTGCATACTGGTTGTGCGTTGTTTTTGAACCAAAAAATTCTCTCTGTTGATAGTGAACAACTTTTCTTCAGTCGACTCGATCCATTCTTCTTCTTCGTCGAGTGATCTTTTTGGACTTCGCTGATTTCCGAGCGATGGATCGCAGGAAATCCCGCGTCTGGCAGACTGATCTGCCGTCCGCGGATTCCGCGGGATACGGAATTTGGGGGAGCGCGCGAAGCGGAGCGGACCGCGGCGCTCGGATGGGACGGGGCATAGACGCCTCGATTCCCGCGCCGCTTTTTTCGCCATGTATCACGCTTGCGCAACTGTTACATGATATGATTAGATCGACCGGGCCCACCTGTCATCCACTCGGAAGGGATCTTATAAATGCGCCCGGCGAGGGTTTTTTGAACAGTGCATCAGCATTCTCTCTCTGCTCCCTTCGTCTCTGCCCAACGCGCACGCTCTCGCCTCCGCACAACTTCTCCTCACGCGCCTCGCCGGTAGCCATGGTCAAGGAGAAGACGGCGGCGCTGGAGCGCGCGAAGAAGGCGTCGGCGACGGAGAAGGCGAAGGGGAGATCCACCAGCCGCGGCGGGTCTTCGTCTAGATCTCGCCTGCCGAAAGGCTGGGTCCAGGGAGATTGGATCCAGTCGACCATCACGGAGAAGGATCTCCTCGACATGGCCAACGAGGGCCTGATCCCTCATGGAGCTGCGAGGCTTCCGGGGAAAGAGTGGCAGCCCCAGCCGGAAGAGGGTGAGTGCGTGCTTCTGGCTACCCATGTCGACCGCGGATTCTCTTTGCCGCCGAGCATTTTCTTCCGTGGTTTCTTGAACTTCTTTGGAGCGCAACTCCACCACTTCACCCCGAATTCTATCGCCTATCTTGCCGCGTTTGTGTCCATGTGTGAGAGTTTTCTGGGCTGTCGACCGCATTGGGGCTTGTTCAAGCACATATTCACGTGTCGCTCTCAAACCATGAAGAAGGCGAGCCCAGGCGACGAAAGAACCCGAGTTGTCCAAATGTGTGGAGGTCTGGGGATCCAGGTGAGGAACAAGAGCACCTTCCCAGCCATGACATTTCCCGAGTCAGTCAGAGGCTGGCAGTCGACCTGGTTCTACTGCCAGGATCAGTCGACGCCGGGGCAGTCGAGTGGACTCCCTCAATTTACCATGGACCGAGTGAACAAGCCCTCCTCTCTAAAGTTGATTCCGGAGGAGAAAGCTGACGTGAAGATGCTGATGGAGCGCGTAGTTCAGTTGGTTCGGGAGGGAGTGACGGGTATGGATCTCCTGGAGGTTTTCCTTAGGCGTCGAATCCAGCCTCTTCAGTTCCGGAGCCATTGCATGTGGTTGTACTGCGGGACTGAGGATGTGACTCGGGTCAATCCAGAAACAGTCGACGATACCACTCTGGAAAGGTGGATGGCCGCTGTTACTGGGAACAAAGATAACCCTCGCGGAGCCAGAAGGATTCCTCCACTCGACTGCCACAGTGATCCAAACAAGGTATGTCTGCTCCACTTCCCATTGTATTCTCGTCACATTTATTTCTGTTTTCTCTGCTGATCGGTCGACTGATCTTTGTCTTGATGTCTATCAGACCCTCACTGAGCTGTACTCGATGCCCAATGGAGCACAGGCTCCGACCGAGGAGGGAGAAGCGAGCGGGGGCGAGAGCTAGGAGGAGGAGTGGGACTCGGACGCTGCTGAGGCTGATGATGATGATGATGACGATGATGATGATGACGATGAGGACGAGGAAGAGGAGGAGGAGGAGGAGGTCGCACCACCGCGCTCGGAAAGGCGGTTGAAACTTGTCCATGACCCTGCGACCGAACGCGGCGAGGGGGTTGCGACTGTTACACAATCGACCAAGCGCCCTCGGACCACCTCTCCGGCGCCGACTGAAAAGGCGTCGAAGCAGCCCAGGGCGGCCCCATCGAAGCCGACCAAGCACCTGCCGAAGATGAAGGTGTCCATCCCCACCATATCAGGGTAATCGTGTTGCTTAAGTCTTCTTGTTTTGTGTGAACTTTATCTCTGGTTGGCGCTAGAGTTAGTCGACTGACTCTTTGGAGTTGCAGTGCTGCTACTTCTGAGACCTCGGCCCGGGCTGACGACCATGAGATGGAGGACGCAGCAACCTCAAAACCTGGTACTATACTCTTAACACCGTCTTTAGTCGACTGACTCATGATCTAATCCTGATTCTTTTCTGTAGCTCCATCCAATGTTGTTATCACTCTCCCTGATGATGATGAAGATGAGGAACCGCTGAAGTACAGAAGGAGTAGGAAAGCGTCTGCCAGCAGGGTGACCCAGGATGTGACGGTGCCTGAGACTCTGGTCGCGGAGGAGGAGAACACCACTCGACACACCGTGTCCTTCGCAGATCCACTGACGAGTGCTCCGCAGCCCTCCCTCTTCACGACGCACCACGTCCCAGAGGACCAAGCTGGCGCAGCGAAGGAGGCGATACGCCAGGCAGGGATCATGATGGAGCAGTTGAAGACCATCCGGGATGCGAGCCAGGCAGCTTACGACGCCAGTTCCGCCCTCCAAAGCAATGTTCAGGTCAGTCGACCACCGTTTGTTCTGTTAGGATATGCTATCAAAAACTTTTCTTTCCAGAATTTATAGTAGTCACCCACTGGGTGTGTCGAGTTAAACTCCGTGTTAGCGGGGGCACGCTGAGTGCACCCGCTGGGTGTAGTCCCCAAGGCTAAGGTCGACTGCTGGCAGTCGGCCTTAGGCTTTATAATTTCAGTCTTTCCGTCATTCGACTATGGCGACTGGATTTCGCAAACCGGTCGACTGGTCGACTCTGTCTCCAAGGCTAAGGTCGACTGCTGGCAGTCGGTCTTAGGCTTCATAAGTTCAGTCTTTCCGTCATTCGACTATGTCGAATGGATTTCGCAAACCGGTGGGGGCACGCTGAGTGCACCCACTGGGTGTAGTCCCCGAGACTGTGGTCGACTGCTGGCAGTCGATTACAGTCTTAAAGAATATATCTCTTTTTTGAGGTCGACTGGTCGACTTTATCTTCAATAGGATTAGTGGGGGCACGCTGAGTGCACCCACTGGGTGTAGTCCCCGAGACTACGGTCGAATGCTTGTATTCGGCTGTAGTCTTAGAAACGCGTGATTTTTCCTTTTTCACTCGGAAGTGAATTATATTTGACATTTAGTCGATTGGTTCTTCGCAGAACTCCTGTGATCTTGTGGCTCGCTACTCTGAGCTGGAAAACAAGCACATTCAGCTCGAGCTGAATTTGAAACTGGTTCAGGAGAATCTGACGAAGGCAAAGGAGGAGACCGAAGGTATGTTTGGTGAGACCTTGACGACTGCTTTTTCCCTTCATTTGTTTCAAAATCTGATCTTGCTGTAACTTGCAGGTAAGGTGAGGGAGGCCCAACGGAAGAAAGACCTTGAACTAGCTGAGAAGATCAAGCTTGTTGACGAGAAGTTAGCTTCAGTCGCAAAGCTTGAGCAAGAAAATACCAATCTGAAAGCTGCTCTTGGGAAGAAAAAAGATCTGGAGGCCTTCCTGAATGGTCTTGCCAAGAAGCTGTTTCTTATGCTTGAAGGTAAATCTCTATGCTCGGCAATCATTTCCAACCGTGGTTTTTCCATTCGACCATTGCCTTGACTCGGTGATCGTCCTTGCAGAATTTTGTCAAAACTTTGAAGAAGAAACTAGCCGGCTGGAACCAAACCTTGACCCCGTCAATTCTCCGGTGAACGACGAAGTTGCCATGAATGTTTTCCGACTGGAGTCCCGTGTTGCAGCTGTCGTGGACTATCTTGCAAGGCTGAAGGTCGCCACATCTCGCATCGACTCGACGCTCTGGCCTGGGGAGACACTCCAGAACGACCTCGAGTCGCTGATGGCTCGCTTGAACACAGTCCCTGGTCGAGTGCAGGAGTGGAAAAAGTCCTCGGCTCGGTGCGGTGCAGATGTTGCTCTGTGTCTGGCCCGAGTCCACTGCAAAGATGTGCGAGAAGACAAGCTGGCGGCCCTCCGGGTGGCCAACACCAAGAAACACGACTTCAAGTCCTTTATGGAAACTTTCCTTGCTGCTGCCACTCGGATCGCAGATGGAATTGATCTTGATGAGTTTGTTGCACCTTCCAGCCCTCCACAGGAGGGGTAAACAACTTCTTCTAAGCTTGACGCTTTAAATTTGCCTCGGTATGCCGAGTGGAGTTGTAACCGATAAACTTTAACAGGCTTAGTGCCTGAGCACTTTTGGTTCCTTTTGGAATCGATCCCAACTTGAACTTGGTGTTTGAATATGATTGCTTTTGGCTCGAAATGTCTTTTACAGGCTCAAAGCAAGACGCTCACTGCAGTCGACTTATTCCTTAATCCACTTAGGCGAGCACTGGGCTGCAGCTAAGCCCTCGAGTGAGAGGTTCGCTCTTCACTCGGTATGATTTTCATAACTTAGGCGAGTACTTGGACTGCAGCTAAGCCCCCGAGTGAGAGGTTTGCTCTTCACTCGGTAGGATTTTTATATCTTAGGCGAGCACTGGGCTGCAGCTAAGCCTCCGAGTGAGAGGTTTGCTCTTCACTCGGTAGGATTTTATATCTTAGGCGAGCGCTTGGACTGCAGCTAAGCCCCTGAGTGAGAGGTCTGCTCTTCACTCGGTAGGATTTTCATATCTTAGGCGAGCACTGGGCTGCAGCTAAGCCCCCGAGTGAGAGGTTTGCTCTTCACTCGGTAGGATTTTTATATCTTAGGCGAGCACTGGGCTGCAGCTAAGCTTCCGAGTGAGAGGTTTGCTCTTCACTCGGTAGGATTTCTATATCTTAGGCGAGCACTGGGCTGCAGCTAAGCCTCCGAGTGAGAGGTTTGCTCTTCACTCGGTAGGATTTCTATATCTTAGGCGAGCACTGGGCTGCAGCTAAGCCCCCGAGTGAGAGGTTTGCTCTTCACTCGGTAGGATTTTTATATCTTAGGCGAGTACTTGGACTGCAGCTAAGCCTCCGAGTGGAAGTCTGGCTTACCACTCGGTAGGATTTTATTTAATCTTAGGCGAAACGGATTCGCAACTAAGCCTCTGAGTGGGAGTCTGGCTCACCACTCGGTAGGATTTCTATATCTTAGGCGAGCACTGGGCTGCAGCTAAGCCCCCGAGTGAGAGGTTTGCTCTTCACTCGGGAGGATTTTCATAACTTAGGCGAGTACTGGGACTGCAGCTAAGCCTCCGAGTGAGAGGTTTGCTCTTCACTCGGTAGGATTTTTATATCTTAGGCGAGTACTTGGACTGCAGCTAAGCCTCCGAGTGGAAGTCTGGCTTACCACTCGGTAGGATTTTATTTAATCTTAGGCGAAACGGATTCGCAGCTAAGCCTTCGAGTGGAAGTCTGGCTTACCACTCGGTAGGATTTTATTTAATCTTAGGCGAAACGGATTCGCAACTAAGCCTCTGAGTGGGAGTCTGGCTCACCACTCGGTAGGATTTTTACAAACTTAGGCGAAACGGATTCGCGGCTAAGCCACCCACTGAGGGGAAAATTTTATTGGACAAAATAAAAAGTGACAAAAATCATGGAGGAACTATGACACTATTATTTTGAGATCCATGAACTACAGAAGTACTTTATTGCAACTCATCCGAGTGATTAAACTTAAGTGTAAAATGGGCGGAGTAGTTCCGCATTCCAAGCTCGGGGCTTGTCGATATTATGTTCGACGTTGTAAAGACGGTACACCCCGTTGTGGAGAACTTTGGTGACGATGAAGGGTCCTTCCCAAGAAGGAGCAAGCTTGTGTTGTTTCTTCTGATCCACTCGGAGAACTAAATCTCCTTCCTGGAAGGCTCGACCCCTCACATTTCTGGCATGGAAACGACGCAAATCTTGTTGGTAGATGGTCGACCGGATCAGAGCCATCTCCCTTTCTTCTTCTAAAAGGTCGACTGCGTCCTGCCGCGCTTGTTCAGCTTCTGCTTCAGCTCCGTAGACCAAGAAGAATGGAGTTCTTCCGGTCGACCGATTAGGTGTGGTCCGCAGTCCCCAAAGCACCAAGGGAAGTTCGTCGACCCAAGCCCCAGCTGCATGCTTGAGATCACGCATCAGTCGGGGTTTCAATCCCTTGAGAATCAGGCCATTGGCTCGCTCTGCTTGTCCATTCGACTGCGGATGGGCGACTGAAGCGTAGTCGACTCGTGTGCCTTGAGAGTTACAGAAATCTCTGAATTCCTCCGAGTCAAAGTTCGACCCATTATCCGTAATGATGCTGTGTGGGACTCCATATCTGAATATCAGTTCCCTGATGAAGCTAACAGCAGCACCGGCGTCAAGGTTCTTGATTGGTTTAGCCTCAATCCACTTGGTGAACTTGTCGACTGCCACCAGTACATGCGTGAAGCCACTTCGACCTGTTCTCAAAGGACCGACCATGTCCAACCCCATACTGCGAAAGGCCAGACGAGTGGAATGGTCTTCAGAGCTGATGCAGGCTTGTGTGACATATTCGAGTAGAACTGACATCCTTCGCACTTATCCACTATTTCCTTTGCCATCTCATTCGCCTTTGGCCAGTAAAATCCGGCTCGGTATGCTTTGGCCACGATGGTCCGAGAGGACGCATGATGACCACAGGTTCCCGAGTGGATATCATTAAGGATGATTCGACCTTCTTCTGGTGTTATGCACTTCTGACCAACTCCAGTCGCGCTTTCTCTGTATAACTGTCCTTTGATTACGGTAAAAGCTTTAGATCGACGGACGATCTGTCGAGCCTCTTCCTCATCCTCCGGGAGCTCTTTTCTCAGGATATACGCGATATATGGAACTGTCCAGTCGGGAATGACCACCAAGACCTCCATGACCAAGTCGACCACTGCTGGGACTTCAACCTCAGTCGGATCTGTGGCACTCTTGGGCTGTGGAGCTTCTTCGGTGAAAGGATCTTCTTTGACTGACGGAGTGTGTATATGCTCCAAGAACACACCACTCGGAATGGCTTCTCTCTTGGAACCTATCTTTGCTAGATCATCAGCTGCTTGATTTTTCAGTCGGGGTATATGATGGAGCTCCAACCCCTCGAACTTCTTTTCCAGCTTCCTCACTGCACTGCAGTATCCAGTCATGGCTGGGCTTCTCACGTCCCACTCCTTCATCACTTGGTTGACCACTAAATCCGAGTCGCCATAGACCATCAGGCGACGGACGCCGAGTGAAATGGCCATGCGCAATCCGTATAAGAGGGCCTCATATTCTGCCTCATTGTTGGAGGAATCAAAGTGAATCTGGAGCACATATCTGAGCTTATCTCCTCTGGGGGAAACCAGGACAACCCCAGCACCGGAACCATTCAACATCTTAGAGCCATCAAAGAACATGGTCCAATGCTCCGAGTGAACTTCAGTCGGCTGCTGCTGTTCAATCCACTCGGCAAGGAAATCTGCTATTGCCTGGGACTTAATGGCTTTCTTTGCCTCAAACTTGATATCAAGGGGAAGAAGTTCAATCGCCCATTTAGCCACTCGACCAGTTGCATCTCTGTTGTGCAAGATCTCTGATAGTGGAGCGTCGCTGACGACTGTGATGGAATGATCAGAGAAATAATGAGCAACCTTCTTTGTGGTCATGTATATTCCATACACAAGCTTCTGATAATGAGGATATCTTTGCTTGGATGGAGTCAAGACTTCAGACAAATAATACACTGGGCGCTGAACTTTGAAAGATTTTCCTTCTTCTTCCCGCTCGACCGTAAGCACAGTACTGACGACTTGTCCTGTGGCTGCGATATAAAGCAACAAAGGCTCTTTGCTGATTGGAGCAGCAAGCACCGGCTGGGTGGAGAGCAGAGCTTTTAGCTCGGCAAATGCTGCATCAGCTTCTGGAGTCCACTCGAACTTGTCTGCCTTCTTCATCAGTCGGTAAAGAGGCAGTGCCTTTTCACTGAGTCGTGAGATGAATCGGCTTAATGCGGCCAAGCATCCAGTAAGCTTCTGGACATCGTGCACTCGCACAGGGTGTTTCATTCGGAGAATAGTGCCGATCTTCTCTGGATTAGCGTCGATCCCTCGCTCGGAAACGAGAAAACCGAGTAACTTGCCACCAGGAACTCCGAATGTGCACTTTGATGGATTGAGCTTGATATCATACCTTCTGAGGTTGGCAAATGTTTCGGCGAGGTCAGTGAGCAGGTCAGAACCTTTTCGTGACTTGACGACGATATCATCCATATACGCTTCCACATTCCGACTGATTTGAGTGAGTAGACACTTCTGAATCATTTGCATAAATGTGGCTCCGGCATTCTTGAGGCCGAATGGCATGGTGATATAGCAGAAGCACCCGAATGGAGTGATGAAAGCTGTTTTTACCTCGTCGGGTCCGTACAGACGGATCTGGTGGTACCCGGAGTAGGCGTCTAGAAAAGACAATCTCTCGCATCCCGCGGTCGAGTCAACAATTTGATCTATGCGAGGGAGAGGAAAATGATCTTTCGGGCAGGCCCGGTTGATGTGCTTGAAATCAATGCACATTCGGAGTGATTTGTCCTTCTTAGGAACCATGACGACATTAGCGAGCCACTCGGAGTGGTATATCTCTCGGATAAATCCTGCCGCCAACAGTCGAGCCACTTCCTCACCAATGGCTTTTCTCTTCTGGACGGCGGACCGCCGAAGATGCTCTTTGACTGGTTTTGCAGATGAGTCGACTCTTAGGCGATGCTCAGCCAGTCCCCTGGGAACACCTGGCATGTCAGCGGGCTTCCATGCAAAAATGTCCCAGTTCTCACGGAGGAACTGGATGAGCGCTTCTTCCTATTTCGGGTCGAGTGTCGTGGAGATGTGGGTCGGAGCTGCATCGGGGTCGGTCGGGTGAATGTGAACAGGCTTCGTCTCACCGGACGACTGAAATGCAGATTCTGTGGCGGGTTTCTTGGATCGCAGCAAGTCACTCGGATCTGCGTTTTGCTTGTATTCTTCGAACTCGACCGCTGTCACCTGGGAATCAGCAATCTTTGAGCCCTTCTGAAAGCACTCTTCTGCCTTTTTCCGATCACCGGTGACAGTGATCACTCCTTTGGGGCCGGGCATCTTCAATTTGAGGTACACGTAACATGGTCGAGCCATGAACCGTGCATAAGCTGGTCTCCCCAAAATGGCATGATATGCACTCTGAAAATCCACGACCTCAAACGTCAACTTCTCTTTGCGAAAATGTTTCGAATCACCAAACACCACGTCCAGAGCTATTTGGCCGAGTGACTCGGCTTTCTTCCCTGGTATAACTCCATGAAAGCTCATGTTACTGGTGCTCAGTCGGGACATCGGAATGCCCATTCCTTTCAGTGTGTCTGCATACAACAAATTCAGCCCACTACCACCGTCCATCAGCACTTTTGTCAGTCGAGTGCCTTCGACAACTGGATCGACCACCAAAGCTTGCCTCCCAGGGGTGGCAATATGAGTCGGGTGATCAGATTGGTCGAATGTGATGGGTGTTTGGGACCATCTCAGATAATTTGCTTTTGCTGGGGCAACCATGTTCACCTCACGGTTAATAACTTTCAATCGACTCTTGCTTTCCACATCCGCAAAGACCATCAGAGTGGAGTTGATATGCGGATATCCTTCCTCACTGTCCTCCTTGTCTTCGGCCTTGTCCGACTCCTTCTCCTTGTCTTTAGACTGTTTTCCCTGAAACTGCTGGATCAGGAGTCGACATTGGCGAGTGGTATGCTTCGGGTAGATGATATTCCCCTCTTCGTCTTTCTTCGTGTGGATGTGACACGACATATCCATCACGTCGTTCCCTTCTTTATCCTTTACCTTCTTAGGGTTCCAGGATCCTTTTGGTTTCCCTTTAAACTTTCCCTGAGTCACGGCCAGAGCCTCCCCAGGAGCTGCCGGTTCAGCCTTCCGCTTCTGTTTCCGACTGGTGTTTCCCTTTTCCGACTGACTCGGCTTGTGCTTGCCGCTTCGGAGTCGGTCTTCTTCTTCGCCGTTGGCGTACTTGGTAGCAATCTCCATCATCCGACTCAAGGTCATGTCACCGGTTCGACCAAATTTCAAACTCAATTCTCTGTTCTTGACACCATCCTTAAAGGCGCAGACTGCCTGATGATCAGACACATTCTCCACAGTATGGTGCAAAGTGATCCATCTCTGAATATACTCCCTGAGGGTCTCATTGGTCTTCTGCACGCAGACTTGCAGCTCCGTCAATCCAGCCGGTCGCTTGCAAGTTCCTTCAAACGTTCTGATGAACACTCGGGACAGATCTTCCCAAGTGTAAATGCTGCTAGGAGGCAATTGAGTCAACCATGCCCTGGCAGAACCTTCCAGCATGAGGGGCAAATGCTTCATGGCCACCTCGTCGTTCCCACCACCAATCTGAACCACCACTCGGTAGTCCTCAATCCAAGTTTCAGGCTTAGACTCACTAGTGAACTTGCTGACTCCTGTTGCCAACCTGAAATTGGGAGGGATCACTGCGGCTCTGATAGCTCTGCTGAAACATTCAGGACCAAAAACATGCACTCGACTGCTCGTGGGTGCATCTTTGTCGAGTCCACCTCGATGGGCTCTGTTCCGGTCGACCAAGCCTTGCACGATAATGGATCGTGCGTCGAAGCCAGGTTCTCTAGGGTCGACTGGAACTCTTCGCCCCGCACTGAGCTGACGTCTGTCATCTTGCTGCCGAGGAGCGTAAGACCCACCCCTCGGAGGGGAATTGGGCACTCGACGCCTATCATCTCGGTCGTGTCGGTCTCCATATTGGTCTCGCCGATTCTCGCGCCCTTCACGCCGCGGAGGCGATCTGGGGCTGTGAGCCGACTGAACAGTATTCGCAGCGACGGATCGACTGTGAATTCTGTTGCGCGACTGCGATACAGCCGAATTCTGATCGCCTACTGCCTGGAGCAGATCCCTGATCTGCATCAAGCCTCTGCCAGCTTCCGACTGAGAGGGCTGGATGGACTCTGCAATACGGGTCGCAGCTGCTAAATTCTGGACTGGGGTTCGATATACCTGAGTCGGCGGGAAGAGTTGGCGTCGACTGGTGTCGGGAACTCGTTGCCGCGCGCGCTCGTCGAGTGCTCGCTGAAGATTCTCCAGTCGAGTGCGTTCGGCCAAATTGGCCAAACGCGCCTCCTCCAAGGCGCGAGCCTCGGGGGTTTCTCTGCGATGGGAGTACGCAGGGCATCCACGTTCCTGCGGCGAAGTTCCTCTCTTTGCAGAGAGTCGAGTGGCTCGGGCTGGTACTCTTCGTGGTCTCGTGCGGGGTCACCTCCGTCGCCTGCCCCACCATCACGGGCGAAGCCAGGGGGACTGTGGGGCCCGTCGACCATCAGGATTTCCGCCGCTGGATCACTGCTATCGCACTCGGATGCAGTCTCTACGGAGCCAGTCGACAGATCGAACAGGCCGTAGAGAGATTCGTCGGGCTCGATTGCCGCAACTTGGGTGGTGGCCGTCTGGCGAGCCACCGCGTGCCTCACCCACCGCTGAAGCCTCGACCGTCCCGAGCGCTTACGCTGGCGGAAGAGACCGGGAGGGTGGCCGACGGGGGAGTCGACTGATACGGGGTCGACGATTGCCGCAGCAGAACGCCGCGGACACATGCGCGAAAATGCGTCGCACCGCGGACGGGGAGCGCATCAACGTCGAGTGGAGCCTCCTGGAGCCAGGCGGAGTCGTCGGCGATGAAGGTGAGAGCACCGAGACGGATCTCTCGACCCTCGACCAAAACTCCAGCAGCCACTATGATGAAAGTACTCGGAAGAATCGCAACTTCTCCACAAAATCGCTAAAACACCTGCCCCACGGTGGGCGCCAACTGTCGTGGTTCTAAGTCTGACAGTAGAGTGGGGGGTAGGTATGGAGAGGCAAGGTCCTAGCTATGGAGAGGTTGTAAACACAAGAGATGTACGAGTTCAGGCCCTTCTCGGAGGAAGTAAAAGCCCTACGTCTTGGAGCCCGGAGGCGGTCGAGTGGATTATGTGTATATGGATTACAAGGTGCCGAACCCTTCTGCCTGTGGAGGGGGGTGGCTTATATAGAGTGCGCCAGGACCCCAGCCAGCCCACGTAATGAAGGGTTTAAGGTGTATTAAGTCTGGGGCGTTACAGGTAACGCCCCACATAAAGTGTCTTTACTATCATAAAGTCTACTTAATTACAGGCCGTTGCAGTGCAGAGTGCCTCTTGACCTTCTGGTGGTCGAGTGAGTCTTCGTGGTCGAGTCCTTCAAGTCAGTCGAGTGAGTCCCTCGTAGGTCGACTGGAAGGTGATCTCTTCTAAGGGTGTCCTCGGGCAGGGTACTTAGATCAGGTCTGTGACCCTACCCTAGGTACGTGAATCCATCAATAAGTCTTCAGGTCACGCAGACAGAAAGACTTCAGTGATGCCTAACACTCTTTGGCTCGTTTTGGGCTTTGTCCTCATAAGGATTCTATCTCAAAGTCTTCGGAGGTGCGTTGCTCTCAAACGACAAAAGTCGTGCACTAACTCTGAGTAGCCACCAATTTATGGTGGAGGGGGTGGGATATTTATAGTCAGCAGGCAACCCAACATGATATGTCTGAAATGACTCTAGGTCACTAAGGAACTGACACGTGTCCAACGGTCGGATTTAGAACATACGCGACAGCTTGACTTGGGCTACAAGCAAAGCTTACTCATCCAACTCTGGATAAGATTTACTCTCATTGTCTTCACTCGAAGACATAGGATTTGGGTTGAGCATCATGTCAGCTTTCTGACTTTGTTCACTTGGACCCCACTTAACAGTTCGGTGGTTCCTATGACTCAATAAAGAAGAAAATTAAACTACAAAAGAAACTATGTCTTCGCACTTGAAAAAGTGCAATTAATCTCCGGGTGGTTTTGGTAATTCATAACAACATATAACTCATTGAACTAATATCCATTCAAGTTGAACATTTTAGGAAGTTCAATGATTGGCATTGAAGGCAATATGCCCTAGAGGCAATAATAAAGTTATTATTTATTTCCTTATTTCATGATAAATGTTTATTATTCATGCTAGAATTGTATTAACCGGAAACACAATACACGTGTGAATACATAGACAAACATAGTGTCACTAGTATGCCTCTACTTGACTAGCTCATTGAGCAAAGATGGTTAAGTTTCCTAACCATAGACATGAGTTGTTATTTGATCAATGGGATCACATCATTAGGAGAATGATGTGATTGACTTGACCCATTCCGTTAGCTTAGCACTTGATCGTTTTTGTTTACTGCTATTGCTTTCTTCATGACTTATACATGTTCTTATGACTATGAGATTATGCAACTCCCGAATACTGGAGGAACACTTTGTGTGCTACCAAACGTCACAACGTAACTGGGTGATTATAAAGGTGCTCTACAGGTGTCTCCGTTGGTACTTGTTGAGTTGGCATAGATCAAGATTAGGATTTGTCACTCCGATTGTCAGAGAGGTATCTTTGGGCCCTCTCGGTAATGCACATCACTATAAGCCTTGCAAGCAATGCAACTAATGAGTTAGTTGCGGGATAGTTGTAACGCCCCAAGACCGATTGGCCAGGTGTCTTCCAGTTATTTGCTATTGTTGCCATGTCATTCGCTTGCGTGTTGCATCTTGTCATGTCATCATGTGCATTGCATCATCTTGTTTTCAAAACCTGCATCCGTCCGGGTTCCCCCAGTTCCGTCCGTTGTCCGTTCTGAGCCCAGACACACTTGCACGCGCACGTGGCACGTCCGAAATAGTATTTCATAAGTGGACGGAAAATGTTCTCGGAATGGGATGAGAGTTGGCGTGCAGTGTTGTTATAGTGTAGGTAGACCGCCTGCCAAGTTTCATCGCATTCAGAATCCGTTTGACGCCCCAACGGATAAATATAGCGGCAATAGTAGCCGGTCAAAACATCGGACGTTTTCGGTCTCCGGAAACAGTCGCCGGGTCTCTCTCTCTTCTCTTCTCTCAGCTCGAGCCCTTCTGCACAGTCCGCTGACAACCGTCAGGCCCTGAAACCCTCTCTGCACAGTGCTTCGAACCCCGCACGTGCATGTCCGAAAATGTCCCGGACCCGACCCGGACAGTCATTACCGTTGTGTCCGGATCATCCCCTAACATCTATAAAACATCTCCGTTTTATTTATTGGACTTCCTAACCTATATTTTTCTCAGCCATCCGATTTAGATCGAAGGGCTTCCATTAGTCTGCATATAGACCCACTCACTATTTAAACCAGCAACCCTAAAACCTAGGAGTTTGTCCCATCGCCGTCGCCATCTGACCAAATCCCCCCCTTGGGATCTCCCGTGCCCGATCCAACCCACCAACCAGCGCAACCCCCTCCTCCTCTGCTCGACCTCCAGCCTGCACCCGCATGGAGCTCCTATGCGCCCGAGCTGCACCAGGCCCGAGCGACCCCGCCGGAGAGCGCCACCGCCGGAGCTGCTCCGTTCCTCGCCCGAACCAGCATGCCGTCCTCACCGCCCTGCCCATTCTCTCTCCATCGCTGAAGCTCTCTCTGCCTCACTGGACTCTCTCTGTTTTTTCTCTGTAACAGCGATGCCGCCGTCTTCTTCTCGGAGGAGTACCTCGACAAGAACGTCGCCCGTGGTGCCCCGATCTTCCCCGGTGCGACCCCGTTCCGCTGATGCCCCTATGCCATGCTGCCATGCCCAGCCGCTGCTGCTGCAAGTTCTGCTGCCGGCGGCCGCGACCTGCTCCGTCCCAGCCTTTCTGCAGCCGTCCTGGTCTTCTCCCCGCGCCCGGATTCCTCGTCCTCGACCGGATTCGTACTCCATCCCGATGTTCCCCACGATCGCCTCGCCGGCCTTCCCTGCAGCCCGCTGTTGCTGTCCCGTGCGCCGCCCCTGTTTGTCTGCAGCGAGCGCATCGTCGCGCGTTGACTCAGGCCGAGCCGCTTCCCTGCCGGCCTCGCAAAGGCCCAGCGCGCCCTCCTGCAACCTCCCCAGCAACTGGGCCTCGACCCATGGTGAGGCCAGCTCCGCGCCCTCTCTTTTTTCTTTTTTTCCATGGTTGGGCCGGCTAGATTCGGCCCGAGATGTATTTTTTTTCCGCAGAATGTTTTAGCTAATTTCCTGAGTACTGCCAGTTTTGCAGAAACACCCTTGAACTTCATACATATTTTAACTCACAAACTAAGCATCACATGTAAAAACTTAATATATGAAAGTTGCTTAGAATTTTGTGTAGTTTCATAATATGTCTTTTTCATCCATGTTTAAAATGTCTAAAATGTTGTTTGTGTTTATTTTGCCTAATGCCATGCTAAAATGCTTTAATTCATAACTATTTAACTGTAACTCGGAATTTAATAAACTTTATATATAAATGGGGTAGAAAAATGCCTAGTTTATCATGGTGACTTTACTTTGCATGTTTAACAACCCTAAAATGGTGTTTAGGGCAGAACAGCACCAAACCTAATATATGCATATGGGGATATACCGGAATTGGTGTTCGTTGCTTCCGACATCATTTAAACTTGACTAGATAGGTAGTTTTATTTTGCGTCACACTCTTGCCATGTTTAAGAACATTTAATATTGTGGGGTACATAAACGAGATCAAACTAAATAACTTGTCCTGGTGTTTCGTCAATATGCAACTTGTTGCATATTGGGCTCCACTTAATTTGTAGGGTTGCTTGTGCATTTTGCCATGCCATGCCTCTTTAAACCGGACATGCATCATACTTGATTGTGCTTCATGCCATGATTATGTGGTGGTTTTTTACTATGTTGTTTGCTTATTTCCGGTGTTGCTTCTTCGGGTTGGTTCCGATAATGTCGCGTTTGTGAGGAACCGTTCGACTACGTCCGTTTGTCTTCTTCCTGGACTTGTTCTTCTTCCTTGCGGGATTTCAGGCAAGATGACCATACCCTCGAAATTACTTCTATCTTTGCTTGATAGTTGCTCGCTCTATTGCTATGCCTTTGCTGTGATACCTACCACTTGCTTATCATGCCTCCCATATTGTTGAACCAAGCCTCTAACCCACCTTGTCCTAGCAAACCGTTGTTTGGCTATGTTACCGCTTTGCTCAACCCCTCTTATAGCGTTGTTAGTTGCAGGTGAAGATTAAAGTTTGTTCCTTGTTGTAACATGGAGATGTTGTTCCTTGGTGGAACATGTTTACTCGTTGGGATATCACAATATCTCTTATTTAATTAATGCATCTATATACTTGGTAAAGGGTGGAAGGCTCGGCCTTATGCCTGGTGTTTTGTTCCACTCTTGCCGCCCGAGTTTTCGTCATATCGGTGTTATGTTCCCAGATTTTGCGTTCCTTACGCGGATGGGTTATAATGGGAACCCCTTGACAGTTTGCTTTGAATAAAACTCCTCCAGAAAGGCCCAACCTTGGTTTTACCATTCGCCACCTAGCCTTTTATTTTCCCTTGGGAGTCGCGCTCTCAAGGGTCATCATTATTGTAACCCTCCCGGGCCAGTGCTCCTCTAAGTGTTGGTCCACCTTGTCAGCCGCCGATGGCCACCAGGGGCAACTCTGGGCTGGCCTACCGGAAGTTTGGACAATCCGGTGTGCCCTGAGAACGAGATATGTGCAGCTCCTATCAGGATTTGTCGGCACATTCGGGTGGCTTTGCTGGTCTTGTTTTACCATTGTCGAAATGTCTTGTAACCGGGATTCCGAGTCTGATCGGGTCTTCCCGCTAGAAGGAATATCCTTCGTTGACCGTGAGAGCTTGTGATGGGCTAAGTTGGGACACCCC
The DNA here is from genome assembly GCF_018294505.1 of Triticum aestivum. Classification (NCBI taxonomy): domain Eukaryota; kingdom Viridiplantae; phylum Streptophyta; class Magnoliopsida; order Poales; family Poaceae; genus Triticum; species Triticum aestivum. The sequence continues at coordinate 395,272,786 of NC_057800.1, read as the reverse complement.
TGCAGGGTTTTGAACTTTTGAAAGCCGTGCCCGCGGTTATGGGCAGATGGGAATTTGTGAATGTCCGGTTGTAGAAAACCTGAAGTTGACCTTAATTAAAATACATCAACCGCGTGTGTAACCATGATGGTCTCTTCTCGGCGGGGTCCGGGAAGTGAACACGGTGTTGGAGTTGTGCTTGACGTAGGTTGTTCTAGGATCACTTCTTGATCATAGTTGTTCGATCGTGCTTTGCCTTCTCTTCTCGCTCTCTTTTGCGTATGTTAGCCACCATATATGTTAGTCGCTTGCTGCAGCTCCACCTCATACCTTTTACCTTACCTATAAGCTTAAATAGTCTTGATCGCGAGGGTGTGAGATTGCTGAGTCCCCGTGACTCACAGATACTTCCAAAACCAGTTTGCAGGTGCCGATGTTACCGAGCAGGTGACGCAAACAATCTCAAGGAGGAGCTCGATGAAGATCTTGTCCTTTGTATTGTTTCGTCCTAGTTGATCAGTAGTGGAGCCCAGTCGGGATGATCGGGGATCTGTGTAGCATTTGGGGTAGTCTTCTTTTATTTTGGGTTCCGTAGTCGGACCTTGATTGTATCTGGTTGATGTAATGCTTTATTCATGTAATTGTGTGAAGTGGCGAGTGTAAGCCAACTATGTATCTTTTCCCTTATTGTATTACATGGGTTGTTTGCGAAGATTACCTCACTTGCGACATTGCTTTCAATGCGGTTATGCCTCTAAGTCGTGCTTCGACACGTGGGAGATATAGCCGCATCGAGGGCGTTACAAGTTGGTATCAGAGCCTTCCCCGACCTTAGGAGCCCCCTGCTTGATCGAATAGCTGGCGTTGTTGAGTCTAGAAAAATGTTTTGAGTCATTTAGGATTATGTATATCGGAGAGTTAGGAATTATTTTTACTCCCCAGTCCCTTCGTCGCTCTGGTGAGGCATCCTGACGTAGAGTTTTGACTCTTCTCTTCTCAAATTTCACTAAAAAAATTTTAGATCACGCGGGTATCTTGGAATCGTTCCGATGGTTTTGTGACGAGAACATTGTTCTTGGTGCCTCCTGACATTTAGGGGTTGTGGCAGTGTCCCGGGGAGTTGAGCTCCGAGGTGTTGTCGTCACAATTTTATCGTTGCAGTTTTGGAATACCTGAGTTTAGTTTCGCCGACATCGAAAATCTCTTTTGTGCAGTTGTTGGTGAGATAACCTCGACGCCACCCAGTACTGGGGCGGGAGTTCGGGAGTATTGCCATAACTCATATAACGGATGCTTTTCGAAGGTTGAGGTACATGATTTCCGAAGGTTTCTTGGTTATGTGTTGAAGGATGGATACAACTGGATGTAGGATTTGCTAGTTTTGGGTGAGATATTATGCTTCCCCTGTATCCCCAACACCTGATTGCATAACCGAAAAGTCTCGGGAGTTTATAAGTGGGAATTCAAGTAGCTCTTAGGATATCTTTTCGACAGATGTATGATATGAAATTGGGGTTCGACGTCTAGTGGTCCGCCTATCCATGGTTGGTTTTACAGTGGTCTCGTTGTGTCTTAAAGAGTCCTTGGCTATGCCTGTTGGAAATATGCCCTAGAGGCAATAATAAAAGGATTATTATTGTATTTCCTTGTTCATGATAATTGTCTTTTATTCATGCTATAATTGTGTTATCCGGAAATCGTAATACATGTGTGAATACATAGACACCAACATGTCCCTAGTAAGCCTCTAGTTGACTAGATCGTTGATCAACAGATGGTCATGGTTTCCTGACTATGGACATTGAATGTCATTGTTAACGAGATCACATCATTAGGAGAATGATGTGATGGACAAGACCCAATCCTAAACATAGCACAAGATTGTATAGTTCGTTTGCTAGAGTTTTTCCAATGTCAAGTATCTTTTCCTTAGACCATGAGATCGTGTAACTCCCGGATACCGTAGGAGTGCTTTGGGTGTACCAAACGTCACAACGTAACTGGGTGACTATAAAGGTATACTACGGGCATCTCCGAAAGTGTCTGTTGGGTTTACACGGATCAAGACTGGGATTTGTCACTCCGTATGACGGAGAGGTATCTCTAGGCCCACTCGGTAATGCATCATCACAATGAGCTCAAAGTGACCAAGTGTCTGGTCACGGGATCATGCATTATGGTACGAGTAAAGTGACTTGCCGGTAACGAGATTGAACGAGGTATTGGGATACCGACGATCGAATCTCGGGAAAGTAACGTACCGATTGACAAAGGGAATTGTATACGTGGTTGCTTGAATCCTCGACATCGTGGTTCATCCGATGAGATCATCGAGGAGCATGTGGGAGCCAACATGGGTATCCAGATCCCGCTGTTGGTTATTGACCGGAGAGCCATCTTGGTCATGTCTACATGTCTCCCGAACCCGTAGGGTCTACACACTTCAGGTTCGGTGATGCTAGGGTTGTAGAGATATGAATATGCAGTAACCCGAAAGTTGTTCGGAGTCCCGGATGAGATCCTGGACGTCACGAGGAGTTCCGGAATGGTCCGGAGGTGAAGAATTATATATAGGAAGTGCAGTTTCGGCCATCGGGAGAGTTTCGGGGGTCACCGGTATTGTACCGGGACCACCGGATGGGTCCCGGGGGTCCACCGGGTGGGGCCACCCATCCCGGAGGGCCCCATGGGCTAAGTGGGGAGGGAACCAGCCCATATTGGGCTGGTGCGCCCCCCTTGGCCCACCCCATGCGCCTAGGGTTGGGAACCCTAGGGTGAGGGGGCGCCCCACCTGGCTTGGGGGGCACTCCACCCCTTGGCCGCCGCCCCCCCTAGGAGATCCCATCTCCTAGGGCCGGTGCACCCCCTAGGGGGCCTATATAAAGGGGGGGAGGGAGGGGCAGCCGCACCCTTGAGTCTTGGCGCCTCCCTCTCCCCTGCTACACCTCTCCCTCTCGTAGTAGAACGGCGAAGCCCTGCTGCGGTGACCCCTACATCCACCACCACGCCGTCGTGCTGTTGGATCTTAATCAACCTCTCCTCCCCCTTGCTGGATCAAGAAGGAGGAGACGTCACGCTGACCGTATGTGTGTTGAACAGGGAGGTGCCGTCCGTTCGGCGCTAGGATCTCCGATGATTTGGATCACGTCGAGTACGACTTCCTCATCCCCGTTCTTTGAACGCTTCCGTGCGTGATCTACAAAGGTATGTAGATGCAATCCGATCACTCGTTGCTAGATGAACTCATAGATGGATCTTGGTGAAACCGTAGGAAAATTTTTGTTTTCTGCAACGTTCCCCAACAGTGGCATCATGAGCTTGGTCTATGCGTAGTTCTTTTTGCACGAGTAGAACACAATTTGTTGTGGGCATAGATGTTGTCAACTTTCTTGCCGCTACTAGTCTTATTTTGCTTCAGCAGTATTGTGGGATGAAGCGACCCGGACCAACCTTACATGTACGCTTACGTGAGACCGGTTCCACCGACTAACATGCACTAGTTGCATAAGGTGGCTGGCGGGTGTCTGTCTCTCCCACTTTAGTTGGAGCGGATTCGATGAAAAGGGTCCTTATGAAGGGTAAATAGAAGTTGACAAATCACGTTGTGGCTTTCATGTAGGTAAGAAAACGTTCTTGCTAGAACCCTATTGCAGCCACGTAAAACTTGCAACAACAATTAGAGGACGTCTAACTTGTTTTTGCAGCAAGTGTTTTGTGATGTGATATGGCCAAAGTTGTGATGAATGATGAATGATATATATGTGATGTATGAGATGTTCATGCTGTTGTAATAGGAATCACGACTTGCATGTCGATGAGTATGACAACCGGCAGGAGCCATAGGAGTTGTCTTTATTTTTTGTATGACCTGCGTGTCATTGAGAAATGCCATGTAAATTACTTTACTTTATTGCTAAACATGTTAGCCATAGTAGTAGTAGAAGTAATAGTTGGCGAGCAACTTCATGGAGACACGATGATGGAGATCCTGATGATGGAGATCATGGTGTCATGCCGGTGACAAGATGATCATGGATCCCCAAGATGGAGATCAAAGGAGCTATGTGATATTGGCCATATCATGTCACTATTATTATTTGATTGCATGTGATGTTTATCATGTTTTTGCATCTTGTTTACTTAGAACGACGGTAGTAAATAAGATGATCCCTCATAATAATTTCAAGAAAGTGTTCCCCCTAACTGTGCATCGTTGCGACAGTTCGTTGTTTCGAAGCACCACGTGATGATCGGGTGTGATAGATTCCAACGTTCACATACAATGGGTGTAAGACAGATTTACACATGTAAACACTTAGGTTGACTTGACGAGCCTAGCATGTACAGACATGGCCTCAGAGCACAGAAGACCGAAAGGTCGAGCATGAGTCGTATAGAAGATACGATCAACATGAAGATGTTCACCGATGTTGACTAGTCCGTCTCACGTGATGATCGAACACAGCCTAGTTAACTCGGATCATGTTATACTTAGATGACTGGAGGGATGTCTATCTAAGTGGGAGTTCATTGAATAATTTGATTTAGATGAACTTAATTATCATGAACTTAGTCTAAAATCTTTACAACATGTATTGTAGATCAAATGGCCAACGTTGTCCTCAACTTCAACGCGTTCCTAGAGAAAACCAAGCTGAAAGACGATGGCAGCAACTATACGGACTGGGTCCAGAACCTGAGGATCATCCTCATAGCTGCCAAGAAAGATTATGTCCTACAAGCACCACTAGGTGAAGCACCTGTTCTCCCTGCAGAACAAGACATTATGAACGCTTGGCAGACACGTACTGATGATTACTCCCTCGTTCAGTGCGGCATGCTTTACAACTTAGAACCGGGGCTCCAAAAGCGTTTTGAGAGACACAGAGCATATGAGATGTTCGAAGAGCTGAAAATGGTTTTTCAAGCTCATGCCCGGGTCGAGAGATATGAAGTCTCCGACAAGTTCTTCAGCTGTAAGATGGAGGAAAATAGTTCTGTCAGTGAGCACATACTCACTATGTCAGGGTTACATAACCGCTTGACTCAGCTGGGAGTTAATTTCCCGGATGACGCAGTCATTGACAGAATCCTTCAGTCGCTTCCACGGGCTACAAGAGCTTTGTGATGAACTTCAATATGCAGGGGATGGAAAAGACCATTCCTGAAGTATTTGCAATGCTGAAATCAGCAGAGGTAGAAGTCAAAAAGGAACATCAAGTGTTGATGGTGAATAAAACCACTAAGTTCAAGAAAGGCAAGGGTAAGAAAAACTTCAAGAAGGACGGCAAGGGAGTTGCCGCGCCCGGCAAGCAAGCTGCCGGGAAGAAGCCAAAGAATGGACCCAAGCCCGAGACTGAGTGCTTTTATTGCAAGGAAAGTGGTCACTGGAAGCGGAACTACCCCAAATACTTAGCGGACAAGAAGGCCGGCAAAACGAAAGGTATATGTGATATACATGTAATTGATGTGTACCTTACCAGTACTCATAGTAGCTCCTGGGTATTTGATACCGGTGCAGTTGCTCACATTTGTAACTCAAAGCAGGAGCTGCGGAATAAGCGGAGACTGGCGAAGGACGAGGTGACGATGCGCGTCGGGAATGGTTCCAAGGTCGATGTGATCGCCGTCGGCACGCTACCTCTACATTTACCTACGGGATTAGTTTTGAACCTCAATAATTGTTATTTAGTGCCAAGTTTGAGCATGAACATTGTATCAGGATCTCGTTTAATACGAGATGGCTACTCATTTAAATCTGAGAATAGTGGTTGTTATATTTATATGAGAGATATGTTTTATGGTCATGCTCCGATGGTGAATGGTTTATTCTTAATGAATCTCGAGCGTAATGCTACACATATCCATAGTGTGAGTACCAAAAGATGTAAGGTTGATAATGATAGTCCCACATACTTGTGGCACTGCCGCCTTGGTCACATAGGTGTCAAACGCATGAAGAAGCTCCATGCAGATGGACTTTTAGAGTCTCTTGATTACGAATCATTTGACACGTGCAAACCATGCCTCATGGGTAAAATGACCAAGACTCCGTTCTCAGGAACAATGGAGCGAGCAACCAACTTATTGGAAATCATACATACTGATGTGTGCGGTCCAATGAGTGTTGAGGTTCGCGGTGGCTATCGTTATGTTCTCACCCTCACTGATGACTTGAGTAGATATGGGTATGTCTACTTAATGAAACACAAGTCTGAGACCTTTGAAAGGTTCAAGGAATTTCAGAGTGAGGTTGAGAATCAACGTGACAGGAAAATCAAGTTCCTGCGATCAGATCGTGGAGGAGAATACTTGAGTCACGAATTTGGCACACACTTAAGAAAATGTGGAATAGTTTCACAACTCACGCCGCCTGGAACACCTCAGCGTAATGGTGTGTCCGAACGTCGTAATCGCACTCTATTAGATATGGTGCGATCTATGATGTCTCTTACCGATTTACCACTATCATTTTGGGGCTATGCTTTAGAGACTGCCGCATTCACTTTAAATAGGGCTCCTTCGAAATCCGTTGAGACGACACCGTATGAATTATGGTTTGGGAAGAAACCTAAGCTGTCGTTTCTAAAAGTTTGGGGATGCGATGCTTATGTCAAGAAACTTCAACCTGAAAAGCTCGAACCCAAGTCGAAAAAATGCGTCTTCATAGGATACCCTAAAGAAACTATTGGGTATACCTTCTACCTTAGATCCGAAGGCAAGATCTTTGTTGCCAAGAATGGATCCTTTCTAGAGAAGGAGTTTCTCTCGAAAGAAGTAAGTGGGAGGAAAGTAGAACTTGATGAAGTATTACCTCTTGAACCGGAAAGTGGCGCAACTCAGGAAAATGTTCCTGTGGTGCCTGCACCAATTAGAGAGGAAGTTAATGATGATTATCAAGATACTTCTGATCAAGCTCCTACTGAAATTCGAAGGTCCACAAGGACACGTTCCGCACCAGAATGGTACGGCAACCCTGTCTTGGAAATCATGTTGTTAGACAACGGTGAACCTTCGAACTATGAAGAAGCGATGGCGAGCCCGGATTCCGACAAATGGCTGGAAGCCATGAAATCCGAGATAGGATCCATGTATGAAAACGAAGTATGGACTTTGACTAACTTGCCCGTTGAGTGGCGAGCCATAGAAAATAAATGGATCTTTAAGAAGAAGATAGACGCGGATGGTAATGTGACCATCTATAAAGCTTGGCTTGTCGCTAAGGGTTATCGACAAGTTCAAGGGGTTGACTACGATGAGCCTTTCTCACCGGTAGCGAAGCTGAAGTCTGTCTGAATCATGTTAGCAATTGCCGCATTCTATGATTATGAGATATGGCAAATGGACGTCAAAACGGCATTTCTTAATGGTTTCCTTAAGGAAGAATTGTATATGATGCAGCCGGAAGGTTTTGTCGATCCTAAGAATGCTGACAAGGTGTGCAAGCTCCAACGCTCGATTTATGGGCTGGTGCAAGCATCTCGGAGTTGGAACATTCGCTTTGATGAGATGATCAAAGCATTTGGGTTTATGCAGACTTATGGAGAAGCCTGCGTTTACAAGAAAGCGAGTGGGAGCTCTGTAGCATTTCTCATATTATATGTAGATGACATACTTTTGATGGGAAATGATATAGAGCTTTTGGACAGCATTAAGGCCTACTTGAATAAGAGTTTTTCAATGAAGAACCTTGGAGAAGCTGCTTATATATTAGGCATTAAGATCTATAGAGATAGATCAAGACGCCTCATAGGTCTTTAACAAAGCACATACCTTGATAAGATATTGAAGAAGTTCAATATGGATCAGTCTAAGAAGGGGTTCTTGCCTGTGTTGCAAGGTGTGAAATTGAGCTCAGCTTAATGTCCGACCACGGCAGAAGATATAGAAGAGATGAGTGTCATCCCCTATGCCTCAGCCATAGGGTCTATTATGTATGCCATGTTGTGTACCAGACCTGATGTAAACCTTGCCGTAAGTTTGGTAGGTAGGTACCAAAGTAATCCCGGCAAGGAACACTGGACAGCGGTCAAGAATATCCTGAAGTACCTGAAAAGGACTAAGGAAATGTTTCTCGTTTATGGAGGTGACGAAGAGCTCGTCGTAAAGGGTTACGTAGACGCTAGCTTCGACACAGATCTGGATGACTCTAAGTCACAAACCGGATACGTGTATATTTTGAATGGTGGGGCAGTAAGCTGGTGCAGTTGCAAGCAGAGCGTCGTGGCGGGATCTACATGTGAAGCGGAGTACATGGAAGCCTCGGAGGCAGCGCATGAAGCAATTTGGGTGAAGGAGTTCATCACCGACCTAGGAGTCATACCCGTTGACTAAACCTCTCCCTAGAGCAAAACATGATCAACACCAGAATTCCATGGGTGTTCGATTCATCACAATGTAACTAGATTATTGACTCTAGTGCAAGTGGGAGACTGTTGGAAATATGCCCTAGAGGCAATTATAAAAGGATTATTATTGTATTTCCTTGTTCATGATAATTGTCTTTTATTCATGCTATAATTGTGTTATCCGGAAATCGTAATACATGTGTGAATACATAGACACCAACATGTCCCTAGTAAGCCTCTAGTTGACTAGCTCGTTGATCAACAGATAGTCATGGTTTCCTGACTATGGACATTGAATGTCATTGATAACGAGATCACATCATTAGGAGAATGATGTGATGGACAAGACCCAATCCTAAACATAGCACAAGATCGTATAGTTCGTTTGCTAGAGTTTTTCCAATGTCAAGTATCTTTTCCTTAGACCATGAGATCGTGTAACTCCCGGATACCGTAGGAGTGCTTTGGGTGTACCAAACGTCACAACGTAACTGGGTGACTATAAAGGTATACTACGGGCATCTCCGAAAGTGTCTGTTGGGTTTACACGGATCAAGACTGGGATTTGTCACTCCGTATGACGGAGAGGTATCTCTAGGCCCACTCGGTAATGCATCATCACAATGACCTCAAAGTGACCAAGTGTCTGGTCACGGGATCATGCATTACGGTACGAGTAAAGTGACTTGCTGGTAACGAGATTGAACGAGGTATTGGGATACCGACGATCGAATCTCGGGAAAGTAACGTACCGATTGACAAAGGGAATTGTATACGTGGTTGCTTGAATCCTCGACATCGTGGTTCATCCGATGAGATCATCGAGGAGCATGTGGGAGCCAACATGGGTATCCAGATCCCGCTGTTGGTTATTGACCGGAGAGCCATCTCGGTCATGTCTACATGTCTCCCGAACCCGTAGGGTCTACACACTTCAGGTTCGGTGACGCTAGGGTTGTAGAGATATGAATATGCAGTAACCCGAAAGTTGTTCGGAGTCCCGTATGAGATCCTGGACGTCACGAGGAGTTCCGGAATGGTCCGGAGGTGAAGAATTATATATAGGAAGTGTAGTTTCGGCCATCGGGAGAGTTTCGGGGGTCACCAGTATTGTACCTGGACCACCGGAAGGGTCCCAGAGGTCCCCCGGGTGGGGCCACCCATCCCGGAGGGCCCCATGGGCTAAGTGGGGAGGGGAACCAGCCCATAGTGGGCTGGTGCGCCCCCCTTGGCCCACCCCATGCGCCTAGGGTTGGGAACCCTAGGGTGGGGGGGCGCCCCACCTGGCTTGGGGGGCACTCCACCCCTTGGCCGCCGCCCCCCTAGGAGATCCCATCTCCTAGGGCCAGCGCACCCCCTAGGGGGCCTATATAAAGGGGGGGAGGGAGGGGCAGCCGCACCCTTGAGTCTTGGCGCCTCCCTTTCCCCTGCTACACCTCTCCCTCTCGTAGTAGAACGGCGAAGCCCTGCTGCGGTGACCCCTGCATCCACCACCACGCCGTCGTGCTGTTGGATCTTCATCAACCTCTCCTCCCCCTTGCTAGATCAAGAAGGAGGAGACGTCACGCTGACCGTATGTGTGTTGAACACGGAGGTGCCGTCCGTTCGGCGCTAGGATCTCCGGTGATTTGGATCACGTCGAGTACGACTTCCTCATCCCCGTTCTTTGAACGCTTCCGCGCGTGATCTACAAAGGTATGTAGATGCAATCCGATCACTCGTTGATAGATGAACTCATAGATGGATCTTGGTGAAACCGTAGGAATTTTTTTGTTTTCTGCAACGTTCCCCAACAATGCCGACTCGGGGACGCTTCGTATGTCATGTGCACTACCTTGTACATGATGGTGCTGTACGATCGAGCCCGTGTAGGCCCCACCACGAAACTTCGGACGAAATCTCTATCATATGTTTGTTCCGGCTTATTCTGCAAGCCAAAACTTTGTTTTGTTTTGAGTTGTGGTATTCGAGTTGCTTCGAAGTCAAGTGTTGATTCCATACCTTTCTTAAACGGTGTTTCTCATACTCCGATTTGAATACTAATCCTTCTCGATCATCGAGTTTGTCATGTCAATCCTTTTCAACCGGTGTGTTTCTCTTCAAGTGGATCCGATCATTTCAACATCCGCAAGATCAAGTATCAGTTCTTCTCAACGGTGTTGTCTTCATCCGTTCCAAGTTGACTTTGTTTTTCCCACCCACCCACCCTTTTTTCTTCAAGGACTCAGATTTCTTAATCAACTATCTTGTTATTGATGAGAAGCCTCTCCATTCTTTTCCGTCAATGTTCTTACCCGGTGATGCTCATGAAGATAATAACGGAGCCTCAAATTCATTATTATTCATTCTTTTTCTTCTTCGGTGGATTCAATTCAAGTTTTCTGTGTTGATCACATCCTTTCCTCGTTTTAAATGTCTTCTCTTGCCGGTGTACCTCTCAATCATTCCCCGTTTCCTATTTAATTGGTCTGGAGTGCTGAAGATGTCTCGAAGATTCGTGCTTCCACTCTGCATTCTTTCAAGCTCTTTCGAGGATGTTACCTCATTCAAGTCATTTAATTCAACCGGTGCTTTATCTCTTTTGAATCGTTCTACGATGTTTATTTTGAGTGGGCCCTAACCCACAGGTCTTTTCCAGGATCTTACCTGACTCTTCTAATTCTCCCGAAGATATCCTTAAGATTCTTTTCGAAGTTTGACGTAAGAATGAATTGCCATCAGTCAAATGTCCTCCTCTAAGATCTTTCAAATTCTTTTCATCGTTGGTTCAACCTTTCTAATTTTTCATTTCGGAGTGCCTCAACAATTCATGGTGGTGTTTCTCGAAGTCATTCTCAGATTTTGAAGACCGAAGAAGAGTTTTCCCTCCATACCTTATCTGTTCTCTCAAAGATTCATGGTGCTAGCTTGTTGCCATCCTCTCATAATTGTTTTCATTGTGAGTATTCTTTTCACCTATCCGGAGCATTTCATGAGTTGTTTCCATTTCTTTACTCCGAAGGCCATTGTTCTCCAAATCTTACTGGTGCATCATTCAAGTATTCTCTTGTCAACTCATGACCTCTTCGTTCTTATGTTTCTAAATCCCCTAAAGTATCCCGGTTCATTCTCTAATTCACACCAGTGATTCATCCCTTTTACTTCATGCATTTTCAATTTTACCGGTGGTCCTTCCAAGATTCTTCTTCCTTCATTATAATCTCAAATGACTCTTTCTTTCCAATTCCTACGGTGGTTCGTTCAAGAGTTTTCTTCCTTCGTGTATCATATCTATGAATTCGTGCTTTTCAAATTCTACTGGTGGATCGTTGAAGACATTCTCAAGTTTGTGCTATATCTATCTTAATCCTTTCTACGGGAATAAGTAATATGCCAAATCCGTTGATTGTCATCAATTTAATTGGTGAAGGATACACATAACGTAATTCTTATTTTTGTTTCAGCCAAGTGATTAATTCCTTATTTCGGAGGTTCATCAAAATTCTTGATCTCAATTATTCATATTTCTTTTACCGGAGTTCCGAGTTCTCCCAATTATTTCATCGCGAAGATCCATCTAATCATTGCAAGGATTCACCTTGTGTTTTCAACCTCTCTTTCCTTTCGTTTGATCATTCTTTTATTACTGAAGTTCTTCATGGAGGTTCTACATGATGGTTCATCAAAGATTTAATTCCTTCTAGAAGTGTCCATCAAGATTCTTTTCAAAGGAGCTCAAGCATTCTTCATCTTGCATCCCGAAGTGTAATTCCTTCTACCGTATCATTTGAGGTGGTGCTATGTCATTCTTCATAACTTGAGTTCATGTTTCATGATTCACATGTTGTCAAGAATGAGGTATCTTAAATCCATCAATCTCTTCATTGGAATTACCTTGGGTTATATTTCACCTAAAGCCTTCCGTGAGGATGTTGCTATTTGTGGTGTTTATCAATGATCCAAGTTCTTCATTTATTCTCTCGGTGAAATAGCTTTCTCGTCTCCTTATTCTTATCAATCCAATTCTTCTTCCCGTGAGTGGCAGGTTGTCACCTCATAATTTGAGATGTATTCCATTGGACCATATCAAGATAATCCTTTTCGTTGTTGGTTTTCCGACAACTCTGTCCGACCCTTCTCCCGAGGATGCCTTCTCAAGCTCAATTGTGGCACAAGTTGGCATTTTCTTCCCCATTCTTTTATTTCAATTATCTATCTTCTATTCTTTTGTTCCGGAGCCATTGTGATGTTGCTCTTTTCTCTCATCATTTGGGATCGTGTTCTTTTCGTGCTTATCCATTTAACCGGAGTGTGTGCCTGCTGCTCAAGTTCTTTCATTTTTACCAAGCCTTGCATATTTTTCCAACCAGAGTGTTGTTCGAATTGGTTCTTCCTTGCTCCTTTTCGTAGCGGAGTGCTTTCAACTTCGCTCTTTCTCGTTGCTTTCTTTCTTTCAATTTGGTCAACCTCTCAAGGCTCGTGGTTTCACTCGTTTGTCAAAGAAGCAACTTAGTTTTACCTCTTCTCTTTTCCTTCTGTTTTTCCCTCCGGTGCCATTCTAGATCTCGGGACGAGATCCTCTCATAGTGGTGGAGTGTTGTAACGCCCCGAGACCGATGTGCCAGGTGTCTTCCAGTTATTCGTTGTTGTTGGCATGTCATTCGCTTGCGTGTTGCATCTTGTCATGTCATCATGTGCATTGCATCATCTTGTTTTCAAAACCTGCATCCGTCCGTTGTCCGTTCTGAGCCCAGACACACTTGCACGCGCCCGTGGCACGTCCGGAATAGTATTTTATAAGTGGCCGGAAAATGTTCTCGGAATGGGATGAGAGTTGGCGTGCGATCTTGTTATAGTGTAGGTAGACCGCCTGCCAAGTTTCATCGCATTCGGAATCCGTTTGACGCCCCAACGGATAAATATAGCGGCAATAGTAGCCGGTCAAAACGTCGGACGTTTTCGGTCTCCGGAAATAGTCGCCGGGTCTCTCTCTCTTCTATTCTCTCAGCTCGAGCCCTTCTGCACAGTCCGCTGACAACCGCCGGGCCCTGAAACCCTCTCTGCACAGTGCTTCGAACCCCTCACGTGCATGTCCGAAACTGTCCCGGACCCGACCCGGACAGTCGTTACCGCTGTGTGCGGATCATCCCCTAACATCTATAAAACATCTCCATTTTATTTATTGGACTTCCTAACCTATATTTTTCTCAGCCGTCCGATTTAGATCGAAGGGCTTCCATTAGTCTGCATATAGACCCACTCACTATTTAAACCAGCAACCCTAAAACCTAGGAGTTTGTCCCATCGCCGCCGCCATCTGACCAAATCCCCCCTTGGGATCTCCCCTGCCCGATCCAACCCACCAACCAGCGCAACCCCCTCCTCCTCTGCTCGACCTCCAGCCTGCACCCACATGGAGCTCCTATGCACCCGAGCTGCACCAGGCCCGAGCGACCACGCCGGAGAGCGCCACCGCCGGAGCTGCTCCGTTCCTCACCCGAACCAGCATGCCGTCCTCACCGCCCTGCCCATTCTCTCTCTGTCGCTGAAGCTCTCTCTGCCTCACTGGACTCCCTCTATTTTTTCTCTGTAACAGCGATGCCGCCGTCTTCTTCTCAGAGGAGTACCTCGACAAGAACGTCGCCCGCGGTGCCCCGATCTTCCCCGGCGCGACCCCGTTCCGCTGATGCCCCTGCGCCATGCTGCCATGCGCAACCGCTGCTGCTGCAAGTTCTGCTGCCGGCAGCCGTGACCCGCTCCGTCCCGGCCTTTCTGCAGCCGTCCTGGTCTTCTCCCCGTGCCCGGATTCCTCGTCCTCGACCGGATCCGTGCTCCATCCCGCTGTTCCCCACGATCGCCTCGCCGGCATTCCCTGCAGCCCGCCGTTGCTGTCCCGTGTGCCGCCCCTATTCGTCTGCAGCGAGCGCGTCGTTGCGCGTTGGCTCAGGCCGAGCCGCTTCCCTGCCTGCCTCGCAAAGGCCCAACGCGCCCTCCTGCAACCTCCCCAGCAACTGGGCCTCGGCCCATGGTGAGGCCAGCTGCGCGCCCTCTTTTTTTCCTTTTTTTTCCATGGTTGGGCCGGCTAGATTCGGCCCAAGATGTATTTTTTTCCGCAGAATGTTTTAGCTAATTTCCTGAGTAGTGCCAGTTTTGCAGAAACACCCTTGAACTTCATACATATTTTAACTCACAAACTAAGCATCACATGTAAAAACTTAATATATGAAAGTTGCTTAGAATTTTGTGTAGTTTCATAATATGTCTTTTTCATCCATGTTTAAAATGTCTAAAATGTTGTTTGTGTTTATTTTGCCTAATGCCATGCTAAAATGCTTTAATTCATAACTATTTAACCGTAGCTCGGAATTTAATAAACTTTATATATAAATGGGGTAGAAAAATGCCTAGTTTATCATGGTGACTTTACTTTGCATGTTTAACAACCCTAAAATGGTGTTTAGGGCAGAACAGCACCAAACCTAATATATGCATATGGGTTTATACCGGAATTGGTGTTCGTTGCTTCCGGCCTCATTTAAACTTGACTAGATAGGTAGTTTTATTTTGCGTCACACTCTTGCCATGTTTAACAACATTTAATATTGTGGGGTACATAAATGAGATCGAACTAAATAACTTGTCCTGGTGTTTCGTCAATATGCAACTCGTTGCATATTGGGCTCCACTTAATTTGTAGGGTTGCTTGTGCATTTTGCCATGCCATGCCTCTTTAAACCGGACATGCATCATACTTGATTGTGCTTCATGCCATGATTAGGTGGTGGTTGTTTACTATGTTGTTTGCTTCTTTCTGGTGTTGCTTCTTTGGGTTGGTTCCGATAATGTCGCGTTTGTGAGGAACCGTTCGACTACGTCCATTTGTCTTCTTCCTGGACTCGTTCTTCTTCCTTGCGGGATTTCAGGCAAGATGACCATACCCTCGAAATCACTTCTATCTTTGCTTGATAGTTGCTCGCTCTATTGCTATGCCTTTGCTGCGATACCTACCACTTGCTTATCATGCCTCCCATATTGTTGAACCAAGCCTCTAACCCACCTTGTCCTAGCAAACCGTTGTTTGGCTATGTTACTGCTTTGCTCAACCCCTCTTATAGCGTTGTTAGTTGCAGGTGAAGATTAAAGTTTGTTCCTTGTTGTAACATGGAGATGTTGTTCCTTGGTGGAACATGTTTACTCGTTGGGATATCACAATATCTCTTATTTAATTAATGCATCTATATACTTGGTAAAGGGCGGAAGGCTCGGCCTTATGCCTGGTGTTTTGTTCCACTCTTGCCTCCCTAGTTTTCGTCATATCGGTGTTATATTCCCGGATTTTGCGTTCCTTATGTGGATGGGTTATAATGGGAACCCCTTGACAGTTCGCTTTGAATAAAACTCCTCCAGAAAGGCCCAACCTTGGTTTTACCATTCGCCACCTAGCCTTTTCTTTTCCCTTGGGAGTCGCGCTCTCAAGGGTCATCATTATTGTAACCTCCCCGGGCCACTGCTCCTCTGAGTGTTGGTCCACCTTGTCAGCCGCCGGTGGCCACCAGGGGCAACTCTGGGCTGGCCTACCGGAAGTTTGGACAATCCGGTGTGCCCTGAGAACGAGATATGTGCAGCTCCTATCAGGATTTGTCGGCACATTCGGGTGGCTTTGCTGGTCTTGTTTTACCATTGTCGAAATGTCTTGTAACCAGGATTCCGAGTCTGATCGAGTCTTCCCGCTAGAAGGAATATCCTTCGTTGACCGTGAGAGCTTGTGATGGGCTAAGTTGGGACACCCCTGCAGGGTTTTGAACTTTCGAAAGCCGTGCCCGCGGTTATGGGCAGATGGGAATTTGTTAATGTCCGGTTGTAGAAAATCTGAAGTTGACCTTAATTAAAATACATCAATCGCGTGTGTAACCATGATGGTCTCTTCTCGGCGGGGTCCGGGAAGTGAACACGGTGTTGGAGTTGTGCTTGACGTAGGTTGTTCTAGGATCACTTCTTGATCATAGTTGTTCGATCGTGCTTTGCCTTCTCTTCTCGCTCTCTTTTGCGTATGTTAGCCACCATATATGTTAGTCGCTTGCTGCAGCTCCACCTCATACCTTTTACCTTACCTATAAGCTTAAATAGTCTTGATCGCGAGGGTGTGAGATTGCTGAGTCCCCGTGACTCACAGATACTTCCAAAACCAGTTTGCAGGTGCCGATGTTACCGAGCAGGTGACGCAAACAATCTCAAGGAGGAGCTCGATGAAGATCTTGTCCTTTGTATTGTTTCGTCCTAGTTGATCAGTAGTGGAGCCCAGTCGGGACGATCGGGGATCTGTGTAGCATTTGGCGTAGTCTTCTTTTATTTTGGGTTCCGTAGTCGGACCTTGATTGTATCTGGTTGATGTAATGCTTTATTCATGTAATTGTGTGAAGTGGCGAGTGTAAGCCAACTATGTATCTTTTCCCTTATTGTATTACATGGGTTGTTTGCGAAGATTACCTCACTTGCGACATTGCTCTCAATGCGGTTATGCCTCTAAGTCGTGCTTCGACACGTGGGAGATATAGCCGCATCGAGGGCGTTACAATAGTACATTACAAAATGAGTAAAGAGACTTGGCAGTAACGAGATTGAACTAGGTATTGGGATACTGAAAGTGCATTATATCGACTAGAGGGGGGGGTGAATAGGCGATTTTTATGAAAGTCTTCAAAACATGGAAGTTATGAAGACAAACGACCGAAATAAACATATTACCCTGCAGCGGAAGGTAGACTACACTAGGCAAGCCATAGTCAAGTATTCAATAGAGTGAAAGCACACTGACTAAGAGCGGCAATGTAGTAAGGATCAAGTAGGAAGAAATTATGAAGCCAAAATAGAACACGCAGTCACTCAGTGAAGATAAAATATAGTGCAATCATACAATGTCTTCACAAGGAGTAACAGTACGTAAAGAGAAGGGAAGGATGAAACCATTGACTTGTTGAAGACAATGATTTGTTGGGCCAGTTCCAGTTGCTGTGACAACTGTACGTCTGGTTAGGGCAGCTAGGTATTTAAACCTGAGGACACACAGTCCCGGACACCTAGTCCTGAACACGCAGCTCAGGACACCCAGTCCTCACCGTATTCCCCTTGAGCTAAGGTCACACAGACCTCGCCCAATCACTCTGGTAAGTCTTCAAGGTAGACTCGCAAACCTTCACAGACTTCGTTCACCGGTGATCCACAATGTCTCTTGGATGCTCAAAACGCGACGCCTAACCGGCTGGAGGATGCACAGTCCTCAAATGTAATAAGTCTTCAGATCACACAGACAAGAAGACTTAAGTGATGCCTAATTCTCTTTGGCTCTGGGTGGTTAGGGCTTTATCCTCACAAGGAATTCTCTCTCAAATGCTTCGAGGTGGGTTGCTCTCAAACGACAAAAGCCGTACACTAACTCTGAGCAGCCAACCGTTTATGGTTGTAGGGGGTGGGCTATTTATAGCGACAAGGCAACCCGACCTGATTTGTCTGAAATGACCCTGGGTCACTAAGGAACTGACACGTGTTCCAACGATCAGATTTCAAACTCACACGGTAACTTTACTTGGGCTGCAAGCAAAGCTGACTTGTCCGACTCTGGACAAGATTCGCTCTCATAGTCTTCACTCGAAGACATAGGTTTTGGTTAGGCATCACTTCAGTCATTCTGACTGGTTCTCTTGGACCCCACTTAACAGTACGGTGGTTCCTATCACTCAACAAAGAAGAAAAAGAACTATGAAAGATCTAAGTCTTCGAGCTCCATAGGCTTCATGTGATGTCTTCTCTTGTCATAGTCTTCAATGTGAATATCTTCATATACCACCTTTGACTTCAATGTCTTCATACATTTTTAGGGGTCATCTCTGGTAGGAAAACCGAATCAATGAGGGACTTCTACCTGTGTTATCCTGCAATTCTTACAAACACATTAGTCCCTCAACTAAGTGTTGGGTTTCGTAGTAATTTCAAAAATTTTCCTACGCACACGCAAGATCATGTGATGCATAGCAACGAGAGGGGAGAGTGTTGTCTACATACCCTTGTAGACCGTAAGCGGAAGCGTTAGCACAACGCGGTTGATGTAGTCGTACGTCTTCACGGCCCGACCGATCAAGCACCGAAACTACGGAACCTCCGAGTTCTAGCACACGTTCAGCTCGATGACGTCCCTCGAACTCCGATCCAGCCGAGTGTCGAGGGAGAGTTCCGTCAGCACGACAGCGTGGTGACGATCTTGATGTTCTACCATCGCAGGGCTTCGCCTAAGCACCGCTACGATATTATCGTGGTGGACTATGGTGGAGGGGGGCACTGCACACAGCTAAGAGATCCAAGGGATCAATTGTTGTGTCTTTGGTGCTAGCCCTGCCCCTCTATTTATATGTTGAGCCCCGGGGTCGAAACTTGGAGCAAAAGCCTCCTCAAAGTCGGTTTTGCCCGAAAGGCAAGAGTCCCACTCGGACTCCAGGACCAAACGCCACAATCCTTGGCGTCTGGCCCAGACGCCATGGGCCTCGGCGTCTGGCCCAGGGCCAGACGCCAGGGTCTCCGGCGTTTGGCCCCCTGAACTCCGCAAAACTCCTTTTGCACCGATCTAAAGCCTCATGGGCTTGACCCCTTGGCCTAACCATATCATCCAATATATGAATCTTTACGTCTCGACCATTGCGAGACTCCTCGTCATGTCCCCAATCTCATCCGGGACTCCGAACTCCTTCGGTACATCAAAACATGTAAACTCATAATATAACTGTCATCGTAACCTTAAGCGTGCGGACCCTACGGGTTCGAGAACAATGTAGACATGACCGAGACACGTCTCCGGTCAATAACCAATAGCGGGACCTGGATGCCCATATTGGCTCCTACATATTCTACGAAGATCTTTATCGGTCAGACCGCATAACAACATACGTTGTTCCCTTTGTCATCGGTATGTTACTTGCCCGAGATTCGATCGTCGGTATCCAATACCTAGTTCAATCTCGTTACCGGCAAGTCTCTTTACTCGTTCCGTAATACATCATCTCACAACTAACATATTAGTTGTAATGCTTGCAAGGCTTATGTGATGTGTATTACCGAGAGGGCCCAGAGATACCTCTCCGACAATCGGAGTGACAAATCCTAATCTCGAAATACGCCAACCCAACATCGACCATTGGAGACACCTGTAGTACTCCTTTATAATCACCCAGTTACGTTGTGACGTTTGGTAGTACCCAAAGTGTTCCTCCGGTAAACGGGAGTTGCATAATCTCATAGTCATAGGAACATGTATAAGTCATGAAGAAAGCAATAGCAACATACTAAACGATCGGGTGCTAAGCTAATGGAATGGGTCATGTCAATCAGATCATTCTACTAATGATGTGACCTCGTTAATCAAATAACAACTCATTGTTCATGGTTAGGAAACATAACCATCTTTGATTAACGAGCTAGTCAAGTAGAGGCATACTAGTGACACTTTGTTTGTCTATGTATTCACACATGTATTATGTTTCCGGTAAATACAATTCTAGCATGAATAATAAACATTTATCATGATTATAAGGAAATAAATAATAACTTTATTATTGCCTCTAGGGCATATTTCCTTCAGTCTCCCACTTGCACTAGAGTCAATAATCTAGATTACACTGTAATGATTCTAACACCCATGGAGCCTTGGTGCTGATCATGTTTTGCTCGTGGAAGAGGCTTAGTCAACGGGTCTGCAACATTCAGATCCGTATGTATCTTGCAAATCTCTATGTCTCCCACCTGGACTAGATCCCGGATGGAGTTGAAGCGTCTCTTGATGTGTTTGGTCCTTTTGTGAAATCTGGATTCCTTTGCCAAGGCAATTGCACCAGTATTGTCACAAAAGATTTTCATTGGACCCGATGCACTAGGTATGACACCTAGATCGGATATGAACTCCTTCATCCAGACTCCTTCATTTGCTGCTTCCGAAGCAGCTATGTATTCCGCTTCACATGTAGATCCCGCTACGACGCTTTGTTTAGAACTGCACCAACTGACAGCTCCACCGTTTAATGTAAACACGTATCCGGTTTGCGATTTAGAATCGTCCGGATCAGTGTCAAAGCTTGCATCAACGTAACCTTTTACGATGAGCTCTTTGTCACCTCCATATACGAGAAACATATCCTTAGTCCTTTTCAGGTATTTCAGGATGTTCTTGACCGCTGTCCAGTGATCCACTCCTGGATTACTTTGGTACCTCCCTGCTAAACTTATAGCAAGGCATACATCAGGTCTGGTACACAGCATTGCATACATGATAGATCCTATGGCTGATGCATAGGGAACATCTTTCATATTCTCTCTATCTTCTGCAGTGGTCGGGCATTGAGTCTTACTCAATTTCACACCTTGTAACACAGGCAAGAACCCTTTCTTCGCTTGATCCATTTTGAACTTCTTCAAAATTTTGTCAAGGTATGTGCTTTGTGAAAGTCCAATTAAGCGTTTTGATCTATCTCTATAGATCTTAATGCCTAATATGTAAGCAGCTTCACCGAGGTCTTTCATTGAAAAACTTTTATTCAAGTATCCCTTTATGCTATCCAGAAATTCTATATCATTTCCAATCAGTAATATGTCATCCACATATAATATCAGAAATGCTACAGAGCTCCCACTCACTTTCTTGTAAATACAGGCTTCTCCGAAAGTCTGTATAAAACCAAATGCTTTGATCACACTATCAAAACGTTTATTCCAACTCCGAGAGGCTTGCACCAGTCCATAAATGGATCGCTGGAGCTTGCACACTTTGTTAGCTCCCTTTGGATCGACAAAACCTTCCGGTTGCATCATATACAACTCTTCTTCCAGAAATCCATTCAGGAATGCAGTTTTGACATCCATCTGCCAAATTTCATAATCATAAAATGCGGCAATCGCTAACATGATTCGGACGGACTTAAGCATCGCTACGGGTGAGAAGGTCTCATCGTAGTCAATCCCTTGAACTTGCCGAAAACCTTTTGCGACAAGTCGAGCTTTGTAGACAGTAACATTACCATCAGCGTCAGTCTTCTTCTTAAAGATCCATTTATTCTCAATTGCTTGCCGATCATCGGGCAAGTCAACCAAAGTCCATACTTTGTTCTCATACATGGATCCCATCTCAGATTTCATGGCTTCAAGCCACTTTGCGGAATCTGGGCTCACCATCGCTTCTTCATAGTTCGTAGGTTCATCATGATCTAGTAGCATGACTTCCAGAACAGGATTACCGTACCACTCTGGCGCGGATCTTACTCTGGTTGATCTACGAGGTTCAGTAGTATCTTGATCTGAAGTTTCATGATCATTATCATTGGCTTCCTCACTAACTGGTGTAGGTGTCACTGAAACAGTTTTCTGTGATGAACTACTTTCCAGTAAGGGAGCAGGTACAGTTACCTCGTCAAGTTCTACTTTCCTCCCACTCACTTCTTTCGAGAGAAACTCCTTCTCTAGAAATGATCCATTCTTAGCAACGAATGTCTTGCCTTCGGATCTGTGATAGAAGGTGTACCCAACAGTTTCCTTTGGGTATCCTATGAAGACACATTTCTCCGATTTGGGTTCGAGCTTATCAGGTTGAAGTTTTTTCACATAAGCATCGCAGCCCCAAACTTTAAGAAACGACAACTTTGGTTTCTTGCCAAACCATAGTTCATAAGGTGTCGTCTCAACGGATTTTGATGGTGCCCTATTTAACGTGAATGCGGCCGTCTCTAAAGCATAACCCCAAAATGATAGCGGTAATCTGTAAGAGACATCATAGATCGCACCATATCTAGTAAAGTACGATTACGACGTTCGGACACACCATTGCGCTGTGGTGTTCCGGGTGGCGTGAGTTGTGAAACTATTCCACAGTTTTTCAATGTACACCAAACTCGTAACTCAAATATTCTCTCCACGATCAGATCGTAGAAACTTTATTTTCTTGTTACGATGATTTTCAACTTCACTCTGAAATTCTTTGAACTTTTCAAATGTTTCAGACTTATGCTTCATTAAGTAGATATATCCATATCTGCTCAAATCATCTGTGAAGGTCAGAAAATAATGATACCTGCCTGCAAGCTTTAATATTCACCGGACCACATACATCAGTATGTATGATCTCCAACAATTGTTGCTTGCTTCATTGTTCCGGAAAATGGCGTTTAGTCATCTTGCCCAAAAGGCATGGTTCGCAAGCATCAAGTGATTCATAATCAAGTGATTCCAAAATCCATCAGCATGGAGTTTCTTCATGCGCTTTACACCAATATGACCTAAACGGCAGTGCTACAAATAAGTTGCACTATCATTATTAACTTTGCATCTTTTGGTTTCAATATTATAATTATGTGTATCACTACGATCGAGATCCAACGAACTATTTTCATTGGGTGTGTAACCATATAAGGTTTTATTCATGTAAACAGAACAATAATTTATTCTCTTACTTAAATGAATAACCGTATTACAATAAACATGATCAAATCATATTCATGCTCAACGCAAACACCAAATAACACTTATTCAGGTTCAACACTAATCCCGAAAGTATAGGGAGTGTGCGATGATGATCATATCAATCTTGGAACCACTTCCAACACACATCGTCACTTCACCCTTATCTAGTCTCTGTTTATTCTGCAACTCCCGTTTCGAGTTACTATCTTAGCAACTGAACTAGTATCAAAATACTGAGGGGTTGCCATAAACACTAGTAAAGTACACATCAATAACATGTATATAAAATATACTTATGTTCACTTTGCCATCCTTCTTATCTGCCAATCACTTGGGGTAGTTCCGCTTCCAGTGACCAGTCCCTTTGCAGTAGAAACACTTAGTCTCAGGCTTAGGACCAGACTTGGGCTTCTTCACTTGAGCAGCAACTTGCTTGCCATTCTATTTGAAGTTCCCCTTCTTCCCTCTGCCTTTTCTTGAAACTAGTGGTCTTGTCTACCATCAACACTTGATGTTTTTCTCGATTTCTACCTTCGTCAATTTCCGCATACGAAGAGCTCGGGAATTGTTTCGTTATCCTTGCATATCATAGTTCATCACGAAGTTCTACTAACTTGGTGATGGTGACTAGAGAATTCTGTCAATCACTATCTTATCTGGAAGATTAACTCCCACTTGATTCAAGCGATTGTTGTACTCAGATAATCTGGGCACATGCTCACTAGTTGAGCGATTCTCCTCCATCTTTTAGCTATAGAACTTGTTGGAGACTACATATCTCTCAACTCGGGTATTTGCTTGAAATATTAACTTCAACTCCTGGAACATTTCATATGCTCCATGACGTTCAAAACATCGTTGAAGTCCCGATTCTAAGCCATTAAGCATGGTGCACTAAACTATCAAGTAGTCATCATATTGAGCTAGCCAAACGTTCATAACGTCTGCATCTGCTCCTGCAATAGGTCCGTCACCTAGCGGTGCATCAAGGACATAATTCTTCTGTGCAGTAATGAGGATAAACCTCAGATCACGGATCCAATCCGCATCATTGCTACTAACATTTTTCAACATGATTTTCTCTAGGAACATATCAAAATAAACACAGGGAAGCAACAACGCGAGCTATTGATCTACAACATAATTTGCAAAATACTACTAGGACTAAGTTCATGATAAATTAAAGTTCAATTAATCATATTATTTAAGAACTCCCACTTAGATAGACATCCCTCTAATCCTCTAAGTGATTACGTGATCCAAATCAACTAAACCATGACCGATCATCACGTGAGATGGAGTAGTTTTCAATGGTGAACATCGTTATGTTGATCATATCTACTATATGATTCACGCTCGACCTTTCGGTATCCGTGTTCCGAGGCCATATCTGTATATGCTAGGCTCGTCAAGTTTAACCTGAGTATTCTGCGTGTGCAAAACTGGCTTGCACCCGTTGTAGATGGACGTAGAGCTTATCACACCCGATCATCACGTGGTGTCTGGGCACGACAAACTTTGGCAACGGTGCATACTCAGGGAGAACACTTCTTGATAATTTAGTGAGAGATCATCTTATAATGCTACCGTCAATCAAAGCAAGATAAGATGCATAAAAAGATAAACATCACATGCAATCAATATAAGTGATATGATATGGCCATCATCATCTTGTGCTTGTGATCTCCATCTCCGAAGCACCGTCATGATCACCATCGTCACCGGCGCGACACCTTGATCTCCATCGTAGCATCGTTGTCGTCTCGCCAATCTTATGCTTCCACGACTATCACTACCGTTTAGTAATAAAGTAAAGCATTACATCGCGATTGCATTGCATACAATAAAGCGACAACCATATGGCTCCTGCCAGTTGCCGATAACTTGGTTACAAAACATGATCATCTCATACAATAAAATTTAGCATCATGCCTTGACCATATCACATCACAACATGCCCTGCAAAAACAAGTTAGACGTCCTCTACTTTGTTGTTGCATGTTTTACGTGGCTGCTACGGGCTTAAGTAAGAACCAATCTCACCTACGCATCAAAACCACAACGATAGTTTGTCAAATAGACTCCGTTTTAACCTTCGCAAGGACCGGGCGTAGCCATACTTGGTTCAACTAAAGTTGGAGAGGCAGTCGCCCGCAAGCCATCTCTGTGCAAAGCACGTCGAGGGAACCGGTCTCGCGTAAGCGTACGCGTAAGGTTGGTCCGGGTCGTCTCGTCCAACAATACCGCCGAACCAAAGTATGACATGCTGGTAGGCAGTATGACTTGTATCGTCCACAACTCACTTGTGTTCTACTCGTGCATATAACATCAACATAAATAACCTGGCTCGGATGCCACTGTTGGGTTTCGTAGTAATTTCAAAAAATTTCCTACGCACACGCAAGATCATGTGATGCATAGCAACGAGAGGGGAGAGTGTTGTCTACATACCCTTGTAGACCGTAAGCGGAAGCGTTAGCACAACGCGGTTGATGTAGTCGTACGTCTTCACGGCCCGACCGATCAAGCACCGAAACTACGGAACCTCCGAGTTCTAGCACACGTTCAGCTCGATGACGTCCCTCGAACTCCGATCCAGCCGAGTGTCGAGGGAGAGTTCCGTCAGCACGACGGCGTGGTGACGATCTTGATGTTCTACCGTCGCAGGGCTTCGCCTAAGCACCGCTACGATATTATCGAGGTGGACTATGGTGGAGGGGGGCACCGCACACGGCTAAGAGATCCAAGGGATCAATTGTTGTGTCTTTGGTGCTAGCCCTGCCCCTCTATTTATATGTTGAGCCCCGGGGTCGAAACTTGGAGCAAAAGCCTCCTCAAAGTCGGTTTTGCCCGAAAGGCAAGAGTCCCACTCGGACTCCAGGACCAAACGCCACAATCCTTGGCGTCTGGCCCAGACGCCATGGGCCTCGGCGTCTGGCCCAGGGCCAGACGCCAGGGTCTCCGGCGTTTGGCCCCCTGAACTCCGCAAAACTCCTTTTGCACCGATCTAAAGCCTCATGGGCTTGACCCCTTGGCCTAACCATATCATCCAATATATGAATCTTTACGTCTCGACCATTTCAAGACTCCTCGTCATGTCCCCAATCTCATCCGGGACTCCGAACTCCTTCGGTACATCAAAACATGTAAACTCATAATATAACTGTCATCGTAACCTTAAGCGTGCGGACCCTACGGGTTCGAGAACAATGTAGACATGACCGAGACACGTCTCCGGTCAATAACCAATAGCGGGACCTGGATGCCCATATTGGCTCCTACATATTCTACGAAGATCTTTATCGGTCAGACCGCATAACAACATACGTTGTTCCCTTTGTCATCAGTATGTTACTTGCCCGAGATTCGATCGTCGGTATCCAATACCTAGTTCAATCTCGTTACCGGCAAGTCTCTTTACTCGTTCCGTAATACATCATCTCACAACTAACATATTAGTTGTAATGCTTGCAAGGCTTATGTGATGTGTATTACCGAGAGGGCCCAGAGATACCTCTCCGACAATCGGAGTGACAAATCCTAATCTCGAAATACGCCAACCCAACATCGACCATTGGAGACACCTGTAGTACTCCTTTATAATCACCCAGTTACGTTGTGACGTTTGGTAGTACCCAAAGTGTTCCTCCGGTAAACGGGAGTTGCATAATCTCATAGTCATAGGAACATGTATAAGTCATGAAGAAAGCAATAGCAACATACTAAACGATCGGGTGCTAAGCTAATGGAATGGGTCATGTCAATCAGATCATTCTACTAATGATGTGACCTCGTTAATCAAATAACAACTCATTGTTCATGGTTAGGAAACATAACCATCTTTGATTAACGAGCTAGTCAAGTAGAGGCATACTAGTGACACTTTGTTTGTCTATGTATTCACACATGTATTATGTTTCCGGTAAATACAATTCTAGCATGAATAATAAACATTTATCATGATTATAAGGAAATAAATAATAACTTTATTATTGCCTCTAGGGCATATTTCCTTCACTAAGTTTGTCGTCAATACTCCAAAACCAACTAGGGTTGGCACTAGATGCACTTACAATCTCCCCCTTTTTGGCGATTGATGACAAACTAGTTGAAGTTTTCAACGGGGAATATAATATGTGAAATTGTAAAGGATAAGGAATTGTCTTCATAAGTTGCAAGGGCTCCCCCTGAAGATGTGCATATAAGTAATTTGCTTTTGGAATGCAAATGCACATGGCAGGTTGTGCTTGTGGAGATCCTCTTCAACTTATGATGACAATCCACTATGCATGTGAAGGTATGTGAAGATAATGATATGCATAATGGAAAATGGACGTCTGCAAAATGATCTAAGTGCGGAATTTATCGTCGCACATGCGGAATTTATCATTGCATCACAAGGTGGCAAATAAGTAGCAGACGACCATCGAGTTTTAAGTGTTACAACTCAAAGAACCAAATGTATCAAAACAAGAGTTGTAAACACGAAGCAAAATATAAAGCACCCGCCCATATGGACCCGCTTGAAGACTATCAAACTCGTATGCTTCTCCCCCTTTTATCAGTAAGGACCAAAAAGGTTCGAAGACATAGAGCATCTATTCGTTCCCATGAAGAGTAGGTGATGC
Organism: Triticum aestivum; assembly: GCF_018294505.1. Taxonomy (NCBI): domain Eukaryota; kingdom Viridiplantae; phylum Streptophyta; class Magnoliopsida; order Poales; family Poaceae; genus Triticum; species Triticum aestivum. Next base: position 395,245,362 of record NC_057800.1, on the reverse strand, counting down.
AGCAGGGTCGTCGATGGTGTTTGGCGGTGCAGAAGAGCTTGGAGCAATGTCGAAGCGTGCTGAAGGAGGCGGCGGTGAAGTAGCATCACCGTCATCCTCGATCACTCCGGCATTTACAGTTGCAGCAGAGGAAGAGAACTCAGAGTCTTCAAGAGATGGAGTTCGTCGCAGCACTGCCCTTTGAGGAGGTGTGGAGTCAAACTTGAAGCGCTCAGTGAAGCCATCCTCTTGAAGATCATCTTCAGAACACATCAGTGTCAGCCCTTTCCATGTGCGGCGAGAAGTTTCATGAACAACAAAATCATTCTTGGTGGCAAGATTGCGAATGCGATTAACATCCACCAAGAGGCTTTGCATTTGACGCTTCAGCCAGTCATGATGCCTATCCTGTTTCTGATGAAGAGCCACAAGAAGCTCTCGGTCATTGAGAACACGAGTGCGCTTCTTGGGTCGTGGAGCAGTTGTACTGTTAGTGGCTTCAGTGAGAGCAGGATGCGATGCATGTGTAGTGCCAGCCAAAGGATACACACGAGTGACTGCTTCAACTCCTTCAATGTTCTGAGAAAAACTCTGATGCTCTGCATTCTGAAGACTTAGGGGTTCCTTGGCAGGCTCAGGATAGATGGCTTCAATTGACATTGTTGGGGAACGTAGTAATTTCAAAAAATTTCCTACGCACACGCAAGATCATGGTGATGATATAGCAACGAGGGGAGAGTGTTGTCTACGTACCCTCGTAGACCGAAGCGGAAGCGTTGACGCAACGTAGAGGAAGTAGTCGTACGTCCTTCGGTTCAACCGATCCAAGTACCGTTACTCCGGTACCTCCGAGTTCCTGACACGCGTACAACTCGATGACGCACCCTCGATCTCCGATCCAGCAGAGGCGCCGAGGGGGAGTTCCGTCAGCACGACGGCGTGGTGACGATCTTGATGTTCTCCTGTTGCAGGGCTTCGCCTAAGCACCGCTACAATATGACCGAGGTGTAATATCGTGGAGGGGGGCACCGCACACGGCTAAGGAACGATCAATGATCAACTTGTGTGTTCTAGGGTGCCCCCTACCCCCGTATATAAAGGAGGGAGGGAGGAGGTGGCCGGCCCTAGAGGGGGCGCGCCATGAGGAGGGGGAAACCTACTCCAAGTAGGTTTCCCTCTCTTTTCCTTATCTTATTTGGAGGGGGAAGGAAAGAGTACTAGTATTAGGAAGTAGTACTAGTAGTAGTAATAGGAAGAGGGGGAAGGAGAAAGGAAAGGGGGGGCCGGCCCCCTCCCCAATTCGGATTGGGCTTGGGGGGCGCGCCCCCTTCCCTTGCTCCTTCTCTCTTCCTCCTACATGGGCCCAATAAGGCCCATATACCTCCCGGGGGGTTCCGGTAACCTTCCGGGGCTCCAAACTTCTCCGGAACCTTTCCGGTGTCCAAATATATCCGTCCAATATATCAATCTTTATGTCTCGACCATTTCGAGACTCCTCGTCATGTCCGTAATCATATCCGGGACTCCGAACAACCTTCGGTACATCAAAATACATAAACTCATAATATAACTGTCATCGAAACCTTAAGCGTGCGGACCCTACGGTTCGAGAACGATGTAGACATGACTGAGACACATCTCTGGTCAATAACCAATAGCGGGACCTGGATGCCCATATTGGTTCCTACATATTCTACGAAGATCTTTATCGGTCAAACCGCATAACAACATACGTTGTTCCCTTTGTCATCGGTATGTTACTTGTCCGAGATTCGATCGTCGGTATCCAATACCTAGTTCAATCTCGTTATCGACAAGTCTCTTTACTCGTTCTGTAATACTTCATCTTATAACTAACTCATTAGTTACATGCTTGCAAGGCTTAGGTGATGAGCATTGCCGAGAGGGCCCAGAGATACCTCTCCGACAATCGGAGTGACAAAACCTAATCTCGAATTATGCTAACTCAACATGTACCTTCGGAGACACCTGTAGTACTCCTTTATAATCACCCAGTTACGTTGTGACGTTTGGTAGTACCCAAAGTGTTCCTCCGGTAAACGGGAGTTACACAATTCTCATAGTTACAGGAACATGTATAAGTCATGAAGGAAGCAATAGCAGAATACTAAACGATCAAGTGCTAAGCTAACGGGATGGGTCATGTCAATCACCTCATTCTCCTAATGATGTGATCCCATTAATCAAATGACAACACATGTCAATGGTTAGGAAACATAACCATCTTTGATTAATGAGCTAGTCAAGTAGAGGCATACTAGTGACTATATGTTTGTCTATGTATTCACACATGTATCATGTTTCCGGTTAATACAATTCTAGCATGAATAATAAACATTTATCATGATATGAGGAAATAAATAATAACTTTATTATTGCCTCTAGGGCATATTTCCTTCAGTCTCCCACTTGCACTAGAGTCAATAATCTAGATTACATAGTAATGATTCTAACACCCATGGAGTCTTGGTGCTGATCATGTTTTGCTCGTGAGAGAGGCTTAGTCAACGGGTCTGCAACATTCAGATCCGTATGTATCTTGCAAATCTCTATGTCTCCCACTTGGACTTGGTCCCGAATGGAATTGAAGCGTCTCTTGATGTGCTTGGTCCTCTTGTGAAATCTGGATTCCTTTGCCAAGGCAATTGCACCAGTATTGTCACAGAAGATCTTCATTGGTCCCGATGCACTAGGTATGACACCTAGATCGGAAATGAACTCCTTCATCCAGACTCCTTCATTTGCTGCTTCAGAAGCAGCTATGTACTCCGCTTCACATGTAGATCCTGCCACGACGCTTTGTTTAGAACTGCACCAACTTACAGCTCCACCGTTTAATAAAAACACGTATCCGGTCTGCGATTTAGAATCGTCCGGATCAGTGTCAAAGCTTGCATCGACGTAACCATTTACGACTAGCTCTTTGTCACCTCCATATACGAGAAACATATCCTTAGTCCTTTTCAGGTATTTCAGGATGTTCTTGACCGCTGTCCAGTGATCCACTCCTGGATTACTTTGGTACCTACCTGCCAAGCTTATTGCTAAGCATACGTCAGGTCTGGTACACAGCATTGCATACATGATAGAGCCTATGGCTGAAGCATAGGGAACATCTTTCATTTTCTCTCTATCTTCTGCTGTGGTCGGGCATTGAGTTTGACTCAACTTCACACCTTGTAGCACAGGCAAGAATCCTTTCTTTGCCTGATCCATTTTGAACTTTTTCAAAATTTTGTCAAGGTATGTACTTTGTGAAAGTCCTATTAAGCGTCTTGATCTATCTCTATAGATCTTGATGCCCAATATGTAAGCAGCTTCACCGAGGTCTTTCATAGAAAAACTTTTATTCAAGTATCCCTTTATGCTATCCAGAAATTCTATATCATTTCCAATTAATAATATGTCATCAACATATAAAACTAGAAATGCTACAGAGCTCCCACTCACTTTCTTGTAAATACAGGCTTCTCCAAAAGTCTGTATAAAGCCATATGCTTTGATCACACTATCAAAACGTTTATTCCAACTCCGAGATGCTTGCACCAGTCCATAAATGGAACGTTGGAGCTTGCACACTTTGTCAGCACCTTTTGGATCAACAAAACCTTCAGGTTGCATCATATACAACTCTTCTTCTAGAAATCCATTCAAGAATGCAGTCTTGACATCCATTTGCCAAATTTCATAATCATGAAATGCAGCAATAGCCAACATGATTCGGACAGACTTAAGCATCGCTACGGGTGAGAAAGTCTCATCGTAGTCAACCCCTTGAACTTGTCGAAAACCTTTTGCAACAAGTCGAGCTTTGTAGACAGTAACATTACCATCAGCGTCAGTCTTCTTCTTAAAGATCCATTTATTCTCAATGGCTTGCCGATCATCGGGCAAGTCAACCAAAGTCCATACTTTGTTTTCATACATGGATCCTATCTCAGATTTCATGGCCTCTAGCCATTTTGCGGAATCTGGGCTCATCATCGCTTCCTCATAGTTCGTAGGTTCATCATGGTCTAGTAACATGACTTCCAGAATAGGATTTCCGTACCACTCTGGTGCGGATCTTACTCTGGTAGACCTACGAGGTTCAGTAGAAACTTGATCTGAAGTTTCATGATCAATATCATTAGCTTCCTCACTAATTGGTGTAGTTGTCACAGGAACCGGTTCTTGTGATGAACTACTTTCCAATAAGGGAGTAGATACAGTTATCTCATCAAGTTCTACTTTCCTCCCACTCACTTCTTTCGAGAGAAACTCCTTCTCTAGAAAGGATCCGATTTTAGCAACGAAAATCTTGCCTTCAGATCTGTGATAGAAGGTGTACCCAATTGTCTCCTTTGGGTATCCTATGAAGACACATTTCTCCGATTTGGGTTCGAGCTTATCTGGTTGAAGTTTCTTCACATAAGCATCGCAGCCCCAAACTTTGAGAAACGACAACTTTGGTTTCTTGCCAAACCACAGTTCATAAGGCGTCGTCTCAACGGATTTTGATGGTGCCCTATTTAACGTGAATGCGGCCGTCTCTAAAGCATAACCCCAAAACGATAGCGGTAAATCGGTAAGAGACATCATAGATCGCACCATATCAAGTAAAGTACGATTACGACGTTCGGACACACCATTTCGCTGTGGTGTTCCAGGTGGCGTGAGTTGCGAAACTATTCCACATTGTTTCAAATGTAAACCAAACTCGTAACTCAAATATTCTCCTCCACGATCAGATCGTAGAAACTTTATTTTCTTGTTACGATGATTTTCTACTTCACTCTGAAATTCTTTGAACTTTTCAAATGTTTCAGACTTGTGCTTCATCAAGTAGATATACCCATATCTGCTCAAATCATCTGTGAAGGTGAGGAAATAACGATATCCGCCACGAGCCTCAACATTCATCGGACCACATACATCTGTATGTATGATTTCCAACAAATCTGTTGCTCTCTCCATAGATCCGGAGAACGGTGTTTTGGTCATCTTGCCCATGAGGCACGGTTCGCAAGTACCAAGTGATTCATAATCAAGTGATTCCAGAAGTCCATCAGTATGGAGTTTCTTCATGCGTTTTACACCGATATGACCTAAACGGCAGTGCCACAAATATGTTGCACTATCATTATCAACTCTGCATCTTTTGGCTTCAACATTATGAATATGTGTATCACTACTATCGAGATTTAATAAAAATAGACCACTCTTCAAGGGTGCATGACCATAAAAGATATTACTCATATAAATAGAACAACCATTATTCTCTGATTTAAATGAATAACCGTCTCGCATCAAACAAGATCCAGATATAATGTTCATGCTCAACGCAGGCACCAAATAACAATTATTCAGGTCTAAAACTAATCCCGATGGTAGATGTAGAGGTAGCGTGCCGACCGCGATCACATCGACTTTGGAACCATTTCCCACGCGCATCGTCACCTCGTCCTTAGCTAATCTTCGCTTAATCCGTAGTCCCTGTTTCGAGTTGCAAATGTTAGCAACAGAACCAGTATCAAATACCCAGGTGCTACTGCGAGCATTAGTAAGGTACACATCAATAACATGTATATCACATATACCTTTGTTCACTTTGCCATCCTTCTTATCCGCCAAATACTTGGGGCAGTTCCGCTTCCAGTGTCCAGTCTGCTTGCAGTAGAAGCACTCAGTTTCAGGCTTAGGTCCAGACTTGGGTTTCTTCACTTGAGCAGCAACTTGTTTGCCGTTCCTTTTGAAGTTCCCCTTCTTCTTCCCTTTGCCCCTTTTCTTGAAACCAGTGGTCTTGTTGACCATCAACACTTGATGCTCCTTTTTGATTTCTACCTCCGCGGCTTTCAGCATCGCGAAGAGCTCGGGAATAGTCTTGTTCATCCCTTGCATATTATAGTTCATCACAAAGCTCTTGTAGCTTGGTGGCAGTGATTGGAGAATTCTGTCAATGACGCTATCATCCGGAAGATTAACTCCCAGTTGAATCAAGTGATTATTATACCCAGACATTTTGAGTATATGCTCACTGACAGAACTGTTCTCCTCCATCTTGCAGCTGTAGAACTTATTGGAGACTTCATATCTCTCAATCCGGGCATTTGCTTGAAATATTAACTTCAACTCCTGGAACATCTCATATGCCCCATGACGTTCAAAACGTCGTTGAAGACCCGGTTCTAAGCCGTAAAGCATGGCACACTGAACTATAGAGTAGTCATCAGCTTTGCTCTGCCAGACGTTCTTAACGTCGTCAGTTGCATCAGCAGCAGGCCTGGCACCCAGCGGTGCTTCCAGGACGTAACTCTTCTGTGCAGCAATGAGGATAATCCTCAGGTTACGGACCCAGTCCGTGTAATTGCTACCATCATCTTTCAACTTTGCTTTCTCAAGGAACGCATTAAAATTCAACGGAACAATAGCACGAGCCATCTATCTACAAACAAACATAGACAAGCAAAATACTATCAGGTACTAAGTTCATGATAAATTTAAGTTCAATTAATCATATTACTAAAGAACTCCCACTTAGACAGACATCTCTCTAGTCATCTAAGTGATTACGTGATCCAAATCAACTAAACCATGTCCGATCATCACGTGAGATGGAGTAGTTTCAATGGTGAACATCTCTATGTTGATCATATCTACTATATGATTCACGCTCGACCTTTCGGTCCCCGTGTTCCGAGGCCATATCTGTATATGCTAGGCTCGTCAAGTATAACCTGAGTATTCCGCGTGTGCAACTGTTTTGCACCCGTTGTATTTGAACGTAGAGCCTATCACACCCGATCATCACGTGGTGTCTCAGCACGAAGAACTTTCGCAACGGTGCATACTCAGGGAGAACACTTCTTGATAATTAGTGAGAGATCATCTTAAAATGCTACCGTCAATCAAAGCAAGATAAGATGCATAAAGGATAAACATCACATGCAATCAATATAAGTGATATGATATGGCCATCATCATCTTGTGCTTGTGATCTCCATCTTCGAAGCACCGTCGTGATCACCATCGTCACCGGCGTGACACCTTGATCTCCATCGTAGCATCGTTGTCGTTACGCCATCTATTGCTTCTACGACTATCGCTACCGCTTAGTGATAAAGTAAAGCAATTACAGGGCGTTTGCATTTCATACAATAAAGCGACAACCATATGGCTCCTGCCAGTTGCCGATAACTTCGGTTACAAAACATGATCATCTCATACAATAAAATATAGCATCATGTCTTGGCCATATCACATCACAACATGCCCTGCAAAAACAAGTTAGACGTCCTCTACTTTGTTGTTGCAAATTTTACGTGGCTGCTACGGGCTTAAGCAAGAACCAATCTCACCTACGCATCAAAACCACAACGATAGTTTGTCAAATAGACTCCGTTTTAACCTTCACAAGGACCGGGCGTAGCCACACTCGGTTCAACTAAAGTGAGAGAGACAGACACCCGCCAGCCACCTTTAAGCACGAGTGCTCGTAACGGTGAAACCAGTCTCGCGTAAGCGTACGCGTAATGTCGGTCCGGGCCGCTTCATCTCACAATACCGCTGAACCAAAGTATGACATGCTGGTAGGCAGTATGACTTATATCGTCCACAACTTACTTGTGTTCTACTCGTGCATATAACATCAACACATAAAACCTAGGCTCGGATGCCACTGTTGGGGAACGTAGTAATTTCAAAAAATTCCTACGCACACGCAAGATCATGGTGATGATATAGCAACGAGGGGAGAGTGTTGTCTACGTACCCTCGTAGACCGAAGCGGAAGCGTTGACGCAACGTAGAGGAAGTAGTCGTACGTCCTCCGGTTCAACCGATCCAAGTACCGTTACTCCGGCACCTCCGAGTTCTTGACACGCGTACAGCTCGATGACGCACCCTCGATCTCCGATCCAGCAGAGGCGCCGAGGGGGAGTTCCGTCAGCACGACGGCGTGGTGACGATCTTGATGTTCTCCTGTTGCAGGGCTTCGCCTAAGCACCGCTACAATATGACCGAGGTGTAATATCGTGGAGGGGGGCACCGCACACGGCTAAGGAACGATCAATGATCAACTTGTGTGTTCTAGGGTGCCCCCCTACCCCCGTATATAAAGGAGGGAGGGAGGAGGTGGCCGGCCCTAGGGGGGGCGCGCCATGAGGAGGGGGAAACCTACTCCAAGTAGGTTTCCCTCTCTTTTCCTTATCTTATTTGGAGGGGGAAGGAAAGAGTACTAGTATTAGGAAGTAGTACTAGTAGTAGTAATAGGAAGAGGGGGAAGGAGAAAGGAAAGGGGGGGGGCGGCCCCCTCCCCAATTCGGATTGGGCTTGGGGGGGGGCGCGCCCCCTTCCCTTGCTCCTTCTCTCTTCCTCCTACATGGGCCCAATAAGGCCCATATACCTCCCGGGGGGTTCCGGTAACCTTCCGGGGCTCCAAACTTCTCCGGAACCTTTCCGGTGTCCAAATATATCCGTCCAATATATCAATCTTTATGTCTCGACCATTTCGAGACTCCTCGTCATGTCCGTAATCATATCCGGGACTCCGAACAACCTTCGGTACATCAAAATACATAAACTCATAATATAACTGTCATCGAAACCTTAAGCGTGCGGACCCTACGGTTCGAGAACGATGTAGACATGACTGAGACACATCTCTGGTCAATAACCAATAGCGGGACCTGGATGCCCATATTGGTTCCTACATATTCTACGAAGATCTTTATCGGTCAAACCGCATAACAACATACGTTGTTCCCTTTGTCATCGGTATGTTACTTGTCCGAGATTCGATCGTCGGTATCCAATACCTAGTTCAATCTCGTTATCGACAAGTCTCTTTACTCGTTCTGTAATACTTCATCTTATAACTAACTCATTAGTTACATGCTTGCAAGGCTTAGGTGATGAGCATTGCCGAGAGGGCCCAGAGATACCTCTCCGACAATCGGAGTGACAAAACCTAATCTCGAATTATGCTAACTCAACATGTACCTTCGGAGACACCTGTAGTACTCCTTTATAATCACCCAGTTACTTTGTGACGTTTGGTAGTACCCAAAGTGTTCCTCCGGTAAATGGGAGTTACACAATTCTCATAGTTACAGGAACATGTATAAGTCATGAAGGAAGCAATAGCAGAATACTAAACGATCAAGTGCTAAGCTAACGGGATGGGTCATGTCAATCACCTCATTCTCCTAATGATGTGATCCCATTAATCAAATGACAACACATGTCAATGGTTAGGAAACATAACCATCTTTGATTAATGAGCTAGTCAAGTAGAGGCATACTAGTGACTATATGTTTGTCTATGTATTCACACATGTATCATGTTTCCGGTTAATACAATTCTAGCATGAATAATAAACATTTATCATGATATGAGGAAATAAATAATAACTTTATTATTGCCTCTAGGGCATATTTCCTTCAGACATATCCACATCAGGCAGAAAAATCCGATGATTGCGAGCAGATGGCTGATATGTGATAGTGGAGTGAAGTTTGATCAGCCGCTTGACCCATGGGGCGTAGAACTTCAAGCCAAACAGATCAGAGCCTGATGCAGCAAGTTGGCGAATGAAGAAGTCCTGTGCATTGAAGCATTTTCCATGAAGAATATAGAAGACCAAAGTCTTCATTGCACCTTCAAGCTTGGCATGTGGAGAGTGCCCTTTGATGGGCCAGAGAGTTCGCCTTATGATGTGATAAATAGTCCTTGGCACATACTCTAGGTCTTCAACAAAGAACTCTTTGGGATATGCAGCATCTTGGGGTAATGGCTTCATCATACTGAGTATCTGACTCATGTTAGGTTCAGGCTTCTGAAATATGCTCTCCACAGCTTCACTGTGAAGTTGACAGCCAGATTCGTAGAGATCTCCGGGAGTGGGCAGACCAGTGAGCTCAATGATGTCAAAGGCTTTGGCTTCGTGATGAACGTTTCCTGTCATCCACTCCAGGACCCAAGTCTTCGGATCTCTGTTATACCCGCGGATGTGAAGTGTGGCATAGAATTGGAGCAGCAACTCTTCATTCCAATGCTCTTGGTCAGTGACGAATGGCAGCAATCCAACTTCTTTGAAGCAATCCAGAGCTTCTTCCAGACAGGGCAGACCAACTATAGCTTCAATGTCAAGACGCTTGTGGGGGAAGATGCGACCTTGATTGTATAGAATGCAGGAGTAATAGCTTCGCTGCGGATAGCTCCAAAACCGATCAGATGATATCCTTTCCCTTGAGTAGGGGTTCCTGGAGCTATTGAAGAATGTGTTGTCTGCTCTGAAGCCATTGATATTGAAGGATCCAGGTGCTGATGCAGGACCTGGGAACCTGGGCAATCTTGGGTTTGGCTTCTGTACCTGAGGCCTGTGCTCAACATGATAGTCGAACTGGGGACCGGCAGCAGGTGCAGGAATAGAAGCAGTGGGATCAGTGGCTTCGCTGACTTCTGATGCTTTTGTTGGTGAGGGCTCCACATTAGCTTCAGCCATGACAACGTCAGTGGCTTCATTGGTGGTGGTGGTGGCAGCCTCAAGATTTTCAACCTCCACTTGACGAGCTGGAGGGTCGGTCACAATCACGTTCTCCTCGAGAACCGCTTCTTGGTGGGACAGGGGAGTAGCAGCTTGTGGGACTTCTTCTTCATCGGCTAATGCAGCTGGAATGTCTTCAGCAGTTTCAGCTTCAGACGCAGAGACTGGAGGCCTAGGTCCTTTGCGAAGCCTGCGCAACGCAGGCGACGCCTGTGTAGTTGGAGTTGGCTGGGCCTCAAAGTCTTCTTCCTCTTGTGGGCGATCAGCCCATTAAGCATCCTGAGCGATTAGCGTCAGAGGACGACCAATGCTGATGAGTTCGCTGTTCTCGAGCTGAGGAAGGACTGCACTATCTTCTACATGGTCATGTTGACCAATGTCTTCAGCAGCGATGGGATCAGCTGCTAGAAAGTCTTCAGGTTCATGAGCCTCTGTGAAAGCATGCTCATGGATTGTTAGTTGGCGTTCAGCGTCAGGACGAACCATGGAAATGGGTTCAACTATCAAAGGCTCTGTGGGAGCAGCCCGATCTTTCTTGGTCTTCCTCTTCTTCTTGGAGGGGGCAGTAGGAGAGGCTTCAGGATGTTTCCTCTTCCTGGCTTCAGCCTCAGCAGTCCTCGTCTTCTTGAGCTCTAAAGCGGTTGACCGGCTTTTTGGCTTCGAGCCAGTCATTCTAGTTGGGAAGACAATGGGATCTGCTTCCTGCCTTGGTGCGTCAGGTTCAGCCGTAGCGGGCTTCTTCATCTTCTTTGCTGCCATCCTGGGGTCGATGCCAGGACGCCCAAGGGCCTTGTGCTTCTCAGCCTCATTGTAGGCATGCACGCATTTGTCAGCCAGAACCTTCATGCGCTCACGAGAACCTTGAGCTTCTGCACGTTTCTTGAGAAAGGCTTCCTTGAGCTTGTGCAGCATAATCTTGAAGTTCTTCACCTCTTGCACGCTAAGCTTGGCCATATGCTTCTTGAACTGAGCCTTTTCATAGTCAATCTTTTGCTTCAGTTCAACAATGCGCTGGGCGATAGCTAACTCTGAAGCAATGGCGCCATGGAAGGCGACACTGAGGCCAATGGGTAGTTGCAGATCTTCGAAGCTGATGTTTGGCGTGTCAAACCATTCATCAATGAAGTTGTGGATGATCGTTACATGAAAGAGAGGCAGATCATTGAAGATTTCTGCTTCTTCTTTGCTCTTGATGAGTTGCTCAAGAGCGTCATCTGCAAGATCTTCATCACTTGACAGATCAATGGCATCATTGCGCAGAATGGCAGCAGCTGTTAGCTCTTGGTCGGTGTGTGGCAGAGGCATCTTGACCTTCTGGGGCTTGGAGATGCGTGACAAATCTTCAGACTGCACACCGTCTTCAGGAGGTGCAGTTGCCAGTGGCTTCGCCCATGAGAGTTTTGGAGCAGAGGCATGCTTTGAAGCTTTTGGCTGCTTCTTTGGCTTCGGTGCTGCAGGCGCTTCATCTGATTTAGCGTCATCTGCAGGCTCGTTCACGGCAGTCCCTTGAACCAAGATATGGGTGATGAGACCTTCAAGGTTGTAGAAAGGACTGACGACATTGGGTTCTGCATCACATGTGCCGTCAGCCCTTGGAGCAGAAGGACCAGGGTTGAAGTCTAGTCCCAATGTCTTCTTGTTCTGCTTTGCTGAGTTCTGGGCAAACTGGAAGTTGCGCTTGAACAGAATGTCGTCACGACACCATAGCAGGGACGATGGGTCAGCATCTGCAGGTTGTGGTCCACTGACCATGCAGGGATAGAAGCCTTGTTCAATGGCTTCATCTCTGGTCCTGGGTTGAAGATTTTTGTAGAGGATGTCTCCCCATGGTCGCTTGATGGCATTCTTTTCAGCATATTCCTTGGTTACAAATCTGTACTTGAACCACTGTTCTGCCCAATAGCGTTGAATCCATTGGATTCGTGTCTTGCACTGACTTGTACAGCTCTGAAAGGTCATCGGGCAGATCTCTTGATGTTTCTCCTTGACGCTTTCTGCCACCCTTCCTTGCTGATTTTTCTGAAGCCATGAACCTTAATCTGAAGGCTTCAATACATTTAGAGGCTTCAAAGGTTTTCGCTTGCTGGACAAACAAGAACTGGTTTCGGGAGAATTTATGTGATGCTGTAAGAATTCTGCAAATGAATGCAGACTATGAGAACCAAAGGATTCTCCCACGGACATGTACCTGTGACAGCATTAAGGTGCGAGGGAAGGGGAAGAGGTCATATGCATTCTCAGAAGATTTTGAAGATAAATCAGTTTAGAAGACATTGACCTCATCGTGCGAAGACATTCACTCATAGATAAGGAGTTGGTTCCAGATTTGTACGAATCCACAGATCAGTACAAGTGAGGAATCTAACTACTTTGTGAAGCATAAGTGAATATACTAGGCATGTTATGAGATGCAGTATGAAAGGGATCCAACTTGTGTGAATAGAAACTGCTTGTGTAGAAAGTGATAAAGCTATAGGATCAAAGGGGGCCGTAAAAAGGAGGTTTTATTTACCACACGAAGAACTGCTAGACGGAGTGGAAGAGGAGGCCGAGCAGTTCGATCTTCCGTGCCCTAACTTGGCGACGGAGGACACCTACGGCGACGGCGGAGAGGACGATGTCCGCGGTCGGCGTGAAGACGGCGTCGGAGAGGTTGCGGCAGCGAAGCGCTTCGTCGCCGGCGTCGTCGAGTGCTAGCGGTGGCGCTAGGGTTCGTGCGAGAGTGGAAGAAGAGATAATGACTGTGGTGAGGCGTGTATTTATAGGTACAGGGGCGGCACTGCGTTATTACACAGGTGCCCCTGGCAATTCACATCTGATGGGCACGTGGCCGTCATGCAGCATACCGGGGGTAGTTCCACGTCCCATGCACGCCTGGGTTGTCGGGTGGTCGTTCCCACTTCTCTGGGTTTCAAGTGAAGGAATGAGCATTGAAAACGGACTTAATGGTTGTCTCTGTATCTTCTGCTGACAAGGACGCAGAGAAGACATTCGACAGTTTCAATAGAATGCATATGATTTGGAGAGATAGAGTTTGATATAGAAAGCATAGAGAGGTTAGGGTCCGATCACATTCACTCAGTTCAAAAGATTCAACAAGAAGACATAGCTATAAGTGAATGCTGTAGAGGACAGAACACTAGTATATGTATATATATATATAATCAACATAGTGAAGATAATCATGAAGACATGTTGAGATTGAAGCCAAACCAAATGTGAAGACATAGCTAATGTATCACCATGAGTGAAGCACTTCAAACAGAAAGTTTGGTGGTGGCTTTACCCACCGTATAGGAAGTATTAGACCCAGACACGGTGCACAATTATCGTGGCGCTCCGAAGTCAAATTCCACATTAATGTATTCACACTTAGAATGTAGTCTTCATTGATTGAAGATATACTTTTCTTCGTGTGTTGCACATCTAAGTCATCAATATGCATAAGTGTTAGGATGTGTGCCTAATCACAGGACATTTGAGGATTCCAAGATATTTAGCTCACACCGTAACTTGCAAAATCTCGTCTCATCCAAGGGCTTGGTGAAGATATCTGCCAATTGCTCTTCAGTGTTGATGTGTATGATATCAATATCTTGCTTCACAACATGATCTCTGAGAAAGTGATGACGAATTTCAATGTGCTTTGTCTTCGAGTGCTGAACTGGGTTGTTGGCAATCTTGATGGCGCTTTCGTTGTCGCAGTAGAGTGGCACTTGCTTCAGATGAATGCCATAGTCCTTGAGTGTTTGCTTCATCCACAGAACAAGTGATCGTCCCAGAAAATGACATGTGCCTGATGTAGACTTGCGATCCACCTTGTCACCAGCAGAATCAGCACTCGAGAATCCAACCAGATCAAACTCTGAGCCCTTTGGATACCATAATCCTAGAGTTGGGGTGTGAGCCAAATATCAAAGAATTCGCTTCACAGCTAAGTGATGCGACTCCTTTGGTGCCGCTTGGAATCGAGCACACATGCAAACACTAAGCATAATATCTGGCCTAGATGCACATAGATAAAGTAAAGAACCAATCATGGAGCGGTATACCTTTTGATCGAACTCTTTACCATTGTCGTCGGGACCCAGATGATGTTTGGCTGGCATTGGCATCGTGAAGCCTTTGTAGTCTTGCATACCAAACTTCTTCAGGCAATCTTTGAGATACTTCTCTTGAGATATGAAGATGCCGTTGCGTTGCTGTCTTATTTGGAGACCGAGGAAGAACTTCAGCTCTCCCATCATGGACATTTGATATTGCTCTTGCATCATATATCCAAACTCTTCACTGTACTTCTGATTGGTGCAGCCGAAGATAATGTCATCCACATATATTTGGCACACAAATAGTTCACCATCATATGTGTTTGTGAAGAGAGTGGGTTGAGGGAACCAGGTATGAAGCCTTTGCTCTTCAGGAAGTATTTGAGTGTGTCATACCAAGCCCGAGGGGCTTGTTTGAGGCCATACAGTGCCTTGTTGAGCTTGTATACCATGGCAGGATGTTTTGGATCTTCAAAGCCAGGCGGTTGTGCAACATACACTTCTTCTTCAATCTTTCCATTGAGAAAAGCACTCTTCACATCCATTTGATATAGAGGTATGTTATGATGATTTGCATAGGCCAGTAGTATGCGTATGGCTTCAAGTCGAGCCACAGGAGCAAATGTTTCATCGAAGTCAATGCCTTCCACTTGAGTATATCCTTGCGCAACGAGGCGAGCTTTGTTTCTGACAACTTGACCATGCTCATCTTGCTTGTTGTGGTATATCCATTTGGTGCCAATTATGTAGTGCTTCCGAGGATCAGGACGCTTAACCAGTTCCCATACATTATTCAGCTCAAACTATTGAAGCTCTTCTTGCATAGCTTGAATCCATTCAGGTTCCATGAAGGCTTCTTCAACTTTCTTGGGTTCTGTTATTGAGACGAATGCGAAGTGCCCACAGAAATTTGCCAGCTGAGTCGCCCTTGAATGAGTAAGCGGACCAGGTGCATTGATGCTATCAATTATTCTCTCAATCTGCACTTCATTGGCAACACGAGGATGTACAGGGCGAAGATTTTGCTCTTGTTGATCATTGTCATTGTTAGTGGGATTGTCTTCAGACTTAGCATTGTCTTCAGGTTGATCAGGTGCGGAGATGATAAGTTCCTCTTCAGGTTGAGCTTCAGAGGGTATGATTTCTCCAGTTCCCATTAGCTTGATTGATTCGCCGGATGGAACTTCATCTAGCACATTTGGCAGGTGCTCTCTTTGTGAACCGTTAGTCTCATCAAATCGCACATCCACTGTTTCAACCACTTTATAGAGAAAGAGATTGAAGACTCTGTAGGAGTGAGAATCCATTCCATATCCAAGCATAAAACCCTCATGTGCTTTTGGTGCAAATTTTGAAGTGTGATGTGGATCCTTGATCCAGCACCTGGCACCAAATACTCTGAAGTAACTGACATTTGGCTTCTTGCCAGTAAGGAGCTCATAAGATGTCTTGTTCAGAAGCTTGTGAAGATAAACACGATTGATTGTATGGCATGCAGTATCAATGGCTTCAGGCTAGAATTTTCTTGGAGTCTTGTATTCACCTAGCATCGTTCTGGCCATCTCAATGAGTGTTCTGTTCTTGCGTTCGACGACGCCATTCTGCTGTGGCGTGTACGGGGCCGAGAATTCATGTGTGATGCCCAAGGTATCAAGATATGTATCAAGGCTAGTGTTCTTGAATTCAGTGCCATTGTCACTTCTGATGTGCTTTATCTTGGCGCCATAATTGTTCATAGCTCGATTGGCGAAGCATCTGAAGACATCCTGCACTTCAGTCTTGTAAAGGATTATGTGCACCCAAGTATATCTAGAATAATCATCAACAATAACAAAGCCATAGAGGCAAGCAGCAGTAGTAAGAGTTGAGTAATGAGTGGGACCGAAAAGATCCATGTGGAGCAGTTCGAAGGGTCGAGTGGTTGTCATGATTGTCTTCGAGGGATGTTTGGCCCTCGTCATCTTCCCTGCTTCGCAGGCACCGCATAAGTGATCTTTCTTGAACTTGATGCCCTCGATGCCTATGACATGCTTCTTCTTTGCAAGGGTGTGGAGGTTCCTCATGCCAGCATGCCCTAGCCTCCGATGCTAGAGCCAGCATTCTGAAGCCTTTGCTAGAAGACATACGGCAAGCTATGGTCCTGCCGAAAAATCTACCACGTACAAATCATCTTTCCGATACCCTTCAAACACTAGAGACTTGTCAGGTTCCATTAGTACAAGGCAACGACATTTTCCAAATATTACGATCATGTTCAAATCGCAAAGCATTGAGACAGACATTAAGATTAAGCCAAGGGATTCAACAAGCATGACTTTATCCATGTGTTGATCCTTTGAGATTGCAACTCTACCTAGACCCAATACCTTACTTTTACCAGTGTCAGCAAATGTGATGTGACTCTTGTCAGATGGACGTAAGGTTGAGTCCATAAGAAGGCTTCTTTTGCCATTCATGTGGTTGGTACACCCACTATCAATAATCCATTCTGAAGACGCTGGTGTCGTACCCTACAGTGTAGTTAGGGGGATAGGCTTCACGAAGAGAATTGTGAAGCAAAACATTTGACGAACCTGTGGGTTATGAAAGCTTAGATCCATATTAGGACTGATAGGGAGAGTAGCAAGTGATTCAGGAACGAAGTACATAGTAAGACCATTCGGGCATTTGATCTTGCGCCCTACAAGATGTTTAAGGTCCCAGAAATAGCGTCAGACGATTTTGGTTTTCTGCTGGAGACCTTTCCCTGCAAAAGAGAGTTAAGCTTTCCTAGCCACCCACATCTTCAAGGGTGGCTTAGAAGCAACAAGTCTAAGTGCAGCGTCTGAGAATTTTGGCTTTGGAGCCCTAGCAAAAAAAGTCTTGCAGGCGGACAATAGTACTCATAAGAATAAGCAGAATAGTTCTTGGTCTTATGAACATGGCGGTTTGATGAACCACACTCATATTCATAGGCCCGAGTACGGTTTCCCTACAAAACATTTGCGTTAGTGCGACTCAGGTGAGTCCTCTGTCTGTATGAAGCCTTTGGACCGCATGAAGTCTGTGGTCTAAGGTTTGTCTTCTTCGCGTGTGGTCTCATGATGACATTCATAGGAAGATTCTCCAGACTCTTTCGGAACCAAGATCTTCTTCATAGGCGGTCCATTCCTGCAGTTAGTACCAATGTACCTGGCAAACACTTCACCATTTTGATTCTTAAACAGTTTATAGTTTGCATCAAAGGATTCATCAATGACAATGGGATTTGCACAAGAGAAGCCAGATAGATTGGATAGATCTGCTGAAGATTCCTTTGCAGCAACCCATGTGGTTTTGGGGTACTGCTCAGGTTTCCAGTAAGAGCCATCAACATTCATTTTCCTTACGAACCCAACACCCTCTTTCCTCGGGTTTCGGTTCAAGATCTGCTTTTTGAGGACATCACATAGTGTCTGATGCCCTTTAAGACTTTTGTACATCCCTGTTTCAAGCAATGTCTTCAACCTAGCATTCTCATCAGCAATAGCAGTGGAATCCTCAGCAGGGGGGTTAGTTCCCACATCAACAGTTGAAGATATTGCAACAGTAGCAGCAGTATAACATTCAGCAATAGTAGTAGCATTATCACGCTCAATGCACTTAAGACATGGTGGTTCAAATCCTTCCTGAGCGGAACTGATCTATTTGGAGCGAAGTGACTCATTTTCCTTTTGAAGATCTTCATGAGCCGCTCTCAATTTCTCAAGATCCTGCCTCCTTTGAAGATAATCATAGGAAAGCTTTTCATGAGTTGTTGAGAGCGTTTCATGACCACTTTCAAGTTCCTCATACTTAACGTGAAGATTTTTTATATCTTCAATTAAGGACTCAGAACGAGTCATTTCAGCGCCTAACAGATCATCGCTTTTGTCTAACAGTTTTTGAATATGTTCCATGGCTTTCTGTTGTTCAGTTGCAATTTTAGCAAGTGTTTTGTAGCTGGGTTTTGAACCACAATCAGAGTCATCGTCACTGGATGTTTGATAGTGAGTAGTGCGTGTGTTTACCTTGGCACTGCGTGCCATGAAGCAGTAGGTAGGAGCGGAGTAGTCCTTGTCATTTTCCTCGGTGTCGGTGATGAGGTCATTATCTTCAGTGTTGAAGATGGACTTGGCAACATATGATGTAGCCAGGCTTGCGACGCCAGAATCGGACTCCTCCTCAGACTCCACCTCCGCCTCCTCAGAAGCGGACTCCTCCTCTAAATCCATTTCCTTGCCAACAAACGCACGTCCCTTGCCAGATGAGCTCTTCTTGTGTGATGAAGACTTTGAAGAAGACTTTGAGTATTTCTTCTTCTTCTTCTTGTCGTCAGAGTCATATTCCTCGCTCTTCTTCTTATTTTGTTCTCATTGTCCCGTTGCGGACACTCAGAGATGAAGTGGCCAGGTTTCTTGCACTTGTGACATGTTTTCTTCTTGTAGTCATGAGCAGAAGCTTCATCATTCCTTGAGCTTGATCGGGAAGACTTTTTGAAGCCTTTCTTCTTGGTGAATTTTTGGAACTTCTTGACAAGCATAGCAAGTTCCCTTCCAATGTCTTCAGGATCATCAGAACTGCTGTCAGATTCTTCTTCGGATGAGGAGACATCTTTTGCCTTCAAGGCACGATTTCGCCCATAGTTTGGACCGTAGATATCTCTTTTCTCAGAAAGCTGAAACTCATGTGTGTTGAGCCTCTCAAGTATGTCAGACGGCTCGAGTGTCTTGAAATCAGGACGTTCTTGAATCATCAGGGCTAGGGTGTCAAACGAACTGTCAAGTGATCTTAGTAGTGTCTTGACGACTTCATGCTTGGTGATCTCAGTAGCGCCAAGGGCTTGAAGCTCATTCGTGATGTCAGTGAGTCGATCAAATGTGAGCTGGACATTCTCATTGTCATTTCTCTTGAAGCGGTTGAAGAGGTTGCGAAGGACACTGATTCTCTGATCTCTCTAAGTTGAGACACATTCGTTGACCTTGGAGAGCCAGTCCCAGACTAGCTTAGATGTTTCCAACGCACTCACGCGACCATACTGTCCTTTGGTCAGGTGACCACAGATGATATTCTTGGCAGTAGAGTCTAGTTGAACGAACTTCTTGACGTCAGCAGCAGTGACACCTTCTCCAGCCTTGGGAAGGCCGTTCTTGACGACATACCATAGGTCGACGTCAATGGCTTCAAGATGCATGCGCATCTTATTCTTCCAGTAGGGATATTGAGTTCCATCAAAGACGGGGCACGCAGCGAAGACTTTAATTATCCCTGCAGTCGACATAGCTAAAACTCCAGGTGGTTAAACCGAATCACATAGAACAAGGGAGTACCTTGCTCTAATACCAATTGAAAGTGCGTTATATCGACTAGAGGGGGGGTGAATAGGCGATTTTTATGAAAGTCTTCAAAACGTGGAAGTTATGAAGACAAACGACCGAAATAAACCTATTACCCTACAGCGGAAGGTAGACTACACTAGGCAAGCCATAGTCAAGTATTCAATAGAGTGAAAGCACAATGACTAAGAGTAGCAATGTAGTAAGGATCAAGTAGGAAGAAATTATGAAGCCAAATAGAACACGCAGTCACTCAGTAAAGACAAAAGATAAAGCGAACATACAATGACTTCATAAGGAGTAACAGTAAGTAAAGGGAAGGGAAGATGAAACCAGTGACTCGCTGAAGACAATGATTTGTTGGACCAGTTCCAGTTGCTGTGACAACTGTACATCTCATTAGCGCGGCTAGGTATTTAAACCTTAGGACACACAGTCCCGAACACCCAGTCATGAACACGCAGCTCAGGACACCCAGTCCTCACCGTATTCCCCTTGAGCTAAGGTCACACAGACCTCGCCCAATCACTCTGGTAAGTCTTCAAGGTAGACTCCCAAACCTTCACAGACTTCATTCACGGGCGATCCACAATGTCTCTTGGATGCTCAGAACGCGACGCCTAACCGGCTGGAGGATGCACAGTCCTCAAGTGTAATAAGTCTTCAGATCACACAGACAAGAAGACTTAAGTGATGCCTAATTCTCTTTGGCTCTGGGTGGTTATGGCTTTATCCTCGCAAGGAATTCTCTCTCAAATGCTTCGAGGTGGGTTGCTCTCAAACGACAAAAGCCGTACACTAACTCTGAGCAGCCAACCGTTTATGGTTGTAGGGGGTGGGCTATTTATAGCCACAAGGCAACCCGACCTGATTTGTCCGAAATGACCCTGGGTCACTAAGGAACTGACACGTGTTCCAACGGTCAGATTTCAAACTCACACGACAACTTTACTTGGGCTGCAAGCAAAGCTGACTTGTCCGACTCTGGACAAGATTCGCTCTCATAGTCTTCACTCGAAGACATAGGTTTTGGTTAGGCATCACTTCAGTCATTCTGACTGGTTCTCTTGGACCCCACTTAACAGTACGGTGGTTCCTATGACTCAACAAAGAAGAAAAAGAACTACGAAAGATCTAAGTCTTCAAGCTCCATAGGCTTCATGTGATGTTTTCTCTTGTCATAGTCTTCAATGTGAATATCTTCATATACCACCTTTGACTTCAATGTCTTCATACATTTTTAGGGGTCATCTCTGGTAGGAAAACCGAATCAATGAGGGACTTCTACCTGTGTTATCCTGCAATTCTTACAAACACATTAGTCCCTCAACTAAGTTTGTCGTCAATACTCCAAAACCAACTAGGGGTGGCACTAGATGCACTTACAGATACCGACGATCGAATCTCGGGCAAGTAACATACCGATGACAAAGAGAACAACATATAGTGTTATGCGGTTTGACCGATAAAGATCTTCGTAGAATATGTAGGAACCAATATTGAAAGTGCTAGTGATCAACTAGAGGGGGGGGGGTGAATAGGCGATTTTTATGAAAGTCTTCAAAACATGGAAGTTTCAAAGACAAACGATAGAAATAAACCTATTACCATGAAGCGAAAGGTAGACTACACTAAGCGAGCCATAGTCAAGTATTCAATGAAATGAAGGCACAAAGACTAATAGCAGCTAGGCAGTGTAGATCAGGATGGAAGATAGTATGAAGCCAATCAGAACAAGCAGTTACACAGTGAAGATAAATAGATAATGCAAACAGGCAATGACTTCACAAGGACCAATCTGCAAATAAAGAGATGGGAAGGATAGAACCAGTGGCTCATTGAAGACAATGATTTTTTGGACCAGTTCCAGTTGCTGTGACAACTGTACGTCCGGTTAGGGAGGGTGAGATTTAACTCAGAAGACCGCGTCTTCACCTTATTCCCCTTGAGCTAAGGACACCTAGTCCTCGCCCAATTACTCTGGTAAGTCTTCAAGGTAGACTTCCAAACCTTCACAGACTTCGTTCACCGGTGATCCACAATGACTCTTGGATGCTCAGAACGCGACGCCTAACTGGCTGGAGGATTCACAGTCCTCAAGTGTAATAAGTCTTCAGATCACACAAACATGAAGACTTTAGTGATGCCTAACACTCTTTGGCTCTGGGTGTTTAGGGCTTTGTCCTCGCAAGGATTTCTCTCTCAAAGGCTTCGAGGTGGGTTGCTCTCAAACGACAAAAGCCGTGCACTAACTCTGAGCAGCCAACCAATTTATGGTGTACGGGGTGGGCTATTTATAGCCACTAGGCAACCCGACCTGATTTGTCCGAAATGACCCTGGGTCACTAAGGAACTGACACGTGTTCCAACTGTCAGATTTCAAACACACACGACAACTTTACTTGAGCTACAAGCAAAGCTGACTTATCCAGCTCTGGATAAGATTTGCTCTCATTGTCTTCGCTCGAAGACATATGATTTGGTTAAGCATCACTTCAGTCATTCTGACTGGTTCACTTGGACCCCACTTAACAGTACGGTGGTCCCTATGACTCAACAAAGAAGAAAAGGAACGGCGAAACAACTAAGTCTTCGTGCTCCATAGTCTTCACGCGATGTCTTCTCTTGTCATAGTCTTCAATGTGAATGTCTTCACATACCACCTTTGACTTCAATGCCTTCATACATTTTTAGGGGTCATCTCCAGTAGGAAAACCGAATCAATGAGGGACTTCTACCTTTGTTATCCTGCAATTCTCACAAACACATTAGTCCCTCAATCAGGTTTGTTGTCAATACTCCAAAACCAACTAGGGGTGGCACTAGATGCACTTACAATCTCCCCCTTTTTGGTGATTGATGACAAACTGGTTGAAGTTTTCAACAAGGATAGAAATATGTGAAATTGTAAAGGTTTTAAGTATTGTCTTCGTAAGTAGCAGAAAGGCTCCCCCCGAAGATGTGCATGTAAGTATTTTCCTTTTGAATGCAAATGCACATGGCAGGTTGTACTTGCGGAGTTCCTCTTCTACTTATGAAGACAATTCATCATGCTTGAAATGATATAAAGAGTATAATGACATGCATAATGAAAAATGGACGTCTGCAAAATGACTTTGTGCGGAATTTATCGTCGCACATGCGGAATTTATCATCGCATCACATAGTGTCGAAAAAGTAGCAGACGGCCATCAAGTTTAAGTGTTACAACTCAAAAACGAACCAAATGTTTCAAAAGTGAGAGTTGTAAGCACTTGGCAAAAGTAGCAAAAAGTAAAGCAACCACCCATATGGACCCGCTTTGTAACGCCCTCGATGCGGCTATATCTCCCACGTGTCGAAGCACGACTTAGAGGCACAACCGCATTGAAAGCAATGTCGCAAGTGAGGTAATCTTCACAACAACCCATGTACTAAATTAGGGAAAGAGATACATAGTTGGCTTACAATCGCCACTTCACACAATTACATGAATAAAGCGTTACATCATATAGATACAATCAAGGTCTGACTACGGAACCAAAATAAAAGAAGACTACCCCAAATGCTACACAGATCCCCGATCGACCCCAACTGGGCTCCACTACTGATCGACTAGAACGAAACAACACAAATGATAAGATCTTCATCGAGCTCCTCCTTGAGCTTGGTTGCGTCACCTGCTCGGTAACATCGGCACCTACAAACTGGTTTTGGAAGTATCTGTGAGTCACGGGGACTCAGCAATCTCACACCCTCGCGATCAAGACTATTTAAGCTTATAGGTAGGGTAAAAGGTATGAGGTGGAGCTGCAGCAAGCGACTAGCATATATGGTGGCTAACATACGCAAATGAGAGCGAGAGGAGGAGGCAAAGCACGGTCGAGAAACTATGATCAAGAAGTGATCCTAGAACAACCTACGTCAAGCATAACTCCAACACCGTGTTCACTTCCCGGACTCCGCCGAGAAGAGACCATCATGGTTACACACGCGGTTGGTGCATTTTAATTAAGATCAACTTCAGGTTTTTTACAACCGGACATTAACAAATTCCCATCTGCCCATAACCGCGGGTGTTAGGGATATTACTACTGGTCATAAACCGACCTACCTGGGCGGATTAACTCCATCAGTAGTTCAAAGGTGTTAAAGCCCAAAGAGGCAGATAAAGGCCCAGGGCCCGTAGTCGGTTTACAACCTGTAGCCGTACATCAGCTTTGTGCACATACTTGTAATATGAGTTAGGAACAAGGAGAGACCAACCCGGATACGAGTATGAACCGGTGTTGGGACTCTCTGAACCAGCAGGCGTCACCCATGTATATAAGGGGACGACCCGGCGGCGGTTCAGGGACGACAGACAACTACTCGAGACATAGGCGAAGCTTATTCGCTCCCTAGTCATCGAAACACCCATCAATTCCATCACAACTAGAAGTAGGTTTTACCTTCATTGAAGGGGCCGAACTAGTATAAACTCTCTTGCGTCCTTGTATCCGCTTTAACCCCTTCAAGCTAACCCGAAGCGATGGCTCCACGACTAAGTCCTTTCTCTAGGACATCTGCCGTGACAAAACCACGACAGTTGGCGCCCACCGTGGGGCTATCGCACGATGGTTTCCGGTTCTTGGAGGGCCGCTTTGAAGGACTCGAGGGCTATGCTGTAGGCCGGATGACTAAGAGTCGTCGCTGTAGGCTCTACATCGACGATGCTGGCTGGGGCCCCGAGGCCGGCTCAGTTGAGTACGGGTACCGGGTCCCCTTTGGTAGCATTCATGTTTTCATTGGGAAGATCGGTGAACCGGGCCCTGAGCCGGACATCTGCACCGACCTCGTCGAGATGGCTCAGCGTGCGCAATCCGCCCGGGTTAAACCGGCCATGAAGCGTGCCTTCGTGGGAGTCATCGATGGAGGAAGTCATGAGGACGGATCGGGATTTCGCGGGGGGACTGTCATTTGTTCCGGTGACGAGTCTTCGACCGGAGAAACTGAATCTCTTTATCAGCTACAAGATGGCCGGATTGGGAGCTGTTTCGATGGCGACAGTATTCCGGACCCCTCTGATCTGCCCAACTGGGTTGGAGTATTCATGGCCGGAACACAAGCAGCGCTTCATTCTTCGACAGCTGCGGCAACGATTTCCGGTTCAGTAGCAGCAAAGGCCGCCGGGGCAGGAGGCCCTGTGCGCCTGCCGGCTCAGGTTCTATCAGAGCTATTTGATGCGTTGGCTGTGCTTATGGCGGAAGTTAATCCGCCAGATCAGGACTTTCACAATACGGAGATTGCAAAGGTAAAGGAACAAATCACCCAGGCCAAGGCGGATCTGGCGGCTGAGGACATCAGGATGGCCGCAGAGCGGGCTGCTTTAGAAGCACAAACCACCAGGACTATTATTCGTTATAAAGGTGTCACAAAGGGATGTGCGCCAGGATTATTTTTGCACTAGCGCGGACGAGAGAGTCGTCACCCCCACTACATCAACGCACGCGGTTGACTCGTCGTCCGCCCCCGTGGCCGATTCACACACGTCTGTGCCGCTTCCAACGCGGCGGCCGACTCGCTCGTCAGCGCCGGCTTACAACACTGCGGTCGACTCTTCCGTCCGCACCGGCTTACAACGCCGCAGCCGACTCATTTACTGTCCGGACGAGTCAGGTGATATCCCTCCAAGTATAATTTAGCACATATTGTTTTTGTCAAAAAGCAAATTACTCCGGCTTGCGATGTTTTTGATGCAGGACAATTGTTCACTACATCAACATGACATGGTTGACTTGCTCGTCCGCGCCAGTTTACGACACAGGTGCCGATCTTCCCCGTCCGCACCGGTTTACAATGCCGCGGCCGGTTCATCTATCCGAGCTGCCTCTGATGTTGCGGTCGCTTTTTTCGTCCGTCTCTCGCGGCCTGTTCTACATCAACATACCGGGCCGCACCTGTCTACATGAGCTGTTTATTGGGCGCACAAGTCGCCGCCACTACAGTTTTGATTAACTTCAAATCGCCAGTTGGAAAGAACCATTGGCCGAGTTGCTGACACGGCTCATATGGGATCATTTACAACCCGCTGCAGTCACCTTAACCTTCTATGGATTCACATCGTGCTATCAATGCCAATAATATACAAGTTATGCCAGTTTATATCATGGTCAAATATGGAGAGCCTCAAGCCAACTCCTCGAGTCACCTTTGAGACTCGGGGGCTACGATGACATGACTCAGCGAGTATTGCCAGTTTCAGCAAATTAAAAAACCCTAGGACGATGGAGGGAAGGATAACCCAGTCCCGGAGGCTACTGTTATATTGATGAAAGTTTAAAGGCCGTCAGAAAATTTCCGGTTTAGAAAGTATATGACAGTTACAAAATCCCGGTTCAAGAAGAATTTATCTCTTGCAAAAAGTTAAAAATTGCCAAAGAGGACCCGCTGCCATGATGCGCGGTTCAAACATGGGTATCCCACCTTACTGGCCTGACATATTATTGATCACATGGGGGCTTCTGCTTCATAAAGCGGGGTCTCTGTTCTTTTACATCAGGTGAGGTTACACGGAGTTGCTCTAAAGCGGCCTCCGGTTTACCCCTTGAGTTCGCTTTGCTAAAAGCATTGTGTTATATCACTTGGAGGATTGGTCGCGTCCGAACCAATACCATGCCTCTTTATAGGCGAGAGCCACCAGATCACTTGGGGACTTGGTCATGTCTGAACCAGTCATGCCTCTTGATCGGCCTAAGGCCACAGAATCACTTGGGGGCTTGGTCGAACCCGAACCATGACCACGCCATTTGGTCGGCCTAAAATGCCACAAGAATCACTTGGGGACCTGGCTAACTAGAACCATAGTTACACCTAACGGGAGCTTGGTCGTGTTTGGCCATGGTTACGCCATTTGATCAGTTTAAATAAGTCTTTTTTGGCAAACGTTTTTTCGTTGCTTTTGCTTCATACTTTTCTTTGAAGGTTTTTTTTTGCTTTTTATTGTGTTTCTTAAACCGACATTTTTTTTTCAATTTATGGAACACAGTTCACGTCAATCCGGAGGCTATTTGATCGGTTTAATCCACGTTGTTAACATCCTCTTATGGAGTAACACGGTATTTATCGTAACCCGGCATGGTTTACATGGTAAACCAGCGTCATATATATATACAAGAGTTGTTATCTCCTCCAACAGTATGGGTTTGCAAAACTCCGCTTCAAGATTGGCCAAGCCAACTTCACGCTCAATGACGGCAGGTATTATGTATCTCAAAATTTGGTCATACTTAAAATTTTGTTTTGATTTCATATATGCAGACATCATATTCCGCCTGATGGTACAACCGCGGTGGCACTTGACGATTTTTTTATTTTAGAAAGTGTTTTGGAAAGTTCATTGCCACAGGAAGAACAAATTATGCACGAATGCATATCAACATCAAAGGTATCAGCTAGCCTATTACAAGGCAACATGGTGCCCATAATAATATAATTGTTTTTCGCGAAGAAGAGGTAGTTTTAAACCGGCGTCTGGTTCAAGCTTGGTCACCAGCCTGGCCTGATGGTTGTGGGTCGTCCTGCGCCACTTCAGCCTCCGTATCCCTACCCAGTGGCTGGAAATCCACAGTTGTCCAATCGATTCCCATTAATGCTTGAAAAACAGCTTCATCGTGGATCAGCAAGGACGGGTCAATATCGGGAGCATAAGTATGCTTACGGATTGGAGGAATCCGATTTTCCGATTCATGGATTGGCGCAGCTATTCGCTTGTTCTGACTGTCATATTGCGCTTGATAACGAGACAAGTCTGCTTCCTCAGCCAACTGACAAGCTAGTGGATGCACCTCCCGGTTTATCGCTCGCAGATCCGCTTCACCGAATTCTGATCCTTCTTCCTTCAAGCTGGGATAGCCCTGAGCCGCTTCAACAGGATCAAAATCCGGCACCCAGGCTTTTGCCTAGATTAAAGCATTGATTGCGCCGGTTCGAGCAGCAGATTTCTTTAGCTCTTCAATCCCGGCAGGAAGCACCGACAGTTTCATCAAAGTATCTTGAATCAAAGTAGGCGCCGGTTTGTTATGAGAGGCGGTATAGATGATCCGCTGGGCACCAGTATACAATTGTTCAACCAATGTATAGGCGGCTTTTAGCTTCTTCTGTACATCTGACCCCAAGTGACCAATGTGTGTCCCTGAAATACCATAAAGGGTTAATAAGCCGGCGACTTTGTCAGAAGGCAGAGCCAATTCAGTAGGAAAACTAGCTTACCAAAGATAGCAGCAGTCATGGCATGCACGTGCCGCTTTATGCTGGTCAGTTCATCTGCCACTGGTTTTAGTGCAGCCTCAACATCCTCTGCTCGTTTGATCAAAGCGGATTTCTCAGTGGCCCAGTCCGCCCGTTTCTTTTTGAAGTTTTCCTTAAGTTGTTCCATGGCGCTTAAAGCACTGGTCAATTCCTTTTTTGCTTTGGAGGTTTCAGCTTGTTGGGTTTTCAGGGCTTCTTGAAGATCAATGACTTGGTTCTCTTTCGTCTTCAGCTCCGCCTGCATGCATACAGATATATGCTTCAGCAAACTGGTAGAAGGATTCAAGTACCAACCACATAACAAGTTATGCGCTTAGTACTTGGGGGCTAATGCATATTTGATCTAAAGCGGCCCCCGATTTACCCCTTCATCTTTCGATTGTTTACAAAGTCCCAAGATCAATACAAGTATTCAACTTGGCACTTGGGGGCTAATGGCTATTGGATCATATATATTCTGATATAGTAGTTTCAATTACTTAAAGTACCGGTTTAACTACGCTAAAGTTGAACCGGCCCTTGGGGGCTACATCAGCAAATTTCAAAGCAACAAGATTTATATTATTTAAGTCCCGGTTTGGAAGAATATTCCAAACCGGCCCTTGGGGGCTAGGAGAGTCGGGAATGGAAGCATACAAGCAAGAAGGAGCATATGGAAATTACCTCATATTTGTCTTTCATCATGTTGACCAGACCAGCTTCATAGTCGCGGCTGGTATACAGCCGGTACAGATAGCCGGAATGGATATCTTGGGCGTTCAGAGCAGCGTAAGTCGTCAGATCAGTGTTCCACTTGCCTTTACCAAAGGCAGCAAGTTCTTCCTTGGCAGAATGTTTGGATAAAGCGACAGGATTGTTTGGCTCAGTATGGCCAGTACCAATAATGACAACCTCATCATCTTTGGTACCGCCGGTTTGCACTGGAGCTGTTGGCTTGTCAGTAGGCTTTGCTGGACCGGTGTAGCTTTCAATCCGGATGGAACCTGTAGGCTGATGGGTAGGATCTGAGGTGTCAGTGGGTATCTCTTCTGCAATAAGATCATCATCTTGTTGCGGTGGATCGTTGGGAATATCCACAGGAATAGCCGCTTCAGCGTTGGGTGTCTTGTCCGCTTCAAGAACGACATCCTCTTCGGCCGCTTTGTCCAGGCGGGCCTTCTTGCTTGGCCTAGGTTTGGCCCTGAGAAGGATAACAAAATCAAATACAGAATATGTTCTAAGGCAATGTACTGCAAACATTGCAATAAGTATAGCTTACCCAAACACCGTTTTGAGCGGTGGGAGCTAAGTAGCCGATGACTCGCCAGAAGATGAATGGGAAGTAACATGTTAATTGGAGTTAGACGGAGTAAGAGGTTGACGAAAGCAGCCCGCTTTAGGACAAGTACTGACAAGAAAATTAGAGACCTCAGAATGGCGCTTCCGAACCAGACTGTTCGGTAAACCGGCGGAGGTAACTACCTGGCCGCTGTGCCGGGTGGTGCGGCGAGCTTCGTGTTGTTGGGTCTCCATAAGAAGTTTAGGATCCAAATAAGCAAGAGGATGAGAAAATTTAACTTTCTGGTTTGCCTGACGGATTTTTTGTGAAGGCAAGGTTTCTGAATCGGAAGAGAGAATAATTACCTCGGCAACATCCGCGTGGGTGGCTTCGACATCATCCTGACAAATATCATCATCAATAAGACGCATGGAAAATAAACCAAGTGAGTCAAGCTCTACCTCAAAATCCGGATTATCAACCTCACCGTCAGGAGCCGGATTAGAAGAGGTGGTGGTTCTTTTCCTATGGGCAGTCTTCTTCATAGCTTTAGTCTTTTGCCGGGCTGCTCTTTCCGGTTTGTCTGGTTTTTCTGGCTTCTCCTGCGGCAGTTTTTTGCTCCAAAACGGATCATCGCCCTGATTACGCAGACACTGATATTAAAAACAATGACCAGACATATCAATAATAGATTCAGTAAAGGGAGAAGTCAAAGTCTTACAGCTGGCGGTTTGTTGGTGGCACAGAAGGGAAGCAGGCCGGTTCTGGCGCAGATGTGTTCCGGTTCATTCAGTATCTTACACACATCCTCTGTGATTTCTTCACCAGAGAGCTGGAGTCTTGAGTGTCGCAGTGGGTCATCAACACAATCAGTATACTGGCACATCAAACCGGAGCGCAGACTAAGAGGCAGTATGCTCCATGATATCCAACAATGAGCAAGATCAACCCCTGTTAAACCGTTGGCCATAAAAGCTCTAAGCTTTGATAGCTGAGGAGCATATTTACTTCTCTCCTGTGCAGTCAATCTTTGTGGAGAAGGGTGTGTGTTGCTGAGCCGCTCCGGTCGAAAGCCAGGCAAGGGATTCTCACCAGCAGGGGAGGTGTCTTTGCAGTAGAACCATGTCTGATTCCATTCTTTGGGGTGGCTATGCAGTTTTGCGTGAGGGTATGTGACCTCTTTCCTTTTCTGAATCGCCACACCACCCAACTCTGTATTGGAGCCGTCAGTAAATTCAGTATGACGGTTTAGATGGAATAGGTCTCTGAACAGTTCCACTGTGGGCTCCTCTTGAAAGAACGCTTCACAGAGCACTTGGAAGTGACACATATTTGTAACAGAGTTGGGGCCAGTATCTTGTAGATGGAGCTGGAAATAGGCTAAGACATGCCGGTAAAATTTAGAACCGGGCGGCTTAAAGCCCCGGGCTAAGTGATCTACGAAAACAACAACCTCTCCTTCTCGAGGTGAGGGAGGGCATTCTTTGCCAGGAGCCCTCCAATGGATTGTATCCTTACTGCCTAAAGCACCAATCAGGACTAAATCGTCCAGTTCAGCCTCTGTGATGCGAGAAGGAACCCAATTGCACTCATACACTTGCTTGGCCATGACGGAATCTACAAAGTAAAAGATCCCGGTTCCAAAATGCATTGATTAAAATGCACTGGTATGTACAATGTTAAACCGGAAACAACCCTATCTAAACCGGAGTTTCATGAAGCAACCTACATCGGGCGGTTCAACAAGGGGACTAATGGCATATACCTGTTTGGAAAATTTTCTATAAGGTTAAACCGCCTGACCTAAACATTGAAGCAATTGAGATTGCGGATGGTTAAGTATGCAGAAACAGGTTTCACAAGATCTTATTACGGCACTGGATCTGAAGCAAGTTCAGAAAATAAGAAAAATAGTCGAAGATCAAAGCAGAACAGTATTGAATCAATGAGCAGAAGTATATGTGAGATCTATGGTTTTGGGCAGGAAACTAGCGGCGGATACTGAAAGTTACCGCTACACAAAGCAAGGGTTTACATGTGCATCCAGGAGCTAATACATGAGTATGAACAAGATGAACACCGCAAGAACACGAATCCCTAGATCAGATCTATATTGAGAAGAACAGAAGACCTACCAGAGCTGAGGAAAACGCGGAGGGTCGCCGCGCCTTTCTGGCGCGTTCAAGTTGATGCAGCGGCCAAGGGTGATGTAGAAGACGACGGCGGCGGCGGAGCTCTGAGACTGGCGACGCGAGGAAGACGAAGAGGAAGGGCATGAAGGGAAGAAAAGAAATGACCCTTCGGGCCTATTTATAAGGCAAAGGACATGTGTCAGGCGCGGGAATCAAGGGGCCACAGATTTTGGAAGTAGGGCGGTCACCTCGGTCATTGCGAATCTATTAAATAAGAAGATATCATGGATGTTTTCTTTATGACAGATGATGTCATGCCGGTTTACAGCAAATAGAGAAGATGACGTCACGGCGGTTCAACAACTACAAGAAGATGTTGAAGACGAAGATTTTTGCTAAGGATTGGCATGAACCTGTTCAAATCAATCTGGGGCCTAATGTTAGGGATATTACTATTGGGCATAAACTGGCCTACCTGGGCCGGATTAACTCCATCAGTAGTTCAAAGGTGTTAAAGCCCAAAGAGGCAGATAAAGGCCCAGGGCCCGTAGTCGGTTTACAACCTGTAGCCGTACATCAGCTTTGTGCACATACTTGTAATATGAGTTAGGAACAAGGAGAGACCAACCCGGATACGAGTATGAACCGGTGTTGGGACTCTCTGAACCGGCAGGCGTCACCCATGTATATAAGGGGACGACCCGGCGGCGGTTCAGGGACGACAGATAACGACTCGAGACATAGGCGAAGCTTATTCGCTCCCTAGTCATCGAAACACCCATCAATTCCATCACAACTAGAAGTAGGCTTTTACCTTCATTGAAGGGGCCGAACTAGTATAAACTCTCTTGCGTCCTTGTGTCCGCTTTAACCCCTGGCTCCACGACTAAGTCCTTTCTCTAGGACATCTGCGGTGACAAAACCACGGCAGTGGGCACGGCTTTCGAAAGTTCAGAACCCTGCAGGGGTGTCCCAACTTAGCCCATCACAAGCTCTCACGGTCAACAAAGGATATTCCTTCTCCCAAGACAATCCGATCAGACTCGGCAGCCCGGTTACAATACACCCTCGACAATGGTAAAACAAGTCCAGCAAGACCGCCCGATGCGCCGACATCCCGATAGGAGCTGCACATATCTCGTTCTCAGGGCAACACCGGATAAGCAATCCGTACAACTAAAACTAGCCCTCGAGTTTCCCCGAGGTGGCGCTGCATGGGGCTCTAGTTTGGACCAACACTTAGACAAGCATTGGCCCGGGGGTTTAAAATAAAGATGACCCTTGGGCTGGCCTAACCTAAGGGAAAAAGGCTAGGTGGTCAATGGTAAAACCAAGGTTGGGCCTTGCTAGAGGAGTTTTATTCAAAGTGAACTGTCAAGGGGTTCCCATTATAACCCAACCGTGTAAGGAACGCAAAATCCGTGAACATAACACCGATATGACGGAAACTAGGGCGGCAAGAGTGGAACAAAACACCAGGCATAAGGCCGAGCCTTCCACCCTTTACCAAGTATATAGATGCATTAATTAAATAAGAGATATTGTGATATCCCAACAATAATCATGTTCCAACAAGGAACAAACTCCAATCTTCACCTGCAACTAACAATGCTATAAGAGGGGCTGAGCAAAGCGATAACATAGCCAAACAATAGTTTGCTAGGACAAGGTGGGTTAGAGGCTTGGCTTAACAATATGGGAGGCATGATAAGCAAGTGGTAGGTATCGCAGCATAGGCATAGAAAAAGAGCGAGCATCTAGCAAGCAAAGATAGAAGTGATTTCGAGGGTATGGTCATCTTGCCTGAAATCCCGCAAGGAAGAAGAACGAGTCCATGAAGAATACAAACGGACGTAGCCAACGGATCCTCACATACGCAATGTTACCGGATTACCGAGAAGAAGTACACCAGAAATAAAGCAAACAACATAGTGAACAACCACCACATAGACATGGCATGATGCACAAACAAGTATGATGCATGTCCGGTTTAATGAGGCATGGCATGGAAAAATGCACAAACAATCCTACAAATTAAGTGGAGCTTAACATGCAACTCCGTTGCATATTGACGAAACACCACATTCAAGTTATTTAGTTCAATCTCATTTATGTACCCAACAATATTAAATGTTGTTAAACATGGCAAGAGGGTGAAGCAAATGAAAACTATCTATCTAGGCAAGTTTAAATGAGGCCATAACAACAAAACAACAAGTCCAGAAACTCCTCATATGCATATATTAGGTTTGGGTACTGTTCTGCCCTAAACATAATTTTAGAGTTGTTAACCATGCTAGATGAGTGCATCATGTTAAACTAGGAATTTTCTACCCCATTTACATATAAAGTATATTAAGATCCGAGTTATGATTATTTCATTATGAATTAAATCATTTTAACATGGCATAGGGACAAATTTAACCAAACAGCATGTTTAAACATTTTAAACATGGATGAAAATGACATATTATTAAACTAGATGAAATTCTAAGCAAGTTTCATATTAAGTTTGTTTTAATATGATGCACTGTATGTGAGTTATTATATGCATGTTGTCTAGGGGCTTTTTTGTAAAACTGCAAACTCTAGGATAAAAGGAAAACACAACAGCAAAAAAAAGCACGCATGGGCCGAAACTGGGCAGCCCAATAGTGCAGGGGGGGCTCAGGTGCTGCTCACCACGGGCCTCGGCCCAGAACTGAGGAGAGGAGGAGGCCGGCAGGGGCGCGCTGGGCCGGCCTGCTTGGCTCGATCGAAAGGTCAACGCAGCCTGGCGCGACGCTCGTCATCTCGTTTCAGTGTTGGTCGAAGGTAGGCAACGGCGCGGCTGCACAGGCAAGGGCACTTGCGTCGGGGATCGGTGCGGGAGGAGCTCGGGAGGCAGGCTGCAGAGGCGAGGCGATGGCGCGACCGGGCCCTACACGCAGAACCACGGTCAATGGTGATGCGGTCCTCACGCGGGTACAGGAGTGCGAGCAGTTCAGGCTCCTCTGCTCGATGCAGAGCGAGCAAAGGCCGGCGGCGGGGCATGGAGATCGACGGGTCGAGGTACGAGCGATGCGGGAGCAGAGGACGACACCAAGCTCGGTGTTGCGGAGGAGCAAGGGGGCTGCGGCCGCGGACATCGAGGGGCTCCGGCGAGGTCTTGGCAGCGAGGCAGGGACTTGGCGTGCCGCGCAACAGCCTGAAGTAGACGGCGTCGATGGCAGGAGACGGCGGAGATGGCTGGATCCGGTCTGGCTCGATCGATCCGACGCGGCGTGGGTCGAGGGAGCGCCGGGGAAGGCTCGTTCTGGCCGGAGACAAGGCCATGGGCGACGCTGCATCCTGGTACAGAGAGAGAACGAGAGAGAGATGAGATAGTGAGAGGAGGAAAAACAGAGAAATGAGGGGGCACGACGGGGGCTCATCTGCTGGTGGCGCTGCTTGCGGCCGACGGCGACGCAAGGTGGTTGAGGAGGGCGGCTGGCGTCGTGGGAAGAACACCGGCGGGGAGGAAGGACGACGAGGTGGCGAGGAGGAGGTCCTGGAGGTGAGGGTCGTCGCTGGTTGCTCCGGCGAGCGGCGCGAGGCAGCGGGATCGAGCTCGGGGAGGCACGGGAGGTGGTGGATGGTTTGGATAGGGAGGAGATGTGGCAGCTGCAGTGTTGATTGGTTCGGCGGTGAGAACAAGAGAAGTGGCGGCGGCATGGGGATGGGATGGATGGGACATAATCCTAGATTCTAGGGTTTGGTCTAGTTATAAATACCGAGTGGATTTGGGTAGGGGCTAATCCGTCCCTTCGATCGTAATCGGACGGTCGGAAAAAATAGGCTAGGGAGCCCAAAAGAAAAACGGAGACGTTTTGTAGATGTTTGGGGATGTTCTGAGTCCAACGGTGACAACTGCCCAGGGGGGGGGGGTTCGGGACAGCTTTCGGATTCACACGTGAGGGGGGTCGATGCACTATGCAAGGAGGGGTTTCGGGGCCTGGCGGTTGATAGCGGACTATGCAGAAAGCTTTGGACTGAGAGAAGAGAAGAGAGAGAAACCCGGCGACTGTTTTCGGAGACCGAAAACGTCCGACTTTAGACCAGCTATACTGCCGCTATAGTTATCCGTTGGGGCATCAAACGGACTCCGAATGCAACAAAATTTGGCAGGCGACCTACTGACAACATAAACACACCGCATGCCAACTTTCAACCCATTCCGAGAACATTTTCCAGCCACTTATAAAATAATATTTCAGACATGCCGCGGGCGCGTGCAAGTGTGTCTGGGCTCAGAACGGACAACTGAAAGAACTGGGGGAAACCCGGACGGATGCAGGTTTTGAAAACATGATGATGCAAAGCACATGATCACATGACAAGATGCAACACGCAAGCGAATGACATGGCAACAACAACGAATCACTGGAAGACACCTGGCGCAACGGTCTCGGGGCGTTACACGCTTGAAGACTATCAACTCATATGCTTCTCCCCCTTTTGTCAGTAATGACCAAAAAGGTTTGAAGACATAGAGCCTCTACTCGTTCCCATGAGGTGCAGGCGAAGCAACAGGGTCGCCGTTGAGGTCCGGTGGTGCAGAAGAACTTGGTGCAGGTTTGAGGCGCGCTGAAGGTGGAGGTGGTGAAGTGGCATCATCTTGATCATCGATAACTCTGGCATTCACCGTGGCAGCCGAGGAAGAATAGCGAGAGTCTTCAAGGGAGGGAGTCCGACGCAAGTGAGCATTCCTTGGAGGAGTGGAGTCAAACTTGAATCTTTCTGTGAAGCCATCGTCTTGAAGATCTTCTTCAGCAGTGAGCAAAGTCAAACTCTTCCAAGACCTCCGACAGGTTTCATGTGTGACAAAGGCATTCTTGGTGGCAAGATTGCGAATGTGATTGACGTCCACCAAGAGGCTTTGCATCTGATGCTTAAGCGAGTCATGATGCTTATCCTGTTTCTGATGTAGCGCGACGAGAAGCTCTCGGTCATTGAGAACACGAGGTCGCTTCCGAGGCCTTTGGGCAATGGTGCTTCTAGTGGTGTCAGTTTGGGCGCGAGGGGCACGTGTGTTACCAGCCAAGGGATAAACACGAGAGTTTGCCTGAACTCCTTCAATGGGCTGGGTGAAGCTTTGACGATCAACATTGTGAAGATAGATTGGATCCTTTGCAGGCTCTGGGTAAATAGCTTCAACAGACAGATTAACCTCTGGCAAGAAAAGAAGATGATTGCGCACAGACGGCTGATAGTTGAAGGCAGAGTGAAGCTTGATAAGGCGCATTACCCACGGAGCGTAGAACTTCAGACCAAAAATGTCGGAGCCAGATGCAGCCAACTGCCTGATGAAGAAGTCTTGAGCATTGAAGCTTATGCCATTGAAGATATAGAAAACCAAAGTCTTCATTGCTCCTTGAAGCTTCGCTGCAGATGAATGTCCTTTGACAGGCCATAGAGTCTTTCTGATGATATGATAAATGGTGCGGGGCAGATACTCTAGGTCTTCAACAAAGAATTCAGTTGGGTATTCAGCGTCGTGTGGCAAAGGCTTCATCATGCTCAACAATTGACTCATGTTGGGTTCTGGCTTCTGGAAAATGCTCTCCAAAGCATTCTGGTGTTGTTGACAACCTAGTTCATAGTATTCACCAGGAGTGGGCAGGGCTGTGAACTCAATGATGTCTTGAGCTTTAGCTTCATGATGAACATCTCCTGTCATCCACTCAAGGATCCAAGTCTTCGGATCCCTGTTGTATCCGCAAATGTGGAGGGTAGCATAGAATTGAAGCAGAAGTTCTTCATTCCAGTGTTCCTTTGTAGTCACAAAATTAAGCAGACCCGCATCACGGAAGCAGTCAAGGGCTTCTTCAAGGCATGGCAGTCCAGCAATGGCTTCACAATCAAGATGCATGTGAGGGAAGATGCGTCCCTGATTGTACAAGATGCATGAATAATAGCTTCGCTGCTGGTAACTCCAGAATTGGTCCAAAGAGATTATTGGCACTATTGAAGAATGTCTTGTGTGCCTTAAATCCATTTAGATTAAATGATCCTGGTGAAGTTGCAGTACCTGGAAACCGTGGTAGCCTTGGCTTTGGCTTCTGGACCTGAGGCCTGTGCTCCACATGATAGGCAAACTGAGGTCCAGGAGCAGGTAGAGGAACCACGATTGGCCAGCATACGGTAACAAGTTGTCCATGATCATATGCTTGCTCGATGGTGTGTTGCCTTGGAGGAGGTACAAGAGCAGAGGCATTGGCTTCAGGCAACGGATTTGCTTGAGGTGCTGCATTGGCTTCAGGTGCAACATCATCTGGCACCACATTAGCTTCAGCCATGACAATGTCATTGGCTTCAGTGTTGATGTTGGTGGCCGCCTCAGTATTGGTAACCTCCACTTCAGGAGCTGGAGGGTCAGACACGCTCTCCTCGAGAACAACTTCAGGGTTAGACGGGGGTGTAGCAACTCTTTCTTCATCACGTGGTTCTTCTTCTTCATCGGCTGATGCAGCCGAAATATCTTCAGCTGCTTTGGCTTCAGATTCAGGGATGTTCACAGTAGGAGAGGCTTCAAGAAAGACTTCACGTGAGACGGATTGGCACTCTTCTCCTTCGGGAACACTTGCCAATGTGACCTGTGGCCTAGGTCCTTTGCGAAGCCTGCGAAATGCTGGCGACGCCTGTGGAGATGGAGTTGGTTGGGCCTCAAAGTCTTCACTGTCAATCACCGGAGTGGTGACCTGTGGTGGGGGAGTGACTGGTGTTTCTTCAGCACGAGGGGATTCTTGAGGGTGATCAGCCCATGAGTCATCCTGAGCAATTGGCGTCAATGGATGACCAATGCTGATGAGTTCGCTGTTCGTGAGAACAAGCGATGATACCAAATTGTGCTCAGTCTGAGGAAATACTTCATCATCTTCAACATTATCGTGAGGACCAATGTCTTCAGCTATGGTGGGGTCAACAGCTGGATTCTCTTCAGCTTCAGGAGCCTCTGTGGAAGCAGGCTCATGAACTACTAGGGATGGCAATGGGTTGGGTTTGGGGCGGGTGGAGCTGGTCCAAATCCAACTCATGACCCATCTTCCTACCCTCTACCCATCCACCAAATTATCCATGGGCACAACTTGTGCCCATGCCCAAACCCACTGGATACCCACATACCCATGGAGCTCCATGGGCATAGAAAAGTCAGCATGAAGCCTTCCCAAATATCAAATCAACTCATCATCATTTACTCACAAATGACAACATAAGCTACATGCATAAGTAGGTAACAAGTAATATGACGAGTCCTTAAGTGTGACATACCAGAGGTTGATTATGTAGCATATAGCTCATGGCACAAGTTGCATATTTCCTGCCATTTCCCATTGATTCGCTCTTTCTACTGTCACTAGAATATGACCCCACATGTCATATGGGTATCCATTGGATATCCATGGAGCACAAACTATAACCATGCCCAACCCGGCTGTTCGTGGGTATCCATATCCACGGACCCATGGGCAGAAATGTGCTCCATACCCTTGCCCAACTGGGTCGGGTATCCATGGGTATCCAGATCCAAGGATAAAATTGCCATCCCTATGAACTACCAGACGACGTTCATGATGTTCAGACGCAGGACGCGCAACAAAAATTGGCTCGACAAGAAGGGGCTCTGTGGAAGCAGTCTGGTCTCTCTTCTTTATTTTCCTTTTCTTGGTTGGGGGAGCATCATAAGTGGTGGCTTTGGTCTTGCGCTTTCTGGCTTCGGCTTCAGCTGCTCTAGTTTTCTTGAATTCTGAAGCCACTGTGGGGACGTTAGGCTTCGAGCCTGTCATACTGGCTGGGAAGACAATGCGAGGTTCTTCCTGCCCTGATGCTTCTGGTTCAGCCACAGCTGGCTTCTTCTTCTTCTTGGCAGCCATCCTGGGGTCGATGCCTGGTCGCCCCAAAGCCTTGTGCTTTTCAGCTTCATTGTAGCCTTGAACACATTTGGCAGCAAGATTCTTCATGCGCTCACGAGAACCTTTTGCTTCTTCTCGTTTCTTGTGGAATGCCTCCTTGAGCTCATGCATCATGACCTTGAAGTTCTGAATGTCTTCAACATTGAGCTTGGCCATGTGCTTCTTGAACTGAGCCTTTTCATAATCGATCTTATGCTTCAGCTCAACAATTTTCCGAGCAAGAGCCAGCTCAGGAGCAATGGCTCCATGGAAGGAGACGCTGAGGCCAATTGGAAGCTGGAGATCATCAAAATTGACATCTGGGCTGTTAAACCACTCATCAATAAACTTGTATAAGATTTCCACATCAAAGAGGGGAAGATCATTGAAGATTTCCGCCTCTTGCTTGCTCTTTATCAACTGCTCAAGAGCGTCATCGCCAAGATCGTCATCACTGGACAGATCAATGGTGTCATTCTCGTTTCTCAAAACAGCGGTAGGGGTCAGTGCTTGACTAGTGGGTTGCATGGGCTTTCTCAACTTGGCAGACTTGGATATGCGTGAGAGATCTTCTGACTGCACACTGGCTTCAGGAGGTGCAGTGGCTAGAGGCTTCGCCCGTGAGACCTTTGCTGCAGAGGGGGGATGTGAAGCCTTTGGTTTCTTTTGCTTCACAGGCTTCGGTGGTGCAGGTGCTTCGTCAGAATCAATGTCATCTGCAGAGTGGTCCACGGCTGCCCCTTGAACCTGAATGTGAGTGATGAGACCTTCTAAGTTGTAGAAGGGCCCAATAAGATTGGGTTCAGCTTCGCGTGTGCCGTCAGCTCATGGTGTAGAGGGGCCTGGGTTGAAGTCTAATCCCAAAGACTTCTTGTTTTCCTTGGCCGAGTTCTTTGCAGCCTGATAGTTGCGCTTGAACAGATTATCTTCACGACACCATAATAGAGAGGAAGCAGGCTGAGGTCCACGAATCATGCAGGGGTAGAAGCCTTGAGAAATAGCTTCGGACTTCGACTTGGGCTGAATACCTTTGTATATTATATCTCCCTAGGGGCCCTTTAAGGCATTCTTCTCAGCATACTCCTTGGTGACGAATCTGTACCTGAACCATTCCTCTGCCCAATGTCTTCGAATCCATTGGATTCGGTTCTTGCATTCTCCATAGGTTTCTTCTGGATCTGACTTGTATAACTCATAGAGATCCGGTGGCAGGTCCTTAGCAGTGTTTCCACGGCGTTGTCTGCCGCCCTTCCTGACTGATTTTTGATTTGTCATGAAGTTTAGACTGAAAGGCTTCAACACTATCCAAGTCTTTCGTCTACTGGTCAGACAGGAACTGGCTTCAGGAGAATTTATGTGACGCTGTAAGAACTCTACAAATGAATACAGACTATGAGAACCAAGGGATTCTCCCACAGACATGTACCTGTGACAGCATTAGAGATGCGAGGGAAGGGGAAGAGGTCATATGCATTCTTAGAAGATTTTGAAGATAAATCAGTTTAGAAGACATTGACCTCATAGTGCAAAGACATTCACTCATTTGTAGTGAGTTGGTTCCAGATTTGTACGAATCCACTAATAAGTACAAGTGGGGAATCTAACTATTCTGTGAAGCATAAGTGAACATACTAGGCATGCTATGAGATGCAGAACATGATAGATCCAATTTTGTAGCAACAGAAACCACTTGTAGTTGGAAAGGATGAATCTATCGGATCAAAAAGACTGTAAAAATAGGTTTTATTTACCACACGAGGAACTGCTAGACGGAGTGGGAGAGGAGGCCGGGCAGTTCGATCTTCCGTGCCCTAACTTGGCGACGGAGGACACCTACGGCGACGGCGGAGAAGACGATGTCCGCGGCTGGCGTGAGGACGGCGTCGATGAGGTCGCGACAGCTAAGCGCTTCGTCGCCGGTGTCGTCGAGGGCTAGCGGTGGCGCTAGGGTTTGTGTGAGAGTGGAAGAAGAGATAATGACTAGGGTGAGGCGTGTATTTATAGGGACAGGGACGACACAGTGTTATTACACAGGTGCCCCTAGCGGTTCACATCTAAAGGACACATGGCGATCATGCAACACATTGGAGGTTGTTCCACGTTCCCACGCACACCTGGATTGTCGGGTGGTCGTTCCCACTTCTCCGGGTTTCACGTAAAAAGGATTGAGCATTGAAAACAGATTAATGTTTGTCTCTGTGTCTTCTGCTGACAAGGACGCAGAGAAGACGTTTTGACAGTTTCAATAGAATGCATATGATTTGGATAGATAGACTTAAGACGGGAGCATAGAAAGGTTAGGGTCCGATCACATTCACTTAGTTCAAAAGATTCAACTAGAAGACATAGCTATAAGTGAATGCTGTAGAGGACAATGAAGATAAACATGAAGCCATGTTAACAATGAAGACAAACCAAATGCGAAGACTTTGCAAATGCAACGCCAACAGAAATTATTCCAAACAAAAGTTTGGTGGTGGCGTTACCCACCGTATAGGAAATATCAGACCCAGA
Source organism: Triticum aestivum (assembly GCF_018294505.1). Lineage (NCBI taxonomy): Eukaryota > Viridiplantae > Streptophyta > Magnoliopsida > Poales > Poaceae > Triticum > Triticum aestivum. The sequence continues at coordinate 395,203,375 of NC_057800.1, read as the reverse complement.
CACAACGCACAATTAGCGTGGCGCTCCGCAGTCAAATTCCGTGTTAATGTATTCACACTTAGAGTGTAAGTCTTCATTTGTTGAAGATATACATTACTTCGTGTGTTTTCACATCCAAGTCATCAACATGCATAAGTGTTTGGATGTGTGCATGATCACAGGACATTTGAGGATTCCAAGATATTTAGCTCACACCACAACTTGCAAAACCTTTTCTCATCCAAGGGCTTTGTGAACATATCTGCCAGTTGCTCTTCAGTGCTGACGTGAATGATATCAATATCTTCCTTCATGACATGATCTCTGGGAAAGTGATGACGGATCTGAATGTGCTTTGTCTTCGAGTGCTGAACTGGGTTGTTGGCAATCTTGATGGCGCTTTCATTGTCGCAGTAGAGTGGCACTTGCTTCAGATGAATGCCATAGTCTTTGAGTGTTTGCTTCATCCATAGAAGCTGAGCGCAGCAAGATCCAGCAACAATGTATTCAGATTCAGCAATGGAGAGAGATACACAGTTCTTCTTCTTTGAAGACCAACATACAAGTGATCGTCCCAGAAAGTGACATGTGCCTGATGTAGACTTGCGATCCACCTTGTCACCAACATAATCAGCATGCGAGAATCCAACTAGATCAAACTCTGAGCCCTTTGGATACCATAATGCTAGTGTTGGGGTGTGAGCCAAATATCAAAGAATTCGCTTCACAGCTAAGTGATGCGATTCCTTTGGTGCCGCTTGGAATCGGGCACACATGCAAACACTAAGCATGATATCAGTCCTAGATGCAAATAAATAAAGCAAAGAACCAATCATGGAGCGGTATACCTTTTGATCAAACTCTTTACCATTGGCGTCAGAATCTAGATGACTCTTGGTAGGCATTGGCGTCGTGTAACCTTTGCAGTCTTGCATTCCAAACTTCTTCAGGCAATCCTTGAGGTATTTCTCTTGAGATATGAAGATGCCATTGCGTTGCTGTCGTATTTGAAGACCAAGGAAGAACTTCAACTCACCCATCATGGACATCTGATATTGCTCTTGCATCATATATCCAAACTCATCACTGTATTTCTGATTAGTGCAGCCGAAGATAATGTCATCCACATATATTTGGCACACAAACAGTTCACCATCATATGTCTTCGTGAAGAGCATGGGATCCAGGGAACCAGGTTTGAAGCCTTTGCTCTTCAGGAAGTCCTTGAGTGTGTCATACCAAGTACGAGGGGCTTGTTTGAGGCCATATAGTGCCTCATTGAGCTTATAAACCATGTCAGGATGTTTTGGATCTTCAAAGCCAGGCGGTTGTGCAACATACACTTCTTCTTCAATCTTGCCATTGAGAAATGCACTCTTCACATCCATTTGATACAGAAGAATGTTATGATGATTTGCATAGGCCAGCAGTATGCGTATAGCTTCAAGCCTAGCCACAGGAGCAAATGTTTCATCGAAGTCAATTCCTTCAACTTGAGTGTATCCTTGAGCAACGAGACGAGCCTTGTTTCTGACAACTTGACCATGCTCATCTTGCTTGTTGCGATATATCCATTTAGTGCCTATGATATTGTGCTTACGAGGATCAGGACGCTTGACCAGTTCCCATACATTATTCAGCTCAAATTGTTGAAGGTCTTCTTGCATAGCTTGAATCCATTCAGGTTCCATGAAGGCTTCATCAACTTTCTTGGGTTCAGATATTGAGACGAATGCGAACTGCCCACAAAAATTTGCTAGTTGTGTTGACCTTGAACGAGTTAGTGGACCAGGTGCATTGATGCTATCAATTATTTTCTCAATCTGTACTTCATTTGCAACACGAGGATGAACATGACGAAGATTTTGCTCTTTCTGATCATTGTCATCGTTAGAAGGATTGTCTTTAGGCTGAGTATTGTCTTCAGGTTGATCAGGTGTAGAGATGATGAGTTCCTCTTCGGGCTGTGCTTCAGACGGTCTGATTTCTCCAGTTCCCATAAGCTTGATGTATTCACTAGATGGAACTTCATCTAGCACATTTGGCAGGTGCTCTCATTGCGAGCCATTAGTCCCATCGAACCGCACATCCACAGTTTCAACCACTTTATAGTGAAATAGGTTAAAGACTCTGTAGGAGTGCGAATCCTTTCCGTATCCAAGCATAAAACCTTCATGTGCTTTCGGTGCAAATTTTGAAGTGTGATGTGGATCCTTGATCCAGCACCTGGCACCAAATACTCCGAAGTAACTGACATTTGGCTTCTTACCAGTGAGGAGCTCATAGGATGTTTTGTTCAGAAGCTTGTGAAGATAAACACAGTTGATGACATGGCATGCAGTATCAATGGCTTCAGGTCAGAACTTTCTTGGAGTCTTGTATTCATCGAGCATCGTCCAGGCAATCTCAATGAGTGTTTTGTTCTTGCGTTCCACGATGCCATTCTGCTGCGGCGTGTACGGAGCTGAGAACTCATGAGTGATTCCCAAAGTATCAAGATAAGTGTCGATGCCGGTGTTCTTGAATTCAGTGCCATTGTCACTTTTGACGTGCTTGATCTTGATGCCATAGTTGTTCATGGCTCGATTGGCGAAGCGTCTGAAGACATCCTGCACTTCAGTCTTGTAGAGGATTATATGCACCCATGTATATCTTGAATAATCATCAACAATGACGAAGCCATAGAGACAAACAGTAGTAGTAAGAGTTGAGTAGTGAGTGGGACCGAAGAGGTCCATGTGTAGTAGTTCGAAGGGTTGAGTCGTTGTCATGATTGTCTTCGAGGGATGCTTGGCCCTCGTCATCTTTCCATCTTTGCAGGCACCGCATAAGTGATCCTTCTTGAACTTGACGCCCTCGATGCCTATGACGTGCTTCTTCTTTGCAAGAGTATGCAAGTTCCTCATGCCAGCATGCCCTAGCCTCCGATGCCAGAGCCAGCATTCTGAAGCTTTTGCAAGAAGACATACGGCAAGCTGTGGTCCTACTGAGAAATCTACCATGTACAAATCATCTTTTCGATACCCTTCAAAGACTAGAGACTTGTCAAATTCCATTAGAACAAGGCAACGATATTTTCCAAACATCACAATCATATTCAAATTGCAAAGCATTGAGACAGACATTAAGTTGAAACCAAGGGATTCAACAAGCATCACTTTATCCATGTGCTGATCCCTTGAGATTGCAACTCTACCTAGACCCAATACCTTGCTTTTACCAGTATCAGCAAATGTGATGTGACTCTTGTCAGATGGACGTAAGGTTGAGTCCATGAGAAGACTTCGCTTGCCAGTCATGTGATTAGTACATCCACTGTCAATAATCCATTCTGAAGCAGCTGGTGTCATACCCTACAGTGCAGTTAGGGGGATAGGCTTCACGAAGAGAATTGTGAAGCATAAACATTTGACGAGCAAGTGGATTATGAAAGCTTAGAACGAGGTTAGGACTGATAGGTCAAGTAGCAAGCGACTCGGGAACGAAATACATAATAAGACCATTTGGGCATTTGATCTTGCACCCTACAAGATGTTTAAGGTCCCCACTAATAGCTTCAGACGCATTTGATTTTTGGCTGGAGACCCTTCCCTGCAAAAGAGAGTTAAGCTTTCTTAGCCACCCACATCTTCAAGGGTGCCTTCGAAGCAATGAGTCTAAGTGTAGCATCTGAGAACTTTGGCTTTGGAGCCCTAGCAAATAGTCTTGCAGGTGGACAATAGTACTCATAGGAATAAGCAGAGTAGTTCTTGGTCTTATGGACATGGCGGTTTGATGAAACACGCTCATATTCATAGGCCAGAGTATGGTTTCCCTGCAAAACATTTGCGTTAGTGTGACTCAGGTGAGTCCTCTATCTGTATGAGGCCTTTGGACCATATGAAGCCCGTGGTCTGGGGTTTGTCTTCTTCACTTGTGGTGTCATGACGACATACACAGGAAGATTTTCTAGACACTTTTTCAGCACCCAGACTTTCTTCATAGGTGGCCCATTCCTGCAGTTAGTACCAATATACCTGGCAAACACTTCACCATTCTGATTCTTAACAGTTTATAGTTTGCATCAAAGGATTCATCAATAATAATGGGATTTGCACAAGTGAAGCGAGATAGGGTGGATGGATCCAATGAAGGTTCCTTTGTAGCAACCCATGTGGTTTTGGGGTACTGCTCAGGTTTCCAGTAAGAGCCATCAGCATTCATTTTCCTTTCGAACCCAACACCCTCTTTCCTAGGGTTTCGGTTTAGGATCTTCCTTTTGAGGAAAACACATAGTGTCTGATGCCCTTTGAGACTTTTGTACATCCCTGTTTCAAGCAATGTCTTCAACCTAGCATTTTCATCAGCAATAGCAGTGGCATCCTCAGCAGAGGGGTTAGTTACCACATCAAGAGTTGAATATATTGCAATAGTAGCAGAAGTAGAACAGTCAACATTTAATACATGGTGGTTCAAATCCTTCCTGAGCGGAACTGATCTGTTTGGCGCGAAGTGACTCATTTTCCTTCTGAAGATCTTCATGAGCCGCTCTCAATTTCTCAAGATCTTGCTTCCTTTGAAGATAATAATAGGAAAGCTTTTCATGAGTTGTTGAGAGTGTTTCATGACGACTTTCAAGTTCCTCATACTTAACATGAAGATTTTTTATGTCTTCAATTAAGAACTGAGATCGAGTCATTTCAGCGTCTAACAGGTCATCGCTTTTGTCTAACAGTTTTTTAATATGTTCCATAGCTTTCTGTTGTTCAGTTGCAATTTTAGCAAGTGTTTTGTAGCTGGGTTTGGAACCACACTCAGAGTCATCTTCACTGGATGTTTGATAGTGAGTAGTGCGTGAGTTTACCTTGGCACCGCGTGCCATGAAGCAGTAGGTGGGAGCGGAGTTGTCCTTGTCATTAGCATCGGCGTCGGTGATGAAGTCATTGTCTTTAGTGTTGAAGATGGACTTGGCAACGTAGGCTGTAGCCAGACTTGCAATGCTAGAATCAGACTCCTCCTCAGACTCCACCTCCGCCTCCTCAGAAGCAGACTCCTCCTCTGAATCCATTTCCTTGCCAACAAACGCACGAGCCTTTCCAGATGAGCTCTTCTTGTGTGATGAAGACTTTGATGAAGACTTGGAAGAAGACTTTGAGTATTTCTTCTTCTTTTTGTCGTCAGAATCATATTCCTTGCTCTTCTTCTTCTTCTTCTTCTTCTTCTTCTTCTCATTGTCCCACTGCGGACACTCAGAGATGTAGTGACCAGGTTTCTTGCACTTGTGGCATGTTCTCTTCTTGTAGTCATGAGCAGAAGCTTCATCATTCCTTGAGCTGGATCGTGAGGACTTTCTGAAGCCTTTCTTCATTGGTGAATTTCTGGAACTTCTTCACAAGCATAGCAAGCTCCTTTCCAATGTCTTCAAGATCATCAGAACTGCAGTCCGATTCTTCTTCAGATGAGGAAACAACTTTTGCCTTCAAGGCACGAGTTCGACCATAGTTAGGACCGTAGATATCTCGTTTCTCAGAAAGCTGAAACTCATGTATGTTGAGCCTTTCAAGTATGTCAGGCGGATCGAGTCTCCTAAAGTCAGGGCGTTCTTGAATCATCAGGGCTAGGGTGTCAAATGAGCTGTCAAGTGATCTCAGGAGTGTCTTGACGATTTCATGCTTGGTGATCTCAGTAGCACCGAGAGCTTGAAGCTCATTTGTGATGTCAGTGAGTCGATCAAAGTGGACACTCTCATTGTCATTTCTCTTGAAGCGGTTGAAGAGGTTGCGAAGGACACTGATTCTTTGATCTCTCTGGGTTGAGACGCCTTCGTTGACCTTGGAGAGCCAGTCCCAGACTAGCTTGGATGTCTCCAGAGCACTCACACGGCCATACTGTCCTTTGGTCAGATGAACACATATGATGTTCTTGGCAGTGGAATCCAGTTGAATGAACTTCTTGACATCAGCAGTGGTGGCACCTTCACCAGCCTTGGGGACGCCATTCTTGACGACATACCAGAGGTCGACATCAATGGCTTCCAGATGCGTGCGCATCTTATTCTTCCAGTAGGGATATTCAGTTCCATCGAAGACTGGGCACACAGCGGAGACTTTGATTATCCCTGCAGTCGACATAGACAAATAGATAATGCAAAATGGCAATGACTTCACAAGGACCAATCTGCAAATAAAGAGATGGGAAGGATAGAACCAGTGGCTCGTTGAAGACAATGATTTGTTGGACCAGTTCCAGTTGCTGTGACAACTGTACGTCTGGTTAGGGAGGCTGAGATTCAACTCAGAAGACCATGTCTTAACCTTATTCCCCTTGAGGTAAGGACACCCAGTCCTCGCCCAATTACTCTGGTAAGTCTTCAAGGTAGACTTCCAAACCTTCTCAGACTTTGTTCACCGGCGATCCACAATGACTCTTGGATGCTCAGAACGCGACGCCTAACCGGCTGGAGGATTCACGGTCCTCAAGTGTAATAAGTCTTCAGATCACACAGACAGGAAGACTTCAGTGATGCCTAACACTCTTTGGCTCTGGGTGTTTAGGGCTTTGTCCTTGCAAGGATTTCTCTCTCAAAGGCTTCGAGGTGGGTTGCTCTCAAACGACAAAAGCCGTGCACTAACTCTGAGCAGCCAACCAATTTATGGTGTAGGGGGTGGGCTATTTATAGCCACTAGGCAACCCGACCTGAATTGTCCAAAATGACCGTGGGTCACTAAGGAACTGACACGTGTTCCAACGGTCAGATTTCAAACACACACGGCAACTTTACTTGAGCTACAAGCAAAGCTGACTTATCCAGCTCTGGATAAGATTTTCTCTCATTGTCTTTGCTCGAAGACATAGGATTTAGTTAAGCATCACTTCAGTCATTCTGACTGGTTCACTTGGACCCCACTTAACAGTACGGTGGTCCCTATGACTCAACAAAGAAGAAAAGGAACGACGAACCAACTAAGTCTTCGCGCTCCATAGTCTTCACGCGATGTCTTCTCTTGTCATAGTCTTTAATGTGAATGTCTTCACATACCACCTTTGACTTCAATGTCTTCATACATTTTTAGGGGTCATCTCCGGTAGGAAAACCGAATCAATGAGGGACTTCTACTTGTGTTATCCAGCAATTCTCACAAACACATTAGTCCCTCAACCAGGTTTGTCATCAATACTCCAAAACCAACTAGGGGTGGCACTAGATGCACTTACAAATATGAGCATCCAGGTTCTGCTATTGGTTATTGACCGGAGACATGTCTCGGTCATGTCTACATAGTTCTCGAACCCGTAGGGTCCGCACGCTTAAAGTTCTGTGAAGATCGGTTTTATGAGTTTATATGTTTTGATATACCGAAGGTAGTTCCGTGTCCCGGATATGATCATGGACATGACGAGGAGTCTCGAAATGGTCGAGACATGAAGATTGATATATTGGAAGCCTACATTTGGACATCGGAAGCTTTCTGGGTAAAATAGGGATTTTACGAGAGTACCGGAGGGGTTACCGGAACCCCCTCGGGGGCTAATGGGCCTTGTTGGGCCATAAGGGAAAGAGAGAGGGGCCGGCCTAGGGCAGGCAGCGCCCCCTCCCCTCTGGTTCGAATTGGACTAGGAGAGGGGGGGGGGCGCCCCCCTTTCCTTCTCTTTCTCTCCCTTCCTTTCCCCCTCCTAGTAGGAGTAGGAAAGCGGGGAATCCTAGTCCTACTAGGAGGAGGATTCCTCCTCCTAGCACACCAACAAGGGCCGACCAGCCTCCCCCTTACTCCTTTATATACAGGGGCAGGGGGTACCTCTAGACACACAAGTTGATCACAAAGATCTCTCCCAGCCGTGTGCGGTGCCCCCCTCCACCATAATCCACGTCGGTCATTGATGTCTACTACACAACCTTCTTCTTGTAGATGTTGTTGGGCCTCCAAGTGCAGAGGTTTGTAGGACAGTAGCAAATTTCCCTCAAGTGGATGAGCTAAGGTTTATCAATCCGTAGGAGGCGTAGGATGAAGATGGTCTCTCTCAAGCAACCTTGCAACCAAATAACAAAGAGTCTCTTGTGTCCCCAACACACCCAATACAATGGTAAATTGTATAGCTGCACTAGTTCAGCAAATAGATGGTGATACAAGTGGTATATGGATGGTAGATAAAGGTTTTTGTAATCTGAAAACGTAAAAACAGCAAGGTAACTAATGATAAAAGTGAGCACAAATGGTATTGCAATGTGTTGAAACAAGGCCTAGGGTTCATACTTTCACTAGTGCAAGTTCTCTCAACAATAATAACATAATTGGATCATATAACTATCCCTCAACATGCAACAAAGAGTCACTCCAAAGTCACTAATAGCGGAGAACAAACGAAGAGATTATGGTAGGGTACGAAACCATCTCAAAGTTATCCTTTCTAATCGATCTATTCAAGAGTCCGTAGTAAAATAATATGAAGCTATTCTTTCCGTTCAATCTATCATAGAGTTCGTACTAGAATAACACCTTAAGACACAAATCAACCATAACCCTAATGTCACCTAGATACTCCAATGTCACCTCAAGTATCCGTGGGTATGATTATACGATATGCATCACACAATCTCAGATTCATCTATTCAAACCAACACAAAGTACTTCAAAGAGTGCCCCAAAGTTTCTACCGGAGAGTCAAGACGAAAACGTGTGCCAACCCCTATGCATAGGTTCATGGGCAGAACCTGCAAGTTGATCACCAAAACATACATCAAGTGGATCAATAGAATACCCCATTGTCACCACGGGTATCCCACGCAATACATACATCAAGTGTTCTCAAATCCTAAAGACTCAATTCGATAAGATAACTTCAAAGGGAAAACTCAATCCATTACAAGAGAGTAGAGGGGGAGAAACATCATAATATCCAACTATAATAGCAAAGCTCGCGATACATCAAGATCGTATCACCTCAAGAACACGAGAGAGAGAGAGATCAAACACATAGCTACTGGTACATACCCTCAGCCCCGAGGGAGAACTACTCCCTCCTCGTCATGGAGAGCACTGGGATGATGAAGATGGACACCGGTGAGGGGTTCCCCCTTCGGCAGGGTGCCAGAACGGGTCTAGATTGGTTTTCGGTGGCTACGGAGGCTTTTGGCGACGGAACTCCCGATCTATTATGCTCTTTGAAGTTTTTAGGGTATATGGGTATATATAGGAGGAAGAAGTACGTCGGTGGATCTCCGGGCTGTCAACGAGGTAGGGGGGCGCGCCCCCCACCCTCGTGGGCAGCCCAGGACTCTTCTGGCCCATCTTCGATACTCCGTGGGCTTCTTCTGGTCCAAAAATAAGTTCCGTGAAGTCTCAGGTCAATTGGATTCCGTTTGATTTTCCTTTTCTGCGATACACTAAAACAAGGAAAAACAGAAACTGTCACTGGGCTCTAGATTAATAGGTTAGTCCCAAAAATCATATTAAAATAGCATATAAAACATCCAAGGTTGATAATATAATAGCATGGAACAATAAAAAATTATAGATATGTTGGAGACGTGTCAACATCCCCAAGCTTAATTCCTGCTCGTCCTCGAGTAGGTAAATGATAAAAACAGAATTTTTGATGTGGAATGCTACCTAACATATTTATCCATGTAAATCTCTTTATTGTGGCAGGAATATTCAGATCCATAAGATTCAAGACAAAAGTTAATATTGGCATAAAAAATAATAATACTTCAAGCATACTAATAAAGCAATCATGTCTTCTCAAAATAACATGGTCAAAGAAAGCTATCCCTACAAAATCATATAGTCTGGCTATGCTCTATCTTCACAACACAAAATATTTAAATCATGCACAACCCCGATGACAAGCCAAGCATTTGTTTCATACTTTTGATGTTCTCAAACTTTTTCAATCTTCACACAATACATGAGTGTGAGCCATGGACATAGCACTATAGGTGGAATAGAATGGTGGTTGTGGAGAAGACAAAAAGGAGAAGATAGTCTCACATCAACTAGGTGTATCAGTGGGCTATGGAGATGCCCATCAATAGATATCAATGTGAGTGAGTAGGTATTGCCATACAACGGATGCACTAGAGCTATAAGTATATGAAAGCTCAGCAAAAGAAACTAGTGGGTGTGCATCCAACTCGCTTGCTCATGAAGAGCTAGGGCGTTTTGAGGAAGCCCATCATTGGAATATACAAGCCAAATTCTATAATGAAAGATTCCCACTAGTATATGGAAGTGACAACATAGTAGACTCTCTATCATGAAGATCATGGTGCTACTTTGAAGCACAAGTGTGGTAAAAGGATATTAGCATTGCCCCTTCTCTCTTTTTCTCTCATTTTTTGGGCCTTCTCTTTTTTTGGCCTTTCTTTTTCTTTTTTTTCGTCCGGAGTCTCATCCCAACTTGTGGGGGAATCATAGTCTCCATCATCCTTTCCTCACATGGGACAATGCTCTAATAATGATGATCATCACACTTTTATTTACTTACAACTCAAATATTACAACTCGATACTAGAACAAAATATGTCTCTATGTGAATGCCTCTCGCGGTGTACCGGGATGTGCAATGACTCATGAGTGACATGTATGAAAGAATTACGAACGGTGGCTTTGCCACAAATACGATGTCAACTACATGATCATGCAAGCAATATGACAATGATGAAGCGTGTCATAATAACGGAACGGTGGAAAGTTGCATGGCAATATATCTCGGAATGGCTATGGGAATGCCATAATAGGTAGGTATGGTGGCTGTTTTGAGGAAGGTATATGGTGGGTTTATGGTACCGGCGAAAGTTGCGCGGTGCTAAAGAGGCTAGCAATGGTGGAAGGGTGAGAGTGCGTATAATCCATGGACTCAACATTAGTCATAAAGAACTCACCTTATAAAATTGTTTTATATTCAAAATCTTCTGAGAATGCATATGACCTCTTCCCCTTCCCTCGCACCTTAATGCTGTCACAGGTACATGTCCGTGGGAGAATCCCTTGGTTCTCATAGTCTGCATTCATTTGCAGAATTCTTACAGCATCACATAAATTCTCCCGAAGCCAGTTGCTATTTGTCCAGCAAGCGAAAACCTTTGAAGCCTTTGAATGTGTTGAAGCCTTTCAGTTTAAAGATCATGGCTTCAGAGAAATCAGCAAGGAAGGGTGGCAGAAAGCGTCGTGGAGAAACATCTAGAGATCTGCCAGATGACCTCTCAGAACTGTACAAGACAGATCCTGAAGAGGATTACAATCAGCGCAAGACCCGAATCCAATGGATTCGAAGATATTGGGCAGAACAATGGTTCAAATACCGATTTGTAACCTAGGAATATGCTGAGAAAAATGCCATCAAGAGACCGTGGGGAGACATCCTATACAACAATCTTCAACCCAGGTCCAGAGATGAAGCCATTGAACAAGGCTTCTATCCCTGCATGGTCCGTGGGCCACAACCTGTTGATGCACACCCATCGTCACTACTATGGTGTCATGACGACAATCTGTTTAAGCGCAACTTCCAGTTTGCCCAGAGCTCAGCGAAGCAGAACAAGAAGACTTTGGGGTTAGATTCAACCCTGGTCCCTCTGCTCCCCGTGCCGATGGAACTCGCGAAGCAGAACCCAATGTCGTCAGTCCTTTCTACAACCTTGAAGGCCTCATCACCCATATCTTGGTTCGAGGGACTGCAGTGAATGAGCCTGCAATTGACGCTGAATCAGATGAAGCGCCTGCAGCGCCGAAGCCAAAGAAGTTGAAGAAGCCTAAAGCTTCAAAGCCTGCCCCTTCACCAAAAATCTCACGGGCGAAGCCACTGGCAACTGCACCTCCTGAAGACAGTGTGCAGTCTGAAGATTTATCATGCATCTCCAAGCCCCAGAAGGTCAAGATGCCTCTGCCACACACCAGCCAAGAGCTAACAGCTGCTGCCATTCTGCGCAATGATGCCATTGATCTGTCAAGTGATGAAGATCTTGCAGATGACGCTCTTGAGCAACTCATCAAGAGCAAAGAAGAAGCAGAAATCTTCAATGATCTGCCTCTCTTTGATGTAACCATCATCCACAACTTCATTGACGAGTGGTTTGACACGCCAAACATCAGCTTTGAAGATCTGTAACTACCCATTGGCCTCAGTGTCGCCTTCCAAGGTGCCATTGCTTTAGAGCTATCTATCGCCCAGCGCATTGTTGAACTAAAGCAAAAGATTGACTATGAAAAGGCTCAGTTCAAGAAGCATATGGCCAAGCTCAACGTGCAAGAGGTGAAGAACTTCAAGATTATGCTGCACGAGCTCAAGGAAGCCTTTCTCAAGAAACGTGTAGAAGCTCAGGGTTCGCGTGAGCGCATGAAGGTTCTGGCTGATAGATGTGTGCAAGCCTACAATGAGGCTAAGAAGCGCAAGGCCCTTGGGCGTCCTGGCATCGACCCCAGGATGGCTGCCAAGAAGCAGAAGAAGCCCGCTACGGCTGAACCTGACGCACCAAGGCAGGAAGCAGATCCCATTGTCTTCCCAACTATAATGACTGGCTCGAAGCCAAAAAGTCGGTCAACCGCTTCAGAACTCAAGAAGACGAGGACTGCTGAGGCTGAAGCCAGGAAGAGGAAACATCCTGAAGCTTTTCCTACTGCCCCCTCCAAGAAGAAGAGGAAGACCAAGAAAGATCGGGCTGCTCCCACAGAGCCTTTGATTGTTGAACCCATTTCTATGGTTCGTCCTGACACTGAACGCCAACTGACAATCCATGAGCCTGCTTTCACAGAGGCTCATGAAGCTGAAGACTTTCCAGCAGCTGATCCCATCGCTGCTGAAGACATTGGTCACCATGACCATGTAGAAGATGGTGCAGTCCTTTCTCAGCTCGAGAACAGCGAACTCATCAGCATTGGTCGTCCTCTGACGCCAATCGCTCAGGATGCTTAATGGGCTGATCGCCCACAAGAGGAAGATGACTTTGAGGCCCAGCCAACTCCAACTCCACAAGCGTCGCCAGCGTTACGCAGGCTTCGCAAAGGACCAAGGCCTCCAGTCTCTGAGTCTGAAGCTAAAGCTACTGAAGACATTCCGGCTGCATCAGCCGATGAAGAAGTCCCACAAGTTTCCACTCCCCTGTCCCACCAAGAAGCAGTTCTCGAGGAGAACGTGATTGAAAATCTTGCGGCTGCCACCACCACCAATGAAGCCATTGACGCTGTCATGGCTGAAGAAAATGTGGAGCCCTCACCAACAAAAGCACCAGAAGTTAGCGAAGCCACTGATCCCGCTGCTTCTGTTCCTGTATCTACTGTCGGTCCCCAATTCGACTATCATGTTGAGCACAGACCTCAGGTACAGAAGCCAATCCCAAGATTGCCAAGGTTCCCAGGTCCTGCATCAGCACCTGGCTCCTTCAATATCAATGGCTTCAGAGCAGATAACACATTCTTCAATAGCTCCAGAAACCCCTACTCAAGGGATAGGATATCATCTGATCAGTTCTGGAGCTATCCGCAGCGAAGCTATTACTCCTGCATTCTATACAATCAAGGTCACATCTTCCCACAAAACCGCCTTGACATTGAAGCTATAGCTAGTCTGCCCTGTCTGGAAGAAGCTCTGGATTGCTTCAAAGAAGTTGGACTGCTGCCGTTCGTCACTGACCAAGAGCATTGGAATGAAGAGTTGCTGCTCCAATTCTATGCCACACTTCACATCCGCGGGTATAGCAGAGATCCGAAGACTTGGGTCCTGGAGTGGATGACGGGAAACGTTCATCATGAAGCCAAAGCCTTTGACATCATTGAGCTCACTGGTTTGCCCACTCCTGGCGATCTCTACGAGCATGGCTGTCAGCTTCACTGTGAAGCTACTGAGAGCATCTTTCAGAAGACTGAACCTAATATGAGTCAGATGCTCAGTATGATGAAGCCATTGCCCCAAGATGCTGCTTATCCCACGGAGTTCTTCATTTAAGACCTTGAGTATCTGCCAAGAACCATTTATCACATCATAAGGCGAACTCTCTGGCCAATCAAAGGACACTCTCCACATGCCAAGCTTGAAGGTGCAATGAAGACTTTGGTCTTCTATATTCTTCATGGAAAATGCTTCAATGCACAGGACTTCTTCATTCGCCAACTTGCTGCATCAGGCTCTGATCTGTTTGGCTTGAAGTTCTACGCCCCATGGGTAATGCGGCTGATCAAACTTCACTCCGCTATCTCATATCAGCCATCTGCTCGCAATCATCGGATTTTTTTGCCTGATGTGGATATGTCTATTGAAGCCATCTATCCTGAGCCTACCAAGGAACCTCTAAGTCTTCAGAATGCAGAGCATCAAAGTTTTTCTCAGAACATTGATGGAGTTGAAGCAGACACTCATGTGTATCCTTTGGCTGACACTACACGAGCACCGCATCCTGCTCTCACTGAAGGCACTGACGGTACAACTGCCCCACGACCCAAGAAGCGCACTCGTGTTCTCAACGACCGAGAGCTTCTTGTGGCTCTTCATCAGAAACAGGATAGGCATCATGACTGGCTAAAGCGTCAGATGCAAAGCCTCTTGGTGGATGTTAATCGCATTCGCAATCTTGCCACCAAGAATGCTTTTGTTGCCCATGAAACCTCTCGCCGCACCTGGAAAGGGCTAACGCTGATGTGTTCTGAAGATGATCTTCAAGAGGATGGCTTCACTGAGCGATTCAAGTTTGACTCCACACCTCCTCGAAGGGCAGTGCTGCGACGAACTCCATCCCTTGAAGACTCTGAGTTCTCTTCCTCTGCTGCAACTGTGACTGCCAGAGTGATCGAGGATGAAGACGATGCTACTTCACCGCCACCTCCTTCTGCACGCTTCGACTCTGCTCCAAGCTCTTTAGCACCGCCAAAAACCACCAACGACCCTGCTGCTTCACCTACTCCTGATGGGAACAAGTAGATGCTCTATGTCTTCAAACCTTTTTGGTCCTTACTGACAAAAGGGGGAGAAGCATATGAGGTTGATAGTCTTCAAGCGGGTCCATATGGGCGGGTGCTTTATATTTTTCTTCATGCTTACAACTCTCGTTTTGCTACACTTGGTTCTTTGAGTTGTAACACCTAAACTCGATGGTCGTCTGCTACTTGTCTGCCACCTTGTGTTGCGATGATAAATTCCGCATGTGCGATGATAAATTCCGCACTTAGATCATTCCGCAGACGTCCATTTTCCATTATGCATGTCATTATCTTCATATACTTTCACATGCATAGTGGATTGTCATCATAAGTTGAAGTGGATCTCCACAAGTACAACCTGCCATGTGCATTTGCATTCCAAAAGAAAATTACTTATATGCACATCTTCAGGGGGAGCCCTTGCAACTTATGAAGACAATTCCTTATCCTTTATAATTTCACAGATTATATTCCCGTTGAAAACTTCAACTAGTTTGTCATCAATCACCAAAAAGGGGGAGATTGTAAGTGCATCTAGTGCCACCCCTAGTTGGTTTTGGAGTATTGACGACAAACCTAGTTGAGGGACTAATGTGTTTGTGAGAATTGTAGGATAACATAGGTAGAAGTCCCTCATTGATTCGGTTTTCCTACCAGAGATGACCCCTAAAAATGTATGAAGACATTGAAGTCAAAGGTGGTATATGAAGATATTCACATTGAAGACTATGACAAGAGAAGACACCACATGAAGCCTACGGAGCTCGAAGACTTAGATCTTTCGTAGTTCTCTTTTCTTCTGTGTTGAGTCATAGGAACCACCGTACTGTTAAGTGGGGTCCAAGAGAACCAGTCAGAATGACAAAAGTGATGCCTAACCAAAACCTATGTCTTCGAGTGAAGACTTTGAGAGCGAATCTTGTCCAGAGTCGGACAAGTCAGCTTTGCTTGTAGCCCAAGTAAAGTTGCCGTGTGAGTTTGAAATCTGACCGTTGGAACACGTGTCAGTTCCTTAGTGACCCAGAGTCATTTCGGACAAATCAGGTCGGGTTGCCAAGTGGATATAAATAGCCCACCCCCTACAACCATAAACGGTTGGCTGCTTAGATTCAGAGTACAGCTTTTGTCGTTTGAGAGCAACCCACCTTGAAGCCTTTGAGAGAGAATTCCTTGCGAGGATAAAGCCCTAACCACCCAGAGCCAAAGAGAATTAGGCATCACTTAAGTCTTCTTGTCTGTGTGATCTGAAGACTTATTACACTTGAGGACTGTGCATCCTCCAACCGGTTAGGCGTCGCGTTCTTAGCATCCAAGAGACATTGTGGATTTCTGATGAACAAAGTCTGTGAAGGTTTGGGAGTCCATCTTGAAGACTTACCAGAGTGATTGGGCGAGGTCTGTGTGACCTTAGCTCAAGGGGAATACGGTGAGGACTGGGTGTCCTGAGCTGCGTGTTCAGGATTGGGTGTCCGGGACTGTGTGTCCTAAGGTTTAAATACCTAGCCGCCCTAACCAGACGTACAGTTGTCACAGCAACTGGAACTGGTCCAACAAATCATTGTCTTCAGCGAGTCACTGGTTTCATCTTCCCTTCCCTTTACTTACTGTTACTCCTTGTGAAGTCATTGTATGTTCGCTTTATCTTTTGTCTTCACTGAGTGACTACATGTTCTGTGTGGCTTCACAATATCTTCCTACCTGATCCTTACTACATTGCTGCTATTAGTCATTGTGCGTTCACTCTATTGAATACTTGACTATGGCTTGCCTAGTGTAGTCTACCTTCCGCTGCAGGGTAATAGGTTTATTTCTATTGTTTGTCTTCATAACTTCCACGTTTTGAAGACTTTCATAAAAATCGCCTATTCACCCCCCCCTCTAGTCGATATAACGCACTTTCAGTGGGCGGCTGCCAGGCGGAGTGCGGGGGCTCCATGGTGGGCAAGATGCCCAACGTCACATGGCTTGAGGGCTCCTTTGTGGAGACAATAAAGGGGTGGCAATCGGGGTGGTTCCATATCACCGAGCCGCGTGACCCTACATGGGTAGCGGCCCCCGAGTTCCGATCTGGCTTCCCCATACGGCTCACCTCCTGGCAAGAGAAGGGCATGTCCTGGGGTAGTCCGGGAGAGCTGACCGGACTCCAAACATGCATTCAAAGCATGGTGAACAAGAAGGTCAAACTTGTCAGCGTAGTCCAAGTTATGCTCATCCGCCGGATCCTCCCGTGCCAACAACGGGCCTTCAACTTGTGGGAGTTTGACCCGGTGCAGCACCGAACTCTGAACAGGCTCTTCGACACAACTCATGAAGATACATGGAGGGTGCTGTTTAAGAGCGCCGAGGTCCCCCTCCTACTACTGAGGATCGTGGATTCATCGCGAAGCGCCAAGCCAGCGCGGTAAGCTGCCTTTACCTCTTACAAGATATATGTTTTTCATAGCTTGGCTCCATGCGGGATCTAAACTCCCTTACCTTTGACGGGATTGGCAGGAGACGGCCGGACAGATCGACTGTCCGGCTCCTTTGCCCGAAGGCCCAGAAAACGCTCTTCTAACGAAGATGCTGACTCCGGCTCCTCGAGAGAGCAAAAAGTGCCAGGTATGTAAGTGCATCTAGTGCCACCCCTAGTTGGTTTTGGAGTATTGACGACAAACCTAGTTGAGGGACTAATGTGTTTGTGAGAATTGTAGGATAACACAGGTAGAAGTCCCTCATTGATTCTGTTTTACTACCAGAGATGACCCCTAAAACTGTATGAAGACATTGAAGTCAAAGGTGGTATTTGAAGATATTCACATTGAAGACTATGACAAGAGAAGACACTATATGAAGCCTATGGAGCTCGAAGACTTAGATCTTTCGTAGTTCTTTTTATTTTGTGTTGAGTCATAGGAACCACCGTACTGTTAAGTGGGGTCCAAGAGAACCAGTCAGAATGACTGAAGTGATGCCTAAACCAAAAACCTATGTCTTCGAGTGAAGACTATGAGAGCGAATCTTGTCCAGAGTCGGACAAGTCAGCTTTCCTTGTGGCCCAAGTAAAGTTGCCATGTGAGTTTGAAATCTGACCGTTGGAACATGTGTCAGTTCCTTAGTGACCCAGGGTCATTTCAGAAAAATCAGGTCGGGTTGCCAAGTGGCTATAAATAGCCCACCCCCTACAACCATAAATGGTTGGCTGCTCAGATTGAAAGCACGGCTTTTGTCGTTTGAGAGCAACCCACCTCGAAGCCTTTGAGAGAGAATTCCTTGTGAGGATAAAGCCCTAACCACCAGAGCCAGAGAGAATTGGGCATCACTTAAGTCTTCTTGTCTGTGTGATCTGAAGACTTATTACACTTGAGGACTGTGCATCCTCCAGCCGGTTAGGTGTCGCGTTCTGAGCATCCAAGAGACATTGTGGATTGCCGGTGAACGAAGTCTGTGAAGGTTTGGGAGTGTACCTTGAAGACTTACCAGAGTGATTGGGCGAGGTCTATGTGACCTTAGCTTAAGGAGAATACGGTGAGGACTTGGTGTCCTGAGCTGCGTGTTCAGGACTGGGTGTCCAGGACTGTGTGTCCTAAGGTTTAAATACCTAGCCGCTCCAACCAGACGTACAGTTGTCACAACAACTGGAACTGGTTCAACAAATCATTGTCTTCAACGAGTCACTGGTTTCATCTCCACTTCACTTTACTTACTGTTACTCCTTGTGAAGTCATTGTATGTTTGCTCTATCATTTGTCTTCACTAAGTGACTGCGTGTTCTGTTTGGCTTCACAATATCTTCCTACCTGATCCTTACTACCTAGCTGCTATTAGTCTTTGTGCTTTCACTTCATTGAATATTTGACTATGGTTTTCCTAGTGTAGTCTACCTTCCCCTGCATGGTAATAGGTTTAATTTTATCATTTGTCTTCAAAACTTCTATGTTCTGAAGACTTTCAGAAATATCGCCTATTCACCCCCCCCCTTCTAGTCGATATAACGCACTTTCAATTGGTATCAGAGCAAGGTGCTCCCTTGTTCTGTGTGATTCGGTTTAACCACCTGGAGTTTTATCTATGTCGACTGCAGCGATAATTAAAGTCTCCGCTGCGTGCCCCGTCTTCAATGGAACTTAATATCCCTACTGGAAGAATAAGATGAGCATGCATCTTGAAGCCATTGACGTCGACCTATGGTATGTCATTGAGAACGGCATTCCCAAGGCTGGAGAAGGTGTCACTGCTGCTGATGTCAAGAAATTCGTTCAACTGGACTCTACTGCCAAGAATATCATCTATGGTCATCTGACCAAAGGACAGTATGGCCGTGTGAGTGCTTTGAAGACATCCAATCTGGTCTGGGACTGGCTCCCCAAGGTCAATGAAGGCATCTCAACCCAGAGAGATCAGAGAATCAGTGTCCTTCGCAACCTCTTCAACCGCTTCAAGCGAAATGACAATGAGAATGTCCAGCACACATTTGACCGACTCACTGACATCACAAATGAGCTTCAAGCACTCGGGGCCACTGAGATTACCAAACACGAAGTCCTCAAGACGCTGCTGAGATCAGTTGATAGTTCGTTTAACATCCTGGCCCTGATGATTCAAGAACGTCCTGATTTCAAGACACTCGATCCGTCTGACATACTTGAGAGGCTCAACACACATGAGTTTCAGCTTTTGGAGAAAAGAGATATCTACGATCCAAACTATGGGCGAACTCGTGCCTTGAAGGCAAAAGCTGTCTCCTCATCTGAAGAAGAATCTGACAGCAGTTCTGATGATCCTGAAGACATTGGAAGGGAACTTGCTATGCTTGTCAAGAAGTTCCAAAAATTCACCAAGAAGAAAGGCTTCAGAAAGTCTTCCCGATCAAGTTCAAGGAATGATGAAGCTCCTGCTCATGACTACAAGAAGAAAACATGTCACAAGTGCAAGAAACTTAGCCACTTCATCTCTGAGTGTCCACAGTGGGACAATGAGAACAAAAAGAAGAAGAAGAGCAAGGAATATGACTCTGAGGACAAGAAGAAGAAGAAGAAATACTCAAAGTCTTCTTCCAAGTCTTCCTCAAAGTCTTCATCACACAAGAAGAGCTCATCTGGCAAGGCACGTGCGTTTGTTGGCAAGGAAATGGATTCAGAGGAGGAGTCTGCTTCTGAGGAGGCGGAGGTGGAGTCTGAGGAGGAATCCGACTCAGGCGTCGCAAGTCTGGCTACAACATATGTTGCCAAGTCCATCTTCAACACTGAAGACAATGACTTCATCACCGACGCCGATGCAAATGACAAGGACTACTCCGCTTCTACCTACTGCTTCATGGCACGCGGTGCCAAGGTAAACAGACGCACTACTCACTATCAAACATCTAGTGACGATGACTCTGATTGTGGTTCAAAACCTAGCTACAAAACACTTGCTAAAATTGCAACTGAACAACAGAAAGCTATGGAACATATTCAAAAACTGTTAGACAGAAGCGATGATCTGTTAGGTGCTGAAATGACTCGATCCGAATCCTTAATTGAAGACATAAAAAATCTTCACGTTAAGTATCAGGAACTTGAAAGTCATCATGAAACTCTCTCAACAACACATGAAAAGCTTTCCTATGATTATCTTCAAAGGAAGCAAGATCTTGAGAAATTGAGAGCGGTTCCTGAAGATCTTCAAACGGAAAACGAGTCACTTCACGCCAAACAGATCAGTCCCGCTCAGGAAGGATTTGAACCACCATGTCTTAAATGCATTGAGCGTGATAATGCTATTTCTGTTGCTGAATGTTCTACTGCTACTGCTGTTTCAATATCTTCAACTGTTGATGTGGTAACTAACCCCTCTGCTGAGGATACCACCGCTATTGCTGATGAGAATGGTAGGTTGAAGACATTGCTTGAAACAGGGATGTACAAAAGTCTTAAAGGGCATCACACGCTATGTGATGTCCTGAAAAAGCAGATTCTGAACCGAAACCCTAGGAAATAGGGTGTAGGGTTCGTAAGGAAAATGAATGCAGATGGCTCTTACTGGAAACCTGAGCAGTACCCCAAAACCATGTGGGTTGCTGCAAAGGAACCTTCAGTAGATCCATCCAATCTATCTGGCTTCACTTGTGCTAACCCCATTATCATTGATGAATCCTTTGATGCAAACTATATACTGTTTAAGAATCAGAATGGTGAAGTATTTGCCAGGTACATTGGTACTAACTGCAGGAATTGACCGCCTATGAAGAAGATCTGGGTTCCGAAAAGGTGTCTGGAGAGTCTTGCTATGAATGTCATCATGACACCTCACGTGAAGAAGACAAACCTCAGACCAAAGGCTTCATACGGTCCAAAGGCTTCATACAGACAGAGGACTCACCTGAGTCGCACTAACTCAAACGTTTTGCAGGGAAACCACACTCAGGCATATGAATATGAGAGCGGTTCATCAAACCGCAATGTTCATAAGACCAAGAACTATTCTGCTTATTCTTATGAGTACTATTGTCCGCCTGCAAGATTGTTTGCTAGGGCTTCAAAGCCAAAATTCTCAGATGCTGCACTTAGACTAATTGCTTCTAAGCCACCCTTGAAGATGTGGGTGGCTAAGAAAGCTTAACTCTCTTTTGCAGGGAAAGGTCTCCAGCAGAAAACCAAAATCGTCTGACGACATTGCTGGGCACCTTAAACATCTTGTATGGCGCAAGATCAAATGCCCAAATGGTCTTACTATGTACTTCGTACCTGAATCAGTTGCTACTCTCCCTATTAGTCCTAACCTGGATCTAAGCTTTCATAACCCACTGGTTCGTCAAATGTTTTTGCTTCACAATGCTCTTGGTGAAGCCTATCCCCCTAACTACACTGTAGGGTACGACACCAGCATCTTCAGAATGGATTATTGACAGTGGGTGTACAAATCACATGACTGGCAAAAGAAGTCTTCTTATGGACTCAACCTTACGTCCATCCGACAAGAGCCACATCACATTTGCTGACACTGGTAAAAGTAAGGTATTGGGTCTAGGTAGAGTTGCAATCTCAAGGGATCAACACATGGATAAAGTCATGCTTGTTGAATCCCTTGGCTTCAACTTAATGTTTGTCTCAATGCTTTGCGATTTGAACATGATCGTAATGTTTGGAAAATATCGTTGCCTAGTACTAATGGAATCTGACAAGTCTCTCGTGTTTGAAGGGTATCGAAAAGATGATTTGTACGTGGTAGATTTCTCAGCAGGGCCACAGCTTGCAGTATGTCTTCTAGCAAAGGCTTCAGAATGCTGGCTCTGGCATCGGAGGCTTGGACATGCTGGCATGAGGAACCTTCACACCCTTGCGAAGAAGAAGCATGTCATAGGCATCAAGGGCGTCAAGTTCAAGAAAGACCACTTATGCGGTGCCTGTGAAGCAGGGAAGATGACGAGGGCCAAACATCCCTTGAAGACAATCATGACCACTACTCGACCCTTCGAACTGCTTCACATGGATCTTTTCGGTCCCACTCATTACTCAACTCTAACTACTACTGCTTGCCTCTATGGCTTCGTTATTGTTGATGATTATTCTAGATATACTTGGGTGCACATAATCCTTTACAAGACTGAAGTGCAGGATGTCTTCAGACGCTTCGCCAATCGAGCTATGAACAATTTTGGCGCCAAGATAAAGCACATCAGAAGTGACAATGGCACTGAATTCAAGAACACTGGCCTTGATACATATCTTGATACATTGGGCATCACACATGAATTCTCAGCCCCGGACACGGCACAGAATGGCGTCGTCGAACACAAGAACAGAACACAAATTGAGATGGCCAGAACGATGCTAGATGAATACAAGACACCAAGAAAATTCTGGCCCGAAGCCATTGATGCTGCATGCCATACAATCAATCGTGTTTATCTTCACAAGCTACTGAACAAGACATCTTATGAGCTCCTTACTGTCAAGAAGCCAAATGTCAGTTACTTCAGAGTATTTGGCGCAAGGTGCTGGATCAAGGACCCACATCACACCTCAAAATTTGCACCAAAAGCACATGAGGGTTTTATGATTGGATATGGAAAGGATTCGCACTCCTACAGAGTCTTCAATCTTTTTCATTACAAAGTGGTTGAAACAGTGGATGTGTGGTTCGATGAGGCCAACGGTTCACAAAGAGAGCAGCTGCCAAATGTGCTAGATGAAGTTCCATCCAGTGAATCAATCAAGCTAATGGGAACTGGAGAAATTATACCTTCTGAAGCTCATCCTGAAGAAGAACTTATCATTTCAACACCTGATCAACATGAAGACAATGCTCAGCCTGAAGACATTCCTTCCAACAACGACAATGAACAGCAAGAGCAAAGTCTTTGCCCTGTACATCCTCGCGTTGCCAATGAAGTGCAGATTGAAAGAATAATTGATAGCATCAATGCACCTGGTCCACTCAATCGTTCAAGGGCAACTCAGCTACCAAATTTCTGTGGGCACTTCACATTCGTCTCAATAGCATAACCCAAGAAAGTTGAAGAAGCCTTCATGGAACCTGAATGGATTCAAGCTATGCAAGAAGAGCTTCAACAGTTTGAGCTGAATAATGTATGGGAACTGGTTAAGTGTCCTGATCCATGGAAGCACAATATAATAGGCACCAAATGGATATACCGCAACAAGCAAGATGAGCATGGTCAAGTTGTCAGAAACAAAGCTCGTCTCGTTTCTCGAGGATATACTCAAGTGGAAGGCATTGACTTCGATGAAACATTTGCTCCTGTGGCTAGACTTGAAGCCATACGCATACTGCTGGCCTATGCAAATCATCATAACATACTTCTATATCAAATGGATGTGAAGAGTGCGTTTCTCAATGGCAAGATTGAAGAAGAAGTGTATGTTGCACAACCGCCTGACTTTGAAGATCCAAAACATCCTGACATGGTATACAAGCTCAACAAGGCACTATATGGCCTCAAACAAGCCCCTCGGGCCTGGTATGACACACTCAAATACTTCCTGAAGAGCAAAGGCTTCACACCTGGTTCCCTAGATCCCACTCTTTTCACGAAGACATATGATGGTGAACTGTTTGTGTGCCAAATATATGTGGATGACATTATCTTCGGCTGCACCAATCAGAAGTACAGTGAAGAGTTTGGATATATGATGCAAGAGTAATATCAGATGTCCATGATGGGGGAGCTGAAGTTCTTCCTCGGTCTTCAAATACGACAACAACGCAATGGCATCTTCATATCTCAAGAGAAGTATCTCAAAGATTGCCTGAAGAAGTTTGGTATGCAAGACTGCAAAGGCTTCACAACACCAATGCCAGCCAAACATCATCTGGGTCCTGACGACAATGGTAAAGAGTTCGATCAAAAGGTATACCGCTCCATGATTGGTTCTTTACTTTATCTATGTGCATCTAGGCCAGATATCATGCTTAGTGTTTGCATGTGTGCTCGATTTCAAGCGGCACCAAAGGAGTCGCATCACTTAGCTGTGAAGCGAATTCTTTGATATTTGGCTCACACCCCAACTCTAGGATTATGGTATCCAAAGGGCTTAGAGTTTGATCTGGTTGGATTCTCGGATGCTGATTATGCTGGTGACAAAGTTGATCGCAAGTCTACATCAGGCACATGTCACTTTCTGGGACGATCACTTGTATGTTGGTCTTCAAAGAAGCAGAACTGTGTATCTCTCTCCACTTCTGAATCTGAATACATTGATGCTGGATCTTGCTGCGCTCAGCTTCTGTGGATGAAGCAAACACTCAAGGACTATGACATTCATCTGAAGCAAGTGCCACTTTACTGCGACAATGAAAGCGCCATCAAGATTGCTAACAACCCAGTTCAGCACTCGAAGACAAAGCACATTGAAATTCGTCATCACTTTCTCAGAGATCATTTTGTGAAGGAAGACATTGATATCATACACGTCAACACTGAAGAGAAATTGACAGATATCTTCACCAAGCCCTTGGATGAGAAGAGGTTTTGCAAGTTACGGTGTGAGCTAAATATCCTGGAATCCTCAAATGTCCTGTGATCAGGCACACATCCTAACCCTTATGTATATTGATGACTTAGATGTGCAACACACACAGTAAAGTATATCTTCAATCAATGAAGAAATACATTCTAAGTGTGAATACATTAATGTGGAATTTGACTTCTGAGCGCCACGATAATTGTGCGCCGTGTCTGGGTCTAATACTTCCTATACGGTGGGTAACGCCACCACCAAACGTTCTATTTTGAAGTGTTTCACTCATGGCGTTACCTTGCAATGTCTTCACATTTGGTTTGGCTTCGATCTCAACATATTTTCATGATTATCTTCACTATGTTGATTATAGATATATATATATATATACTAGTGTTCTGTCCTCTACAACATTCACTTATAGCTATGTCTTTGTGTTGAATCTTTTGAACTAAGTGAATGTGATCGGACCCTAACCTCTCTATGCTTTCTATCTCAAACTCTATCTCTCCAAGTCATATGCATTCTATTGAAACTATCGAATGTCTTCTCTGCGTCCTTGTCAGCAGAAGATACAGAGACAACCATTAAGTCCGTTTTCAATGCTCATTCCTCCACATGAAATCCGGAGAAGTAGGAACGACCACCCGACAATCCAGGCATGCGTGGGACGTGGAACAAACCCCAAAATTCCGCATAATGGCCACGTGTTCCTCAGATGCGAATCGCCAGGGGCACCTGTGTAATAGCACAGTGTCGCCCCTGTGCCTATAAATACACACTCACAGCGGTCATTATCTCTTCTTCAACCCTCGCACGAACCCTAGCGCCACCGCTAGCTCTCGACGACACCGGTGACGAAGCGCTTCGCTGCTGCAACCTCTCCGACACCGTCTTCACGCCGACCATGGACATTGTCCTCTCTACCGTCGCCGTAGGTGTCCTCCGTCGCCAAGTTAGGGCACGGAAGAGTGAACTGCTCGGCCTCATCTCCCACTCCGTCTAGCAGTTCTCAGTGTGGTAAATAAAACTCCCTTTTTACAGCACCGTTGATCCTATTGATCTCTCACTTTCTACCACAAGCAGTTTCTGTTCACACAAGCTAGATCTCTCTCATACTGCATCTCATAACATGCCTAGTATATTCACTTGTGCTTCACAAAGTAGTTAGATTCCTCACTTGTACTGATCTATGGATTCGTACAAATCTGGAACCAACTTCTTATCTATGAGTGAATGTCTTCACACGATGAGGTCAATGTCTTCTAAAAAGATTTATCTTCAAAATCTTCTGAGAATGCATATTACCTCTTCCCCTTCCCTCGCACCTTAATGCTATCACAGGTACATGTCCGTGGGAGAATCCTTTGGTTCTCATAGTCTGCATTCATTTGCAGAATTCTTACAGCATCACATAAATTCTCCCGAAGCCAGTTCCTGTTGGTCCAGCAAACGAAAACCTTTGAATGCTTTGAACGTCTTGAAGACTTTCAAGTTAAAGTTTATGGCTTCAGAGAAAGCAGCAAGGAAGGGTGGCAGAAAGCGTCGTGGTGAGACCTCCAGAGATCTGCCAGATGAACTCTCAGAAATGTACAAGACAGATCCTGAAGAGGATTATAGTCAGCGCAAGACCCGAATCCAATGGATTCGAAGATATTGGGCAGAACAATGGTTCAAATACAGATTTGTGACCCAGGAGTATGCTGAGAAAAACGCCATCAAGAGACCGTGCGGTGACATCCTATTCAAGAATCTTCTACCCAGGTCCAGAGATGAAGCCATTGCTCAAGGCTTCTATCGATGCATGGTCCATGGACCACAGCCTGCTGATGCACACTCGTCGTCCCTGCTATGGTGTCGTGACGACAATCTGTTCAAGCGCAACTTCCAGTTTCCTCAGAACTCAGCGAAGCAGAACAAGAAGACTTTTGGGTTCGACTTCAACCCTGGTCCCTCATCTCCAAGGGCAGATGGCACACGACATGCAGAACCCAATGTCATCGGTCCTTTTGCCAACCTTGAAGGCCTCATCACCTACATCTTGGTTCAAGGGACTGCAGTGAATGAGCCTGCAGCTGACACTGAGTCTGATGACGCGCCTGCAGTGCCGAAGCCAAAGCAGTTAAAGAAGCCAAAAGCTTCAAAGTCGGCCCCTTCACCAAAAATCTCAAGGGCGAAGCCATTGGCAACTGCACCTCCTGAAGACAGTGTGCAGTCTGAAGACTTTTCACGCGTCTCCAAGCCCCAGAAGGCCAAGATGCCTCTGTCTCACACTAGCAAAGAGCTAACAGCTGCTGCCATTCTGCGCAACGACGACATTGATCTGTCAAGTGATGAAGATCTTGCAGATGACGCTCTTGAGCAACTCATCAAGAGCAAAGAAGAAGCAGAAATCTTCAATGATCTGCCTCTCTTTGATGTAACCATCATCCACAACTTCATTGACGAGTGGTTTGACACGCCAAACATCAGCTTTGAAGATCTGCAGCTACCCATTGGCCTCAGTGTCGCCTTCTAAGGAGCCATTGCTTTGAGCTATCTATCGCCCAGCGCATTGTTGAACTGAAGCAAAAGATTGACTATGAAAAGGCTCAGTTCAAGAAGCATATGGCCAAGCTCAGCGTGCAAGAAGTGAAGAACTTCAAGACAATGATGCACGAGCTCAAGGAAGCCTTTGTGAAGAAGCATGCAGAAGCTCAGGGTTCGCGTGAGCGCATGAAGACTCTGGCTGACAGATGTGTGCAAGCCTATAATGAGGCTGAGAAGTGCAAGGCACTTGGGCGTCCTGGCATCGACCCCAGGATGGCCACAAAGAAGAAGAAGAAGCCTGCTACGGCTGAACCTGATGCACCAAGGCAAGAAGCAATTCCGATTGTCTTCCCAACTAGACTGACTGGCTCGAAGCCAAAAAGCCGGTCAACAGCTTCAGAGCTCAAGAAGACAAGGACTGCTGAGGCTGAAGCCAGGAAGAGGAAACACTCTGAAGCCTCTCCTACTGCCCCCTCCAAGAAGAAGAGGAAGACCAAGAAAGCTCGGGCTGCTTCCACAGAGCCCTTGATAGTTGAACCCATTTGTATGGTTCATCCTGACGCAGAACGTCAACTGACAGTTCATGAGCCTGCTTCCACAGAGGCTCCTGAAGCTGAAGACATTCCAGCAGCTGATCCCATCACTGCTGAAGACATTGGTCATCATGACAATGTAGAAGATGATGCAGTCCTTCCTCAGTTTGAAAACAATGAACTCATCAGCATTGGTCATCCACTAACGCCAATTGCACAGGATGCTTCATGGGCAGATCGCCCACAAGAGGAAGAAGACTATGAGGCCCAGCCCACTCCAACTCCACAGGCGTCGTCTGCGCTCCGCAGGCTTCGCAAAGGTCCAAGGCCTCAAGTCTCTGCTGAAGATATTCCGGCTGCAACAGCCGCAGAAGAAGAAGTACCACAAGATCCCACTCCCCTGTTCCACCAAGAAGCAGTTCTCCAGGAGAATGTGCTTGTGACCGACCCTCCAGCTAGTCAAGTGGAGGATGAAAATCGTGAGGCTGCCACAACCACCAATGAAGCTAATGTGGAGCCCTCCCCAGCAAAAGTTTCAGAAGACAGCGAAGCCACTGATCCCGCCACTTCTGTTCCTGAGTCTGCTGCCAGTCCCCAATTCAACTATCATGTTGAGCACAGGCCTCAGGTCCAGAAACCAATTCCAAGACTGCCAAGGTTTCCAGGTCCTGCATCAGCACCTGGCTCCTTCAACATCAATGGCTTCAGGGCAGACAACACATTCTTCAATAGCTCCAGGAACCCCTACTCAACGGAAAGGATATCATCTGATCGGTTCTGGAGCTATCCTCAGCGAAGCTATTACTCTTGCATTCTTTACAACCAAGGTCACATCTTCCCACACAAGCGCCTTGACGTTGAAGCTATAGCTGGTCTGCCCTGTCTAGAAGAAGCGTTGGATTGCTTCAAGCAAGTGGGTCTGCTATAGTCTGTTACTGATGAAGAGCATTGGAATGAAGAGCTGCTGCTACAATTCTATGCCACACTTCACATCAAAGGGTACAACAGAGATTCGAAGACTTGGGTCCTGGAGTGGATGACTGGCAACGTTCATCACGAAGCCAATGCATTTGACATCATCGAGCTCACTGGCTTGCCCACTCCTGGCGATCTCTTCGAGCAAGGCTGTCAGCTGCATGCTGAAGCTATTGAGAGCATCTTTCAGCGGCCAGAACCTGATATGAGTCAAATGCTCAGCATGTTGAAGCCATTACCCCAGGATGCTGCTTATCCCACAGAGTTCTTCGTTGAAGACCTTGAGTACCTGCCTAGAACCATCTATCACATCATCAGGTGAATTCTCTGGCCTATCAAAGGGCACTCTCCAAATGCCAAGCTTTAAGGTGCAATGAAGACTTTGGTCTTCTATATACTTCATGGCAAATGCTTCAATGCACAGGACTTCTTCATACGCCAACTTGCTGCATCAGGCATTGATCTCTTTGGTTTGAAGTTCTACGCCCCTTGGGTCATGCGGCTGATCAAGCTACACTCCGCCATCTCGTATCAGCCCTCAGCCCACAACCATCGGATTTTCTTGCCTGACGTGGACATGTCTACTGAAGCCACATATTCTGAGCCTGCCAAGCAACCTCTAAGTCTTCAGAATGCAGACCATCAAAGTTTTACTCAGAACATTGAAGGCGTTGAAGCAGTTTCTCGGGTGTATCCTTTGGCTGGCACTACACGTGCACCACACCCTGCTTCCACTGAAGCCACTGACAGTGCCACTGCTCCAAGACCCAAGAAGCGCACTCGTGTTCTCAACGACCGAGAGCTTCTTGTGGCTCTACATCAGAAACAGGATAGGCATCATGACTGGCTGAAGCGTCAGATGAAAAGCCTCTTGGTGGATGTTAATCGCACTCAAAATCTTGCCACCAAGAATGCTTTCGTTGCCCATGAAACCTGTCGCCGCACATGGAAAGGGCTCATGATGATGTGTTCTGAAGCTGATCTTCAAGAGGATGGCTTCTATGAGAGATTCAAGTTTGACTCCACACCTCCTCGAAGGGTTGTGCTACTAGGAACTCCATCCCTTGAAGACTCTGAGTTCTCTTCCTCTGCTGCCACAGTGACTGCCAGAATTATTGAGGAAGAAGACGATGCTACTTCACCGCCACCTCCTTCAGCACCTCCAAGCTCTTCTGCACCACCAAACAACACCAACAACCCTGCTACTTCACCTATTCCTCATGGGAACGAGTAGAGGCTCTATGTCTTCAAACCTTTTTGGTCATTACTAACAAAAGGGGGAGAAGCATATGAGATTGATAGTCTTCAAGCGGGTCCATATGGGCGGGTGCTTTATATTTTGCTTCGTGCTTACAACTCTCGTTTTTGCTACATTTGGTTCTTATGAGTTGTAACACTTAAACTAGATGGTCGTCTGCTACTTATTTGCCACCTTGTTTTGCGAAGATAAATTCCGCATGTGTGACGATAAATTCCGCACTTAGCTCATTCTGTAGACGTCCATTTTCCATTATGCATGTCATTACCTTCATATACTTTCACATGCATAGTGGATTGTCATCATAAGTTCAAGTGGATCTCCACAAGTACAACCTGCCATGTGCATTTGCATTCCAAAAGCAAATTAACTTATATGCACATCTTCAGGGGGAGCCCTTGCAACTTATGAAGACAATTCCTTATCCTTTACAATTTCACAGATTATATTCCCCGTTGAAAACTTCAACTAGTTTGTCATCAATCACCAAAAAGGGGGAGATTGTAAGTGCATCTAGTGCCACCCCTAGTTAGTTTTGGAGTATTGACGACAAACCTAGTTGAGGGACTAATGTGTTCGTGAGAATTGCAGGATAACACAGGTAGAAGTCCCTCATTGATTCGGTTTTACTACCAGAGATGACCCCTAAAATTGTATGAAGACATTGAAGTCAAAGGTGGTATATGAAGATATTCACATTGAAGATATGACAAGAGAAGACACTATATGAAGCCTATGGAGCTCGAAGACTTAGATCTTTCGTAGTTCTTTTTCTTTTGTGTTGAGTCATAGGAACCACCATACTGTTAAGTGGGGTCCAAGAGAACCAGTCAGAATGACTGAAGTGATGCCTAAACCAAAAACCTATGTCTTTGAGTGAAGACTATGAGAGCGAATCTTGTCCAGAGTCGGACAAGTCAGCTTTGCTTGTAGCCCAAGTAAAGTTGACGTGTGAGTTTGAAATCTGACCGTTGGAACACGTGTCAGTTCCTTAGTGACCCAGGGTCATTTCGGACAAATCAGGTCGGGTTGCCAAGTGGCTATAAATAGCCCACCCCCTACAACCATAAATGGTTGGCTGCTCAGATTGAAAGCACGACTTTTGTCGTTTGAGAGCAACCCACCTCGAAGCCTTTGAGAGAGAATTCCTTGCGAGGATAAAGCCCTAACCACCAGAGCCAGAGAGAATTGGGCATCACTTAAGTCTTCTTGTCTGTGTGATCTGAAGACTTATTACACTTGAGGACTGTGCATCCTCTAGCCGGTTAGGCGTCGCGTTCTGAGCATCCAAGAGACATTGTGGATTGCCGGTGAACGAAGTCTGTGAAGGTTTGGGAGTCTACCTTGAAGACTTACCAGAGTGATTGGGCGAGGTCTATGTGACCTTAGCTCAAGGAGAATATGGTGAGGACTGGGTGTCCTGAGCTGCGTGTTCAGGACTGGGTGTCTAGGACTGTGTGTCCTAAGGTTTAAATACCTAGCCGCTCCAACCAGACATACAATTGTCACAGCAACTGGAACTGGTCCAACAAATCATTGTCTTCAGCGAGTCACTGGTTTCATCTCCACTTAACTTTACTTACTGTTACTCCTTGTGAAGTCATTGTATGTTTGCTCTATCATTTGTTTTCACTGAGTGACTGCGTGTTCTGTTTGGCTTCGCAATATCTTCCTACCTGATCCTTACTACCTAGCTGCTATTAGTCTTTGTGCTTTCACTTTATTGAATACTTGACTATGGTTTGCCTAGTGTAGTCTACCTTCCACTGCATGGTAATAGGTTTAGTTTTATCGTTTGTCTTCAAAACTTCTATGTTCTGAAGACTTTCAGAAATATCGCCTATTCACCCCCCCTTCTAGTTGATATAACGCACTTCCAAGGTCCGAAGCCCAAAAGGCCCTCCAGGAGATCGACGCAATGAAGAAGATAGCGGCGGGTAAGGCTTTCTATATGCAAAGCAAGCATGTAAAAGTAAATTACCGATTACTTACCTGAATCCGGAGCTCTCTAGGAGCATTCGTAGATTTGCCCCACAGCGTGTCCGATGCCGCACAATTTTACCAGGTCGAGGATGGAAGCTCAATGGAGAAGCTGTTCTGGTCTCAGTATACTGAGGCCGAACACCCGGTGCCAATGAGCGACCACCTGAAGCAGATGGTCGAGCTACAAAAGGCGGGCGAACAGGCCATGAAGGGCTTTATAGTCCGGCTGTGGCCTGGCAATGCCCTTCCGAACAGCTTCTTCAGCCTGGTGAGGCGGCTTGTGGATGCCTGCCCATGGCTGGAGGTCGTCAAGCGATCAGTCTGCATTGGAGGTGCACGCCGGGCTTTCGCCCGTGTGAAATTGCAGTGGGTCAAGCTTGACGCCATGAAGCTGATCAAGGAAGGGCCGCCGGAGGGCAAGGAGCACCGCCACCCCGAGATGTACTACGAGGATGTTCTGCCGGGTGCCCGTCTCATAGCGGACGAGTGCACAAAAGATGTAATATTTGAGTGAAACTTGCTCGTGTGATCCTGTGTTTATGAAAACTTGTTTCATATGCGCTATGCAATGCTTGTTTGAATTTAAAATATTGCCTTCTGTTTGTCCGTTTATCCAATATGAGAGATGGATAGTCCTCGGCTTCTGCCCCCATGCCACGAGTGCTGGGGTGTTCGGGATAAACCTGAGCACTCTTGTTCCCATGTTTGGCTCCTTCGAGGGAGGTGCTCAGCACAGCGAACAAGGCAACCAGACTAATAATGCTTTATCACTCTCACTTAGCCATAGAATTCTATAATTTTAAATTTCGGCGAAGCCCCTGGTATTCGGAAGGCCGAATTCGGGGCGCGATACACGACTTTAAGCCGGACAGGGCCGGCCCCTCGGCCTAAGTGGCATAAGTCTTTAGGGACTCGAAAACCTCGCCGAACAGCGACCAATCTCTCGCCTTATCATGACAGTCAGTTTTAGCTCTCTCTACTGAGGTGCTAAGCCCGGCAGAATCGGGGCACAATCGCAGTAGTTCTCCTAGCGCTACCTTAGCCGATAGAGCGGAACGTAAGGTTATCAAAACATTGGAGCCGGGCAAACCCAACATTTGACCAAAGACATGATTCGGAGCTGGTGCATATAATGCTATAAGTTCGGGGGTGCCGCACTTGTGAAAGTGTTCGGACTTCTCACACCATATTATGGGTACTTAAGCCCCTGGTGTATCGGTCGTACCAAAGTGTACGGTTGCAAGGCGTCATTAATGGACACATATATATATAAAATAAGAATGCAATAATAGGCGCAGTGCTATGCATTGTTTATTAAAAAAGGGTGCGTTAAAGCAGAATGATATAGATAGTGCGATAAGCAAAGAGTAGGACTGTGTCCTTTCCAAGGGCAGGCTGAGGAATAGTACTAAATTAAATATTTCGCTCGTTACTGTAATGCACCTGGGAATTCCGTGGTGTGAGGTAGCTGTCTACCTCCTTGGTTGCTGCATCATGTGTTTGACAATAGTGCTGCAGGACAGTGTTTCCAGAGTAAGGTCCTGAAAAAAGAGAAGAATAACCAAACGGGGATCCCCTAGTGCGGTTTAAGCCGCGTCTTGGGGCATGCCGCAGTTGTGCCCCCTCCCCACCTGTGCCCATGGTATTTTTAATGCGTAATTATGTACGCGTGGCACGAGTTTCGCCGTATGGCTGGGACTGGGGTGGGGGCCGCATTGCTACGCAAGCTCAGATCGCACTAGTCGGTCTATTTGTCGATTGCTCTGAGTGCGCTTGACGGTGTCCGGGTTTTGAAATGCCGAACTGGTTGGTTGCCTTGAGAGGCTGCCTTGCGCTTCTGCTGCGAGGGCCGCGGTGTGCTCCTCTGTTCGAAGAGAGCGCTCTGTGTTTCCATTTACCGTAATAACTCCGCGAGGCCCTGGCATCTTGAGCTTGAGGTATGCATAATGCGGTACCACATTGAATCTAGCAAATGCGGTTCGCCCGAGCAGTGCATGATAACCACTGCGGAACAGGACTATATTAAAGATTAACTCTCGCTTTGGAAGTTATCCGGGGATCCGAAGACCACCTCCAGTGTAATTGAGCCTGTGCAATGGGCCTCTACACCTGGAATGACGCCTTTAAAGGTCGTTTTGTGGGTTTGATCCTTGAGGGGTCTATACCCATTTTACGCACTGTGTCCTGATAAAGCAGGTTCAGGCTGCTGCCGCCATCCATAAGAACTCGAGTGAGGTGAAATCCATCAATGACTGGGTCTAGGACAAGTGCGGCGAATCCGCCATGACGGATACTAGTGGGGTGGTCCCTGCGATCGAAGGTGATCGGACAGGAGGACCATGGGTTGAACTTTGGGGCGACTGACTCCAACGCATATACGTCCCTGAGCGCACGCTTCTATTCCCGTTTGGGGATGTGCGTTGCATATATCATGTTCACCATCCGCACTTGTGGGGGGAACCTCTTCTGTCCTCCGGTATTCGGCCGCCGGGTCTCCTCCTCGTCATCGCTATGTGGCCCCTTATCTTTGTTTTCGGCAATTAACTTGCTGGCCTGCTTGAATACCCAACAATCCCTATTGGTGTGGTTGGCTAGCTTGTCGGGGGTGCCGTGTATTTGACACGAGCGATCGAGTATGCGGTCCAAACTGGATGGGCCCAGCGTACTTTGTTTAAATGGCTTTTTCCGCTGACCGGGTTTAGAGCCTTTGAATCCGGCATTGACTGCCGTATCTTCAGTATTATTGCTGTTAATGCGGCACTTATGTTTGTTGCGACGCGACCTGCTATTGCCGTCCTTGGTATCCAAAGTACCATGGTTTTTTGACATGTTATTGATGCGAGTCAGCCAGCTGTCTTCTCCCGCACAAAAGCGGGTCATGAGAGTCGTGAGGGCTGCCATAGATTTCGTCTTTTCCTGACCAAGGTGCCGGGCTAGCCACTCGTCACGGATGTTGTGTTTGAAAGCCGCTAAGGCCTCTGCGTCCGGACAGTCGACGATTTGATTTTTCTTTGTAAGGAACCAAGTCCAGAATTGTCTGGCCGACTCTTCTGGCTGCTGAATTATGTGGCTCAAGTCATCGGCATCTGGCGGTCGCACATAAGTGCCCTGAAAGTTGTCGAGGAATGCGGCTTCCAGATCTTCCCAACAGCTAATGGAATCTGCTGGCAAGCTGTTAAGCCAATGCCGCGCTGGTCCTTTGAGCTTTAGTGGGAGGTATTTGATGGTGTGTAAGTCATCACCGCGGGCCATGTGGATGTGGAGGAGGAAATCCTCGATCCATAGCGCAGGATCTGTAGTGCCGTCGTATGATTCAATATTTACAGGTTTGAAACCTTCTGGGATTTGATGATCCATTACTTCGTCTGTGAAGCATAAGAGGTGTGCGGCGCCTTTGTATTGGGCTATGTCGCGACGTAGCTCGAATGGGTCTTGCCCACTGTGTTCGGCCCGGTCGGATTTACTTTTACTGTATCCGGCGTGACGTCTATCGTCTCGCATAGTGGCGCGTCCTCGTGATCCATACATCGATCTTGCATGCTTTTCTTTGTCCTCCAATACGTCTTGCAGGTCTGGCGTGTTTCCCCATGCCTTTTTATTTGAATGGCTTCGGGGTGCGGGCTGAGTTTTTGGCTGGAATGCCTCTCTATCACAGCCACGAGGTGGCCGATCAGCCGCATCATACGCTTCTTCCTCCAGTCGGGGTAGCAACCTGCACTTTGGGTAACGCTTGGAGGGGCGCTCGAGTTTATATTCCTCGGCAGCGAGGACTTCAGTCCATCTGTCTGCTAGCAGATCTTGATCAGCTTGAAGCTGCTGCTGCTTTTCTTCAGGCTATTTGCCATGGCCATAAGCCGGTGCTTGAAGCGCTCTTGTTCGACGGGATCCTCTGGCACAGCGAATTCGTCGTCGCCGAGGCTTGCCTCGTCTTCAGAGGGGAGGATGTAATTATCCTCCTCCTCCTCTCCGTCTACCGCTTTCTCAGGAGGGCTGGCTCCTCCATCCTCCTGCTCTAAATCTTGCTGGAGGGGATTGTTGTTGTCTTCGGCACTATCCGGAGTGTTATTATCTCCTGTGCCGGTATCACCACTTTTGCTTTGGCGGGACTTAGAGCGGCGCTGCTGACATCGGCGCTTGGGTTGCTTCTTGGAGGGGTCATCCTCCACTACCTCGTCGCCATTGCCTTCTTTGGGTGTATCCACCATGTATATATCATATGATGAGGTGGCTTTCCAGTGCCCTATAGGCGCTGGTTCATGTTCGTCTCCTACATCATCGTCCATACCGTCGATGTCTTCGGAGTCGAAATCGAGCATGTCGGTGAAATCATCGATAGTGGCTACGAAGTGGGTGGTGGGTGGGCGTCGAATTTCTTCGTCGTCCGCATCCCAGTCCTGTTGGCCATAGTCCGGCAAGGGCTCTCCTGACAAAGAGAGAGACCTTAGTGAATTCAGAATGTCGCCGAAGGGCGAGTGCTGAAAGATATCCGCGGCGGTGAATTCCATGATCGGCGCCCAATCGGATTCGATTGGCAAGGGCGCGGAAGGTTCGGAGTCCGGAAAAGAGTCCGGCACCTTGGAGGCACGGGCTTCACAGAGGATGAGGCTGGTGTTCGGCTCGATCGCCGTTGATATCGCAGCCCCCGAGGCGGTGTCTAGCCACCCGTCCTCGATCGGCGCAGTTGGCTCCAAGCTAAGGGTCGGAGCTGATGCGGACGCGGCCTCCAGGGCACTGTTCGGTGGCAGAGCTAGGTCATACCCATCGTGACAGTGCGGCGCGCTCGGCTGTGGCTCGAATCCGTCGAAGATCAAGTCTCCGCGGATGTCATCCGTGTAGTTCAAACTTCCAAATCTGACCTGATGGCCAGGGGCGTAGCTTTCAATCTGCTCCAGATGGCCAAGCGAATTAGCCCGCAGTGCAAAGCCGCCGAACACGAAGATCTGTCCGGGGAGAAAGGTCACACCCTGGACCGCATCGTTGTTGTTGATCGGAGGAGCCATCGGGCCTAAAAGTGATGATACAGAGGAACTCTCAATGAAAGCACCAATGTCGGTGTCAAAACCGGCGGATCTCGGGTAGGGGGTTCCGAACTGTGCGTCTAGGCCGGATGGTAACAGGAGGCAGG
The DNA here is from genome assembly GCF_018294505.1 of Triticum aestivum. Lineage (NCBI taxonomy): Eukaryota > Viridiplantae > Streptophyta > Magnoliopsida > Poales > Poaceae > Triticum > Triticum aestivum. The sequence goes on along the minus strand of NC_057800.1, from coordinate 395,166,161 downwards.
GGACACGATGTTTTACCCAGGTTCGGGCCCTCTTGATGGAGGTAAAACCCTACGTCCTGCTTGATTAATATTGATGATATGGGTAGTACAAGAGTAGATCTGCCACGAGATCAGAGAGGCTAAACCCTAGAAGCTAGCCTATGGTATGATTGTATGTTGTAGTTGTTGTCCTATGGACTAAAACCCTCCGGTTTATATAGACATCAGAGAGGGCTAGGGTTACACAAGGTCGGTTACAAAGGAGGAAATATCCCTATCCGTATTGCCTAGCTTGCCTTCCACGCCAAGTAGAGTCCCATCCGGACACGAGACGAAGCCTTCAATCTTGTATCTTCGTAGTCTAACAGTCAGGCCAATGGATATAGTCCGGCTATCCGGAGACCCCCTAATCCAGGAGTCCCTCACGCATGCTCCTAGGGGGATAGATTGGTAGGAAAAGACCATAGCTCGTCCCCGACCACCACTCATAAGGAAGACAATCAATAAATAAATCATGCTCCGACTTCATCACATAACATTTCACCATACGTGCATGCTATGGGAATCACAAACTTCAACACAAGTATTTCTCAAATTCACAACTACTCAACTAGCATGACTCTAATATCACCATCTTCATATCTCAAAACAATCATAAAGAATCAAACTTCTCATAGTATTCAATGCACTTTATATGAAAGTTTTTATTATACCCATCTTGGATGCCCATCATATTAGGACTAAATTCATAACCAAAGCAAATTACCATGCTGTTTAGGACTATCAAAATAATATAAGTGACGCATGAGAGTCATCTATTTCTATAAAATAAAACCACCACCGTGCTCTAAAAAGATTTAAGTGAAGCGCTAGAGCAACAACAAACTACTCCGAAAGATATAAGTGAAGATCAATGAGTAGTCAAATAATTATGCAACTATATGAAGACTCTCTAACATTTAAGAATTTCAGATCTTGGTATTTCATTCAAACAGCAAGCAAACAAAAGAAAATAAAATGACGCTCCAAGCAAAACACATATCATGTGGTGAATAAAAATATAGCTCCAAGTAAAGTTACCGATGAACGAAGACGAAAGAGGGAATGCCTTCTGGTGCATGCCCAAGCTTAGGCTCTTAGTTGTCCTTGGATATTCCCTTGGGGTGCCTTGGGCATCCCCAAGCTTAGGATCTTGCCACTCCTTGTTCCATAATCTATTAAATCTTTACCCAAAACTTGAAAACTTCACAACACAAAACTTAAAAGAAAATCTTCGTGAGCTCCGTTAGTAAAAGAAAACAAACCACCACTTCAGGGTACTGTAATAAACTCATTATTTATTTATGTTGGTGTTAAACCTACTGTATTCCAACTTTTCTATGGTTCATAAACTCTATTACTAGCCATAGATTCATCAAAATAAGCAAACAACACACGAAAAATAGAATCTGTCAAAAACAGAACAGTGTGTAGTAATCTGTAGGTTTCTAATACTTATGGAACCCCAAAAATTATAAAATAAATTTCTGGACGTGAGGAATTTATCTATTAATCATCTTCAAAAATAATGAACTAAATATCACTCTCCAATAAAAAATGGCAGAAATTCTCGTGAGCGCTAAAGTTTCTGTTTTTTACAGCAAGATCAAAAAGACTTTCCCCAAGTCTTCCCAACAGTTCTACTTGGCACAAACACTAATTAAACATAAAAAAACACACAAAAAAACAGATGCTAGATAAATTATTTATTACTAAACAGTACACAAAAATCAAGGAACAAAAATAAACTTGGGTTGCCTCCCAACAAGCGCTATTGTTTAACGCCCCTAGCTAGGCATGATGATTTCAATGATGCTCACATAAAAGATAAGAATTGAAATATAAAGAGAGCATCATGAAGAATACGACTAGCACATTTAAGTCTAACCCACTTCCTATGTATAGGTATTTTTTGAGCAAAATACTTATGGGAACAATAATCAACTAGCATAGGAAGGCAAAACAAGCATAACTTCAAAACTTTAAGCACATAGAGAGGAAACTTGATATTATTGCAATTCCTACAAGCATATGGTCCTCCCTCATAATAATTTTCAGTAGCATCATGAATAAATTCAATGATATAACCATCACATAAAGCATTATTTTCATGATCTACAACATAGAAATTTTATTACTCTCCACATGAGCAAAATTCTTCTCATTCGGAATAGTGGGAGTATCATAAGAAACTCAAATACTATAAATTGTTTCCACATTAAAAGAGTAATGTTCAGAAAAAGGGTAATCATAATCATGGCAAGTTTTATAAATATAATCATCACTACTTTTTATAGCATATGTATCATCACAATAATTATCATAAGTAGCAATGTTGTTCTCATCATAATCGATTGAAACGTCTTCCAAGATAGTGGAATCATCACTAAATAAAGTCATGACCTCTCCAAATCCACTTTCATAATTATCATAATAATATTCAACATCCTCCAAAATAGTGGGATCATTACTTCCTAAAGTTGACACTCTTCCAAATCCACTTTCATCAATATAATCATCATAAGTAGGAGGCATTCTATCATCATTATAAATTTGCATATCAAAACTTGGGAGACCAAAAATATCATCTTCATTAAACGTAGCATCCCCAAGCTTGGGACCAACATTAATTGCAGCAAATATATTCTCAAAAACATCATCTTCATCAAACATAGCATCCCCAAGCTTGGGCCTTTTCATATCATAAGCATAATCACTCTCATCATTAATAGTATGGACAACACCAATAGTATAGCAATTATCATCATCACAAGGAGTAATAGGAGCAACATCATTTGGGAGGGATACCTTTTTACCTTTACTTCTCCATTTTTTGTTTTTCTTCTTCACATCATGTGTGGGTTCAATCCTCTTTTTGGAGCTCCTTATTAATGAGATTGGTTGAATAGAAGGCTCCTCCTCATTACCTGATCCATCATAAGAAATAATAGGAGGATATTGGGAAGTCTCTTCCCTTTCATTAGTATTCTCTTCATCTTCTATTTGTTTTCTTTTCTTTATGTAATTGGCAATATAAGGATTTTCAATGCAATTCACCGCATAATACATATAAATTTCTTCTAGATCAAAATCAAGAAGTTTATCACTAGCAAATATCGGAAGATAGTTAGTTATACGTTTCATTTATTCATAACCCATAAGCAAACTAAGTTCATTATGATGTGAAACGGAAATCAAGTCATCACAATTTTTGGAAATGATTAGATCATGAAACAATCTGCATCAAATGGTTAAATGACCATGTTCATTGCAAAGTTCACAAGTACGGCTAAGAAAATTTAAATTTTCAGCACAAACATCTAGCCTTTTTGCAACCATTTAGTTTCTAAGTACTTATGCCTCTTGCAAAATCTATCTTCCCTAATTGGTGTGCACTTGCAAAGTCTATGCACTCCACGAAAATCGACATTCTTATAAGAGACATTCTCATCATAACTAGTGCAATCATCATTAGTACTATGGATATTCAAAGAGTTCATACTAATAACATTGCAATCATGCTCATCATTCAAAGATTTAGTGCCAAACATTTTAATGCATTCTTCTTCTAACACTTTGGCACAATTTTCCTTTCCATTATACTCACGAAAGATATTAAAAAGATGAAGAGTATGAGGCAAACTTAATTCCATATTTTTTTGTAGTTTTCTTTTATAAACTAAACTAGTGCTAAAACAAGAAACAAAAAGATTCGATTGCAAGATCTAAAGATATACCATCAAGCACTAACCTCCCCGGCAACGGCGCTAGAAAAGAGCTTGATGTCTACTACACAACCTTATTCTTGTAGACGTTGTTGGGCCTCCAAGTGCAGAGGTTTGTAGGACAACAACAAATTTCCCTCAAGTGGATGACCTAAGGTTTATCAATCCATAGGAGGCATAGGATGAAGATGGTCTCTCTCAAGCAACCCTGCAACCAAATAACAAAGAGTCTCTTGTGTCCCCAACACACCCAATACAATGGTAAATTGTATCGGTGCACTAGTTCGGAGAAGAGATGGTGATACAAGTGGTATATGGATGGTAGATAAAGGTTTTTGTAATCTGAAAATATAAAAGTGAGCACAAACGGTATTGCAATGTGTTGAAACAAGGCCTGGGGTTCATACTTTCACTAGTGCAAGTTCTCTCAACAATAATAACATAATTGGATCATATAACTATCCCTCAACAGGCAACAAAGAGTCACTCGAAAGTCACTAATAGCGGAGAACAAACGAAGAGATTATGGTAGGGTACGAAACCACCTCAAAGTTACCCTTTCTGATCGATCTATTCAAGAGTCCGTAGTAAAATAACATGAAGCTATTATTTTCGTTCAATCTATCATAGAGTTCATACTAGAATAACACCTTAAAACACAAATCAACGAAAACCCTAATGTCACCTAGATACTCCAATGTCACCTCAAGTATCCGTGGGTATGATTATACGATATGCATCACACAATCTCAGTTTCATCTATTCAAACCAACACAAAGTACTTCAAAGAGTGCCCCAAAGTTTCTACCGGAGAGTCAAGATGAAAACGTGTGCCAACCCCTATGCATAGGTTCATGGGCGGAACCCTCAAGTTGATCACCAAAACATACATCAAGTGGATCAATAGAATACCCCATTGTCACCACGGGTATCCCACGCAAGACATACATCAAGTGTTCTCAAATCCTTAAAGACTCAATCTGATAAGATAACTTCAAAGGGAAAACTCAATCCATTACAAGAGAGTAGAGAGGGAGAAACATCATAAGATCCAACTATAATAGCAAAGCTCGCGATACATCAAGACCGTATCACCTCAAGAACACGAGAGAGAGAGAGAGAGAGATCAAACACATAACTACTGGTACATACCCTCAGCCCCGAGGGAGAACTACTCCCTCCTCGTCATGGAGAGCACCGGGATGATGAAGATGGCCACCGGTGACGGGTTCCCCCTCCAGCAGGGTGTCGGAACGGGTCTAGATTGGTTTTCGGTGGCTTCGGAGGCTTCTGGCGGCGGAACTCCCAATCTATTTTGCTCTTCGAAGTTTTTAGGGTATATGGGTATATATAGGTGGAAGAAGTACGTCGGTGGATCTCCGAGCTGTCCACGAGGTAGGGGGGGGGGCGCCCAGGGGGGTGGGCATGCCCCCCACCCTCGTTGGTAGTTCGGGACTCTTCTGGTCCATCTCCGATACTCCATGGTCTTCTTCTGGTCCAAAAATAAGTTCCGTGAAGTTTCAGGTCAATTGGACTCCGTTTGATTTTCCTTTTTCTGCGATACTCTAAAAGAAGGAAAAAACAAAAACTGGCACTAGGCTCTAGGTTAATAGGTTAGTCCCAAAAATCATATTGAAATAGCATATAAATGCATATAAAACATCCAACGTTGATAATATAATAGCATGGAACAATCAAAAATTATAGATACGTTGGGGACGTATCAGTCATACAGTAGCGGTGCTTAGGCGAAGCCCTGCCACGGTAGCTTCATCAACATCGTCACCACGCCGTCATGCTGACTAAACTCTTCACCGAGATCTACTAGATCATGAGTTCGCGGGACATCACCGAGCTAAACGTGTGCTGAACGTGGAGCTGTCATACGTTTGGTACTGAGGATTGGTCGATCGTGAAGACGTATGACTACATCAACCGCGTTGTCATAACGCTTCCGCTTAACGGTCTATGAGGGTACGTGGACGACACTCTCCGCTCTCGTTGCAATGCATCACCATGATCCTGCGTGTGCGTAGGAATTTTTTTGAAATTACAACGTTCCACAACAGGCATGGCATGGACTAGAGATGTGTACCCCTCAAAATGCTAAGGAAAAATATTGGCACAAGCTCAATACTCTACATTTCTATTTTAGTGATCCAAGATCACATTGAGTCCATAGGAAAAGGCAATACTATTAAAAGGGGATGAGGTGTTGCTTAATGATCTACTTGCTCAAAGTGCTTAGTGATATGCTCCAAAGCCCTCAACCACTTTCTCAAATCCCAATATGTCCTAAACCTAAAGTCAAACTCGGCCCCATCGAGTTTCTTCGACATAGCCATTGCTAGAAACCCTAATCACTCCGGTCTCACCAATAGGGATTTCGGTCTCACCGAGATGGGATTGCAAACTCTTTGTTTCCCTTCATAGCATCTTGGTCTCACCAAAATGAGCGATCGGTCCCACCGAGTTCGCAATGCAAACTCTCTATTTCCCTTTCATAACGTTTCGGTATCACCAAAAGGAGTGGTCGGTCCCACCGAATTTGCCTGACCAACTCTCTGTTTGCCTGTTACTGAAACCGTTCTCACCGAGTTGATGTAATCAGTCAAACCAAGATTAAGTTTTGCCCTAACCCTAGCGCATCGGTCCCACCGAGAATCCTAACGTTCACATTTTGAACTGAATTGGTCTCACCGAGTTTACCTATTCGGTCTGACCGAGTTGGGTCAAATGTGTGTAATGGTTAGATTTAGTGTGGAGGCTATATATACCCCTCCACCCCCTTCTCTATTCAAGAGAGAGCCATCAGAACGTGCCCACACTTCCCCTACTCATTTTCTGAGAGAGAACCACCTACTCATGTCTTCATACCAAGACATTCCAATCAAATCACAAGAATCCTAATCTCTAGCCTTTCCCAAGTTGCTTTCCACTCAAATCATCTTTCCACCATAGCCAAATCTGTGCGAGAGAGTTGAGTGTTGGGGAGACTACCATTTGAAGCACAAGAGCAAGGAGTTCATCATCATCACACCATCCATTACCTTTTGGAGAGTGGTGTCTCCTAGATTAGTTAGGTGTCACTTGGGAGTGTCCGTTAATATTGTGGAGTTGAACCAAGGAGTTTGTAAGGACAAGGAGATCGCCTACTTCGTGGGCGATGGCCATGGTGGGATAGACAAGGTAGCTTCTTCGTGGACCCTTTGTGGGTGGATCCCTCCGTGAACGCGCGCAACCATTACCCTTCGTGGGTTGAAGTCTCCATCAACGTGCACGTACGATAGCACCACCTATCGGAACCACGCCAAAAATCTTCGTGCCTGCATTGCGTTTGCTTTCTCCAATCCCTTTCCTTTACCTTAATATGCAATGTTTTACATTCCGCTGCTACACTATTAGAATTGCATGGGTAGGTTGATTGCTTGGGAAAAGGCCAAGACTTAAAATTGGGAAAAGACTTAAAATCCGCCAAGACTTAAAATTGGGAAAAGGCTAGATTTTTATTTGGTCAAGTAGTCTAATCACCCCCTCTAGACCTACTTTCGATCCTACAAGTGTGAAAGTGCAACTATCCCTGGGTGGTTTTTGTAATTATTAACAACATATAGCTCATTGAACTAATACTATTTCAAGATGATCATTTGAGAAAGTTCAATGATTGGCATGGCATGCATTAAGAATGTGGACCCCTCAAGATGCTAAGGACACACATTGGCTCAAGCTCAAGACTCTACTTTTTTTATTTTAGTGATCCAAGATCACATTGAGTCCATAGGAAAAGCTAATACTATTAAAAGGGGACGAGGTGTTGTTTAATGGCTTGCTTGCTCAAAATGCTTAGTGATATGCTCCAAAAACCCTCAACCACTTTATCATATCCACATATGCCCCAAACCAAAAGTCAAACTCGGCCCCACCGAGATGTTCTATCCGGCGCCACCGAGTTCACTTGACATAGCCACTACCAGAAACCCTAGCCATATCGGTCTCACCGATAGGGATCTCGGTCTCACCGAGATTGGATTGCAAACTCTCTGTTTCCCTTCTAACATTTTGGTTCAACCAAGATGAGCGATCAGTCCCACCGAGTTCGCAATGCAAACTCTCTGTTTCCCTTTCGTAATGTTTCGGTCTCACCGAAATGAGCGATTCGGTCCCACCGAGTTTGCCTGACCAACTCTCTGTTTTGCTTATTACCAAAATCGGTCTCACCGGGTTTGTGTAATCAGTATCACCGAGATTATGTTATGCCCTAAACCTATGGAATCGGTCCCACCGAGTTGACATGTCGGTCCCACCGAAAAGCCTAATGTTCACATTTTGAACTGAATCGGTATGACCGAGTTTTCTAATTCGGTCCCATCGAGTTTGGTAAATTGTGTGTAACGGTTAGATTTTGTGTGGAGGCTATATATACCGCTCCACCCTTCCTTCATTAGTAAAGAGATCCATCAGAACGTGCCAACACTTCAGCAATCATTTTCTGAGAGAGAACCACCTACTCATGTGTTGAGACCAAGATATTCCATTCCAACCATATGAATCTTGATCTCTAGCCTTCCCCAAGTTGCTTTCCACTCAAATCATATTTCCACCAAATCCAAATCGGAGAGAGAGAGAGTTGAGTGTTGGGGAGACTATCATTTAAAGCACAAGAGCAAGGAGTTCATCATCAATACACCGTCTATTACGTTTTGGAGAGTGGTGTCTCCTAGATTGGTTAGGTGTCATTTGAAAGACTCCAACAAGATTGTGGAGTTGAACCAAGGAGTTTGTACGGGCAAGGAGATCGCCTACTTTGTGAAGATCTACCCTAGTGGGGCAAGTCCTTCGTGGGCGATGGCCATGGTGGGATAGACAAGGTTGCTTCTGCGTGGACCCTTCGTGGGTGGAGCCCTCCGTGGACTTGCGCAACCGTTACCCTTCGTGGGTTGAAGTCTCCATCAACGTGGATGTACGATAGCACAACCTATCAGAACCGTGCCAAAAATCTCCGTGTCTACATTGCGTTTGCTCCCTCCAAACTCCTCCCTTTACCTTCATATGCAAATGTTTTACATTTCGCTGTTATACTCTTAGACTTGCATGTGTAGGTTGATTGCTTGACTTGTGCTAAGTTGCTAAAATCTGCCAACACTTAAAATTGGGAAAGGCTAGATTTTATTTGGTCAATTAGTCTAACCACCCCCTCTCTAGACATACTTTCGATCCTACAAAGTGGTATCAGAGCTTTGGTCTCCATTTTCCTTGATTTCCATAGCCTTGGTTTCACAACCTAGGAGAGTTTGGCATCTAGCGAGGGAAATTACCACCATGGAGGTCCTTACTTTGATGGTACTAATTTAGCTAGTTGGAAGCATAAGATGAAAATGCATATTCTTGGACATAACCCCTCCGTTTGGACTATTGTGTGTATTGGCTTGCAAGGTGAATTCTCTGAAGATGGAAGAGAACCGAATCGTGAAGAGACCGTGGAAGAATTGAAGATGTTGCAATACAATGCTCAAGCTTGCGATATCCTATTTAACGGATTGTGCCCCGAAGAATTCAATAAAATCAGCCGCCTTGAGAATGCAAAGGAAATTTGGGATACTTTGGTTGATATGCACGAAGGTACCGAGTCCGTCAAGGAATCCAATTTGGATGTGTTTCAAAGTCAACTTGACAAGTTCAAAATGAAGGATGGTGAAGGTGTCGCTGAAATGTACTCTAGGCTCGCTCTCATCACAAATGAGATTGCCGGCTTAGGAAGTGAAGAGGTGACTGACCGATTCATCATCAAGAAGATTCTAAGAGCCTTGGATGGAAAATATGATACCATGTGCACCTTGGTCCAAATGATGCCCAATTACAAAGATCTCAAGGCAACGAAAGTCATTGGTAGAATTGTTGCTCATGAGATGTCACTCGAGGATAAAGAAGAGCTTCAGAACAAGTCTAGTGGTGTTTATAAAGCTTCATGTGATGCTCCTACATCATCAAGTGAGAAACAAGCCTTCAATGAAGAATTGAGCCTAATGGTGATGAACTTCAACAAGTTCTACAAGAGTAGAAGCAAGGTGAAAAGTTCCAAGTCAAGGTCCTATAATGGCAAAAGATCTTCGAGTCGTGAACGTAATTGCTACAATTGTGGAAGACACGGACACTACTCCAATGAGTGTACGGCTCCCTACAAAGGAAGAGAAGATTCACCCAAAAGGATAAGTAGAAAAGAAGAATCACCACCAAGAGAGAGAAGGAGTAGAGATGAGCGTTATGAGCGAAGAACATCACGGAGAAGCAAGGATTCAGAAAGAAAGGACAAATCATCAAGGAGCTACACAAAACGAAGACATCAAGCTCATGTTGGTGAATGGGTATCTGGCTCCGACTCTGACAATCACTCCGAGAGAAGTTATCACTCCGACTCTGAATATACTCAAGATGAAGGTGTTGCCGGTCTAGCACTTGTGTCAACCAATTCCTACGACATATTTGACTCACCAATTGAAGGAATTGGAAGATGCTTTATGGCTAAAGGTCCAAAGGTATCACACCCCAAGTATGTTGATTTCAATAGTGATGAAGATGACTTGCTAGGTGATGATGATTTACTTGTTCACAACTCTGGTGATGAAAACTATGATGAACTTGCTATTAATCATGCTAATCAAGATAAAACAAATGATGATGACAAGAAGGAGATTGAGCGTCTAACTAAGGAACTAAACACTCTTAAGTTAGCTCATGAAACTACCTTGGAAAATCATCAAGAGCTTTTAAAGACTCATGAGAAGCTACGCTTTGAAAAGCTCAACCTTGAGCAAGAGCATGGGTTCTTAAAAGCAATCAATGATGATTTTCGCAAGAAAATTTCTTCTTACATTGCCAAGTGTTTACTCTTGTCTACTTACATGCCACAGGTTAAATCTAGCAACAAGAGTTAGAAAGATTCTTCTTCTAGTAGTAACAACAATCATGTTAAAACCAACATTGTTGCTTCTAGTAGTTCTCTTGATTCCACTAATGATTCTCTTAGCCAAGTTACACTTGAGCAAGAAAATAGCTTATTGAAGGGAATTATAGAGAAAGTTGTCCAGAAGAGTCTTGCCGGAAGTAAGCAATTTGAGGAAATTGTATGCAAGCAAGGAAGGCACCAGAAGAATCATGGTATTTGTTTTGAACGAAAGTTCAATGCCAATGGAGTTGAGTGGGAAGAAGATCAATACCACAAGACAAAGTTTGTTCCACAACAAGAGAAGTATGATCCCACTTCTTTCAAGGGAACACAAGCTCAAGATGATCTTCCACTACAAGACTACAAGCTAAAAGGCAAGGACAAGCTTCAAGAGGAGATTGATGCATTTGAAGAAGCTCCCAAGGCCTTGGTCAAGTGGGTTCCCAAGACTACATCAAGTTCTACTTCATCAAGTATGACTACAACTCCAAGGATTCCCATCAAGATGATGTGGATCCCAAAGAAGAAGAACTAGAGAGTTCTTGAGGGTGACTCCGCCAACATACTTCACTCATATCACTTTGGCGAGAACAAGTGTAAACAACTTACACATCTTGCACTAGTTCAAGGAGTCACAAACCCTCTTGTTGGTAAGACAAGGGACAAGGTAACCTAATGCTTTCATGGACATCATCTTGTGTACATCACTCTATGTCTATGGATATCCTTGTTTGTTCCTTGTGGGACTAACCTGTGTAGGTATTGAAAGTGCAACTCACTGCAATGGATTGCTCCAAATGATCTACATCAACATTGCGCATGCACATCTTCAACATCTACATGAAGTCATCATCGACAAAACCCAAGGTTAGTTCATCTCTTTTAGGGGGGATATCACATCTAGGGGGGAGCTTTACTCTAACAATTGAGCTAAAGCAACTCTAAAGGTGTGAACACAACAATGCTTTATGTAAAAGTGGTAACCCCACTTGTGCTTAAACGATGAGTATGACCTAGATCAAATGTTCTCATTTGACTCCTAAGTCAATATACTCATATATAGGTGACCTAGTCATCGCCAATTGCTTGATAGATGCTAGAGTGTTTGTGCATGCTCTGCCACATATTTCATTCGCCATTTTATTGTGTGAGCATGTTGATGCATATTTTACTCATTCGAGGACATCCACTTGTTGTTTTGATTGTTTGGCGTTTTCTCTTTTGCCAAGTGGATGGACAATAATGCCTAAGAACCTCCTCCAGATATCTATGCTTTTCTCGTGTGAAACTCTATTCATGCTACATCACAAAGTTGGACCAAGTCAGATTCGAACCACTCTGTGTGAGGAGCACTCGGAGTCCCTGATTCGTCATAGGCTTAAACTTCCAAAACCTCTCTATGCATTTCGGTCTGACCGATCCATCCTTTTCAGCCACACCGAGTTCACTGAGTTGATCTAGGTTTTCAATCTCAGTGCAACTGATTTGAACTTTTCGGTCACACCGAGTTGCAGAAACCGGTTGCGATTCAGCATCTCGGTGCCACCGAGTTGTTCCACTCGGTCACACCGACAGGGTCGGGATATATATATCGACGGGTTGAATTTTGGAAATTTCTCCAAAACTCTTCATCCCGCGTGTGTCCTGCTCTACCGTCTCAGGTCTCCGGATCGTCTCCTTGTCACCAGTGACCTCCTGCCACTGATCTCCGTCGCTGTCAACGGGAATCTGCCCCGCCGTTGTCGTTGTAGCGAACTCCCGCCGAAGTAGGGTATGAGTTCGACTTTTTATGCTAATTCCTCATTCCGATTCTTAGCACATTGCTTTGCCATGATTCTCACCAAGTATGAAATGAATCTATCTAGAGAAAACTCCCTTTAAGTTAGGTTTGATTCAAAAATTTAGGGTTAGGTCCACGCCGAACTCATCTCGGACCGACCGAGTTGTAGAAATCGGTCTCACCGATTTGGCTTAGACCGTTGCACATGTGCTTTTCGGTCTGACCGAAAATCGCAAATCGAGGCGACCGAGTTTGATTCTCTGTGCAACCCTAGCAATCTCGGAGCCACCGAACTGTGACTCGGTCTGACCGAGTTCACTAGTTCAGACTCCAATAGTTGCTTCGGTATCACCGAGTTTAACAAATTGGTAGCTCCAAAATGCTTTCTGTGGAGAACTAAAACTAGGTTTTTGACTCACGTGTGTTGCAAAAAAACTCTGCACTTTGTGATGCTCATCCATTCTAGCTCATCTACATCTATTCATAGGGTGTGCTGTCAGTTTGCTTGCCAAGATGTCTGACCAGAGTGATAGCCAAAACAGCTCTAAAGAGCCAATGCAAATGAGTGAGGGCACTAGTCCCTCAAGCACCTCAGATGATGGTAGCAGGAGCACTCCTAGTAACTTGCCAAAGGCAGCCAGCAGAACAAGGAAGAAGAAAACCTCAGATTCTGAAGATGAGGACTATGTGGCTGTTGAGGAGGAAGTTAGCCCCAAAAAGAAGGTGCTGAAGAAAGAGTATCGCACTACTACAACAACTAAGCCAGGGTTGCATAAGAAGGCACGTGCAAAAACGATCCCAATGTCTAAGGCCGGGGCCTCATCTGCTGAAACCTCTAAGACAATTGGAGAGGCTGGTGGAGAGGGAAAGAAGAGGAATGAGAGGGTCAAGAAGACCACTCCCAGAGTCCTTGGTAGATCCTCCATAATGAGAGAGCCAGAAGAAGATGAAGAGGAAGAGGATGTTGCACCAGCACCCAAGTCCCAGAAGCTCATGGGAGATGCAATCAGGTCAGAGGCTGCTCCATCAAAGCCCAAAACTGCTCCCAAGGCTGCTGCTCAAGCTCAAAAGCCCTCTAAGCCCAAGAGAAGCACCAGGAATATCCCTGTTGAAGAAAAGAACAAGGCCCCAGTGCCTGAAGTTGAAGAAGAAGATGTAGAAGCCCAAGTGCTGAGAAAACTGAAACCTAAGATTCCAGACCATAATGACACTCATCCAGTGGCTGAGGACATGAGCATCAGGAAGCATGCATGATTGAGACTTTGGAGACAGTCTGACCCCTATGCTATGAGGAGGAGGACTGCAGTGGACTATAGGTTCCACACCAAGGAACATCAAGATTTTTATGAGACCATTCTGCTTAACAAGAATCCAATTGTCTGTGATATGAGATGGGTCGATTGGGAATTCATTGATGAGAATGAAGACTTTTTCCCAAGTGTACATGAAAGCTTCAAATCTTGTGGAGTTGATAAGTTTGTGGGTCAAAAGTTAACCAAATGGAATGATGAGCTTGTTATGCAGTTCTACTCCACTGCTCATTTCTATCCAGATGGCATAATCGTGTGGATGTCTGAAGGTACGAGGTACCAATCAACTGTTGATGAGTGGGCGAAGTTGATCAATGCCCTAGAGGAACATGAGGATGATTTGGATGTGTATGCCAAGAAGAAGAAGGACCACAACTCAATGGCAAATAGATCCCCGATAAAGCCTTGGAGACACACAAGCTTGGATCTGTGCATTATATGTTGTCTAGTCTGCCTACAATCAACACCATCTTAAGGCATACTCTATTACCCAAATCTGGAGATCATTAGATGATAAGAGGACATTCAATCAACCTGCTGCAAATATTTGATGTCCCTCAAAAATTCAAGGTCATGAGTCTGATTGTTGAGACAATCAAGAGGACTGCAGCAGATCAGAAAAAATCTTGCGGGTATGCTCCACATATTCAGGTGCTCATAAACTCCAAGATGGGCACATGTACTTACCTGTTGGACAAAGAGCACTTACCTTTGCACCCAGAATTTGAGGATAACGTAGTTGTGATGAATGAGATTGAACCTTCATCAGCACAAGCACAAAGAAGAGAGATAAGGCAAAGGAAGAAAAGGTTGCAAGGATGCCAAGTGCCGAGGAAGCATCTCAGGTGTTCTTAAAGAGCAAACAAGATCAATTGGATTATCTGATAGAAGCAATATTGAGGATTGAGAAGGGCTTGGCCACCCCGACTCAGAATCAAGAGAGCTTGGGAAGGATTGTTGAGACAAAATTCTATTATCTTGACCTCAAGGTGACTGAGATACATACTGCAGTTGAGCAGCTCTAGGAGGAAGCTAAGGAGTAGAGTGGAAAGGCAACTACGAATGCTTTTCAGCGAGTGCCAAGGAGTCAGAGGTCAGCTGCAATGCTAGTATCAGATACAAGAGCTACTTCATCTGCACCAGCAATGGCTTCAGTACCACCTCCAGCACCTGCTCCACCAGCTCCAACCTCATACACGGATGCCTTCGTCCTTGGAGTTCTACCTACACCACCTCCCGAAGACCAATCCCAAGAGATGCATAGCACTATGCATTTTCGAACTTTTTGGTAACTTGGTTCCAAAGGGGGAGAAATGTATAGATCATAGGCTTTGAGAGAGTGTGTTGCTTTGCTGCTTTGTCTCTCTTGCTTTCTTGTCTTTTAGTTGAACTTGTCTATGTGCTCGTTTGACACTCTATGTCTGTGTGAGATACTTGTATGATCATGTGTTTGATCATATCATACTTTAACGTTTGCTTGGATGACATTATCTTTTATATCCCTATATGATCATTCACTTTGCTAGGTGATGAGTGCATGTTTTAATTCATATCATTTTGAGCGCTCCACCAACATGTATGTGACATGGAAGAGTAACCCATGATCCTAATCGATTGTGCATTTGCATTCAAAAGCAAATCTTAAATAGTGCACAAATTTAGGGGGAGCCCTTGCTTATCACATACTTCTCAAAGCGATGATGTATTTAAATCTTATTACCATTTGTCAAAGCTTTGATCTATATGTTGTCATCAATTACCAAAAAGGGGGAGATTGAAAGTACAACTATCCCCGGGTGGTTTTGGTAATTATTAACAACATATAGCTCATTGAACTAATACTATTTCAAGATGATCATTTCAGAAAGTTCAATGATTGGCATGACATGGATTAAGAATGTGAACCCCTCAAAATGCTAAGGACACACATTGGCTCAAGTTCAAGACTCTACTTTTTCATTTTAGTGATCCAAGATCACATTGAGTCCATAGCAAAAGCCAATACTATTAAAAGGGGATGAGGTGTTGTTTAATGGCTTGCTTGCTCAAAATGCTTAGTGATATGCTCCAAAAACCCTCAACCACTTTATCATATCCACATATGTACTGTTGGGGATATTACCACTGGGCGTAAACCGGCTTACTTGGGCCGGGTTAACTTCATAGTGGTATAAGCAGGTGAAGGCCCAAGGCCTATAGTCGGTCTAGAATCTGTAGCTGTAAACCGACCTGATGTATAACTTGTATTGTAAGTTAGGAATAGAGAGATACCGACCGGGATACGAATATGAACCGGCTGGGACTCTATGGACCGATGGGCGTCACCCGTGTATATAAGGGGACGACCCGGCGGCGGTTCAAGGGAGACGACAACAACTCGAGCCTAGGCGAAGCTTGTTTGCTCCCTAGCCATCGAGATCATATCAATTCCACCACAACTAGACGTAGGCTGTTACCTTCATTGAAGGGGCCGAACTAGTATAAAACCCTCGTGTCTTTGTGTCCGCTTTAACCCCTTCAAGTAAACGCGTAGCGATGGCTCCACGACTAAGTCCTTTCACTAGGACACCTGCCGTGACAAATCCACGACAGTTGGCGCCCACCGTGGGGCTATCGCACGATAGTTTGACGATCTTGGAGGGCAAGCTCAAGGGACTCGAAGGCTATGTAGTGGGCCAGATGACCAAGAGTCGTCGGGGCAGGATCTACATCGATGATGCAGGATGGGGTCCCGAGGCCGATTCGATCGAGTATGGGTACCGGGTCCCCTTTGGCAGCATACACGTCTTCATCGGCAAGATCGGTGAGCCTGGGCCTGAGCCGGACATCTACACCGACCCCGTCAAGACGGCTCAACGTGCGAGATCTACCCAGGTTAAACCGGCCATGAAGCGTGCCTTCGTTGGAGTCATCTACGGAGGAGAGCGTGAGGACGAATCAGAGCACGGTAACGAGACCGTCGTCTATTCCGGCGACGAGTCTTCGACCGGAGAGACCGAGTCGCTATACCGGATGCAAGACGATCAGGTGAGGGGTTGTTCCGATGGCGACAGTATTCCGGACCCCCCAAGCCAGATCAACCGGGTTGGAATATTCATGGCTGGCACCCAGGCGGCGAATTATTCTTTGACTGCCGCAGCAATGCTCTCCGGATCCGCAGCGGCTGCGGCAGCAGGGGCAGGAGGCCTTGTGCGCCCGCCGGTTCAAGTTTTGTTTGATCTGTTTGATGCACTAGCTGCGCTTATGACAGAGGATGATCCGGCAGATCAAGAGGCTCATAATGCAGAAATTGCGAAGGTGAGAGAGCAGATCGTGCAAGCCAAAGCGGATCTGGCAGCGGAAAAAGACCGGATGGCTGCAGAGCGGGCCGCTTTGGACGCACAGGCCTATAAACTCATGCTTGACCAGAATGCATCACAGGAGGTTTTGAAGCGGAAGCACAGATCACGCCTGCCGTTAGGGTTTGACCCCCGAAATCTCTTTCACACTCCAGGAGCTGGACCCAGTAATCCACCGCGGTATCAGGAGACAAACCGGATTGAGGCGCCAGGGCCAGGAGCGGCGGTCCAACCTCGCCCGATGGAACCCCCTCGCCAAAATATTGTGGTCCCTCCGCTGGTCCAGACGCCCCCGGGTCATTATTCGAATCCTATGGACAACCTTGTTGCGGCCGCCGCACGATTAGAGGCCATCCCAGTCGAAGGGGATTCTCCGCAAGCAATAGAGACGCGCCGGGTTAAGGAGCTTCTCCGGACCGCGCTGATTCAGTAGGAGGCATACTCATACAGCCGTGATCGGGTTCATTCTACGCCCCGTCCGAGCCGGAGCTATAGCAGGCGCATAGATGAACCGGCCATATCAAGCAATGCGCAAGGCCGTGAAGCGGCCCGTGGTGATGACCCGGCAGGCGGTGTTGTAGATACTCGGGATGCGGTGAACCGGGCCCGAGCGCAAAGGGAGGCCGAGTTAGCAGCACAGGATAATGCGGGCCAACTCACACCGGTTCGTTCTGCCGGGCCAGGAATCACATCCGCTCTGGGAGTGCCTTGCTTGGTCCCTGCTTTACGTAATGTGCGCCTGCCCAAAGATTTCAAGGGTCCACGCAAGGTGCCGAATTACACTGCTGATTTACCCCCTGAAGCATGGATAGAGAGTTATGAGATGGCTATGGAAATGCTGGACGTGGATGAGGCCGCATGTGCAAAATATTTCACCATGATGCTTGAGGGCACGGCTCGTACTTGGTTAAAGAGCCTACCGCCCAATTCTATCAGCTCATGGGCCCAGTTGCGGGCCCGGTTTATACAGAATTTCAAGGATACATGTAAGCAGCCCAAGTCCATAGTGGACCTGGCGGCTTCTGTCCAGGAAGAAGGAGAGTCAACGACCCATTGGGTGCGCCGCGTTTCGGAAATTTTGCACTCGTCTGACAGGATTAATGCTGACTCTGCGGTCTTAACTCTAGAAGGCAACTGCCGGTTTGAGCCTCTAAAATTGAAATTGGGACGCATGAAGCGGTTCTGTAATGACATGGGAACCCTCATGGCTGCTTTAGTGAAGTATGCCGATTCGGACAGTACCAAGGATCCTGAGCTTAATGATGATGAAGCAGGGAAGGGAAAGAAGAATAGCAACTCCAAGCAGCAGCAGAACAAGCTAGCGGGTCATGGAAACGGAGGCAAGCGCAAAGCGGACGGCAGCGTGGACTTTGTGGCCAACACTAACGCACAGGACAGGGGGCAGCGGCGCAGAGGTAAACCGGCAAATCGTAGCGGGGCTCCCAATCCTAATGCAAGCCGTTTGAACTATTTGTTGAATCAGCCTTGCCCGAAGCACGGGACGAAGGAGGCGCCGGCTAACCATCTTTGGAAAGATTGTTATATCATGCAGGAGTTCAAAAACTCTAATGCTTTCCGGTATGATCACGGATCAGGTGGCGGTTCAGAATCCGGTTTCCACGGGCCGGATCACGATGGAGCTTCCGGTTCAGGTCGCAATCAGGGCGGTCACAATCACCAGAATAATCAGAACAACCAGCAGCAGCAGCAGCAGTCGGGTTATCAGAGCCAGCCAAAACAGTTGAACAATGGGCAATATCATGTTTTCACAACTAGTTTGGATAAGCGCGACTGAAAACTCCACAAGCGAGCGGTGAATTCTGTTGAACCGGCCTTACCACGTTACTTGCGCTGGTCGGAGCAGCCTATCGTGTGGAGGAGAGAGGATCACCCGCCCCGGGTTGATAACCCAGGCCAGCTAGCATTAGTGGTAGACCCTCAGGTGGGGGGTTATAAATTCACCAAGGTACTCATGGATGGAGGAAGCAGTATTAACATACTATACTATGAGACATTCCGGCGCATGGGACTAACAGACAAGGATCTCAGACCTTTGAATACGGTATTCCATGGTGTTGTGCCAGGCAAATCTGCATATCCTGTTGGTAAAATAGCCCTAGATGTGGCTTTTGGGGATGAGCACGACTCCCGGTCGGAAAAATTAACATTTGAGGTGGTGAAGATCCGGAGCCCGTATCACGCCTTGTTTGGCCGGCCGGCTTACGCCAAGTTCATGGCGCGGCCTTGTTATATCTACTTGCAGCTCAAGATGCCGGGTTACAAGGGGACCATAACGGTTCATGGGAGCCGTAGGGTCGCTTTGGAATGTGAGGAAGGTGATGCGGCATATGCAGAGTCAGTCTGTGCCACGGAGGAGTTGAAGTATTATAAGGACAATGTTGATCCGGCGGATATGACCCCTTTAAAGAAGCCAACTACAGAGCATGATTCAGATCTGAAGTTCAAATCGGCAGCTGAGACCAAGCTTGTTGACTTCGTGCCCGGCGATTCGTCCAAGCAGTTCACTATCAGTGCCAACCTAGATCCCAAATAGGAAAGCGCGCTCATCGAGTTCATCCGTGAGAATTGGGACATTTTTGCATGGAAGCCGTCTGACATGCCAGGTGTACCGAGGGAACTCGCTGAGCACACTCTTAATGTGGATCCTAAGTATAAACCGGTGAAACAGTTCCTCCGCCGGTTTAACGAAGAAAGATGCAAGGCCATTGGAGAGGAAGTGGCCAGGCTTTTAGCAGCTGGGTTTATTATTGAGGTGTTCCATCCAGAGTGGCTTGCTAATCCGGTGCTGGTTCTTAAGAAAAACGGCACTTGGCGTATGTGTGTGGATTACACAGATCTTAACAAGGCCTGTCCGGCAGATCCCTTTGCCCTCCCCCGTATTGATCAGATCATTGATGCCACGGCGGGTTGTGAGCGTTTGAGTTTTTTGGATGCATACTCTGGTTATCATCAGATCAAGATGGCGGTTAAGGACCAGGAGAAAACAGCATTCATCACTCCCTTTGGAGCCTTCTGCTATATATCTATGCCCTTCGGGCTCAAGAGTGCTCAAGCCACCTATCAACGGTGTGTACAGAATTGCCTGCATGAGCAGATCGGCCGCAACGTGCACGCATATGTGGATGATATTGTAGTAAAATCAAGGCAGAAGGAGACACTGGTGGATGACTTGAAGGAGACCTTTGACAACTTGCGAGCTTACAGGATGATGCTTAATCCGGCCAAGTGTGTTTTTGGTGTTCCAGCAGGAAAGTTATTGGGTTTCTTGGTGTCTAACAGAGGAATTGAGGCTAATCCGGAGAAGATTACGGCTATTACATCTCTGGCTAAACCGGAGTGTATCAACGATGTCCAGCGTTTGGCGGGCCGAATCGCCGCGCTGAGCCGGTTTATCAGCCGCCTCGGGGAGAAGGCTATCCCTTTGTACCAAATGCTGAGGAAAACAGACAATTTTGTCTGGAGTCCAGCTGCTGACGAGGCATTTGAGGACCTGAAGCGGCAGTTAGCCAATCCGCCTGTTCTTGCAGCTCCGGTCGACAAGGAGCCACTATTATTATACGTAGCGGCTAATGCTCGAGCAGTTAGCGTGGCCATTGTGGTGGAGCGCAAAGAGGCGGGCAAGGAATATTCGGTTCAGCGGCCGGTTTATTATATCAGTGAGGTGTTGATTCAATCTAAGCAAAGGTATCCGCATTGGCAGAAGCTGGTCTATGGTGTTTTTATGGCTAGTCGGAAGTTGAAGCAGTATTTTCAAGGGCACCCCATCACAGTGGTCAGTTCAGCTCCCTTGGGTGATATTATACAGAATCGGGAGGCGACTGGCCGGATTGCCAAATGGGCTATAGAGCTGGGGCCGCATGGACTGAAGTACGTGCCTCGGACGGCAGTGAAGTCTCAAGCACTTGTTGATTTCATCAATGATTGGACAGAATTACAAGCACCATAGGAGAAGCCGGATCACACATATTGGACTATTCATTTTGAAGGATCCAGGCAATTGGAAGGCTCGGGGGCTGGAGTCGTATTAACTTCCCCGCGAGGTGATAAGTTTTGTTATGTTCTCCGCTTAATGTTCCCTTGTACTAATAATGCAGCTGAGTATGAAGCCTTGCTCCATGGTCTGCGGATGGCTAAAGAGATGAATTTAAGCCGGGTTAAGTGTTTTGGTGACTCGGACCTAGTGGCTCAACAGGTGTCCGGCACTTGGGACTCTAAAGACCCGCTCATGGCTGCATATCGTCGGGAAGTGGATAATATTGCAAGTTGTTTCAAGGGTTATCAAGTGGATCATGTGGACCGTCGGAAGAATGAAGCGGCGGATGCTTTAAGCCGGTTGGGCTCTCAGCGTAAACCGGTTCCGCCTAACGTCTTTTTGGATGTGTTGCACAATCCGTCAGTCAAGCTCCCAGGTGAAGCGGATTTGGCTATTCCTGATCCGGAGTCCCAATTGGTGGCAGCCCTGCGTGTTATTCCGGATTGGACAGTCCCTTATCTTGCGTACATGACAAGGGGGGAGTTGCCAGAGGACGAGATTCTGGCCAGGCAGATAGTCCGGCGATCCAAGTCTATGACGATTGTCAATGGTGAATTACATCATTGCAGTGTATCAGGGGCGTTTCAACGTTGTGTTTCTCCTGAGGAAGGCTGTGAACTTTAAGAGAAATCCATGAAGGGGATTGTGGGCACCACGCCGGTTCAAAGTCTCTGCTTGCAAAGGCGTTTCGTCACGGGTTCTACTGGTTGACAGCACATGCTGACGCGGAGGACTTGGTTAAACGGTGTGATGGATGTCAGAAATTTTCAAGGCGTGCTCATGTGCCGGCTCAGGAATTGAGGATGATCCCAATAACATGGCCGTTTGCAACTTGGGGGCTAGACATGGTTGGACCTTTTAAAAGGTCCAAGGATAAGAAAACTCACCTTTTGGTGGCAGTTGATAAATTTACCAAGTGGGTTGAAGCAGGGCCTGTCAGCAAGTGTGATGCAGCAATAGCGGTACAGTTCATCAAGAAGGTGATTTTCTGGTTTGGTTTTCCACATAGTATCATTACTGATAATGGTACCAATTTATCCAAGGGCGCTATGAAGGAGTTCTGTGAACGAGAGCACATCCGACTTAATGTGTCGTCAGTGGCACACCCCCAGTCCAATGGACAGGCAGAACGAGCTAATCAGGAAATCTTGCGAGGCATCAAACCCCGGCTTTTGGTCCCATTGCAAAGAACACCAGGATGTTAGGTTGAAGAGCTACCATCTGTATTATGGAGTATCAATACTACGCCAAACCGGTCCACAGGATACACGCCATTTTTCATGGTCTATGGAGCAGAGGCAGTTCTCCCTAGTGACATCAGACACGATTCGCCTCGGGTGGCAGCTTATGTTGAAGCAGACAATGAGACAGCACGACAAGATGCTTTGGACCTATTGGACGAGGAGCGTGATATAGCGGCTGCCCGTTCGGCGATTTACCAACAAGATCTTCGTCGCTATCACAGTCGCCGGGTTAGAACCAGAACTTTTCAAGAAGGAGATTTGGTGCTTCGATTCATCCAAGATCAAACGGATATGCACAAGTTATCCCCACCTTGGGAGGGACCTTTCGTAGTCAGCAAGAATCTGCACAATGGGTCGTATTATCTGACTGATATTCGAGATCATCAAGACTCACGTACATCAGAGGAGGAGACCGGCAGACCGTGGAATATAGCTCATCTTCGGCCTTACTATACTTGAGCCATTGGCTCTATCTATGTACATATCATGACAATGCATATATTATCTTTGATATATTAAACCGGAGCCTCAGCTGAAGCGGGGTCTCTGTCTGTCTCATCATGCGAGGTTACACGGAGTGGTTCTGTTTAAAAGCGGCCTCCGGTTTACCCCTTGATATTTGTTTTTATATATCACTGGGGGCCTTGGTCGTGTCCGAACCAACGAATACCCTTTGATAGGCGACAGCCACCAGATCATTTGGGGACTTGGTCAAGTCTGAACCAGTCACGCCTCTTGGTCGGCCTAAGGCCACAAAATCATTTGGGAGCATGGTCGGGCCCGAGCCATTGCTACGCCTCTTGATCTGGCATATATGCCACGAGTCATTTGGGGACCTGGCTGACCTGAATCATTGTCACTCCTATTGGGGGCCTTGATCCTGTCCGACCATGGTAATGCCATCTGAATAGCTCAGTATAGCATATTTTTGCAAATGGTTTTTATTATTACTTTTGCTTCCATGTTGTTTTCATGGTTTGATCGTTCTTTGTCTTTGTGGGATTTCTTTATGTCAACAAGTATATTTTTTCCGGATCAGCCAATGATTTTTGATCCCCCTTCTAATCCGGAGGATTCTGCCCGGTTTACCTTTTCCCTGTTCACCTCATGGAGTAACCAGGGGGCTCGTATTAAGTCAGTACGGTTTGTACGGGGGCTACTTTCTCCCTTTTTGACGGTAATGGTTTATAAAAACCACCGCTTCAGGCTTGGATAAAGCCAGCCTTATACCCAAACATGTTTAAATTTTTTCTGATTGCAGGAAATATGAGTTAAAGTTTTTCAAGCAAAAGCCTCAGTACTTATGCACGAAGGCATATTCCAGGCAGAAGTTTTAATTATCCTATTACAAGGCAGCATGGTGCCCAAACAAAATCATTGTTTTTGTGGAAGGATGTTGCAGATAGTTCTTCAAACCGGCTTCCGGTTCAAGCCTGCTCCTCATCCTCCGCCGCTTCAGCTTCCTCGTCTCTACCCATTGGCTGGAAATCAACAGTGGTCCAGTCGATTCCCATTAAAGCTTGGAAAACAGCTTCTTCATGGATCAGGGAGGACGGTTCAATATCAGGGGCGTAAGTGTGCTTACGGATTGGAGGAATCAGATTCTCCGCTTCAACAGTTGGGGCAGGCACTCGCTTGTTTTGATTGTTATATTGCGCTTGATAATGCGTCAAATCTGCCTCTTCAGCTAACTGGCAAGCAAGAGGGCGCACTGCACGGTTTATGGCCCTTAAATCTTCTTCGTTGAACTCAGAGCCATCTTCTTTCAGACTGGGATAGCCTTGAGCTGCTTCCACAGGGTCAAAGTCGGGCACCCATGCCTTTGCCCGGATTAAGGCATTGATGGCTCCGGTTCGAGCAGCGGATTTTTTCAGCTCCTCAATCCGGGCTGGAAGCATTGACAGCTTGCTAAGAGTGTCCTGGATTAAAGAGGGCGCCGGGTTGTTGTGAGATGCTGTGGTGATGATTCGTTGGGCTCCGGTATACAGTTGTTCTACCAAGGTGTAGGCAGCTTTCAATTTCTTCCGCACATCATTTCCTAAGTGCCCAATACGTGTGCCTACAACAAGATTGGAATGGTCTCAAACCGGACTTAGGATACAGCAAATTCAAAATTCATCACAGAAGTTACAAGGAGCTTACCAAAGATTGCAGCAGTCATGGAGTGTATTTGCCGCTGTACGGCCGTCAGTTCATCCCCCACCGGTTTAAGGGCCGCTTCGGCATCTTCTGCTCTTTTGGTTAAACCGGCCTTCTCAGTGGCCCAGTCAGACCGCTCTTTCTTGAACTTTTCTTTCAGCCGTTCAACAGTGCTCAAAGCGCTGGTTAATTCTTGCTTGGCCTTATCTGTTTCAGCTTGCTGGGTCTTCAGGGCCTCCTGCAAATCGGCAATCTGGTTTTCCTTGATTTTAATCTCAGCCTGCATACTGATGGCATTTTCAAGCTTTACACAGGCGAGCCAAGAAATTGAAGTATCAACCACATAACAAAGTTATATGCCTGATACTTGGGGGCTAATGTACCTTCAATTTTTTGTACATTTACAAAGTCCCAAGCTCAATACAAGTATTCAACGTGGCACTTGGGGGCTAATGGCTATTTGATCAAGTCATGTTCTAAGAACAGCTTTTTAATTTTTAGCCCCGGTTTGCTTATGCTAAACCGGCCCTCGAGGGTTATGCCGACGGATTTCAAAAAATATATATTCAGGATCAAGTCCCGGTTTGACCAAGGTCACAAACCGGCCCTTGGGGGCTATCGGGATGAATGCAATGGTAGAAAAGAAAGAAGGAGTTTTACCTCAAATTTATCCCTCATCATTTTGACCAGGCCAGCTTCACAGTCACGGCTAGTGTAAAGCCGGTTCAAATAGCCAGAGTGAAGATCTTGAGCATTCAGAGCGGCATATGTTTCTAATCCGACATCCCATTTTCCTTTGTTCAAAGGGGAAGAATCCTCTTTCATGGTATGCCTGGTATGGGTGGCAGGATTCCCGGGTTCAGAGCGGCCTACACCGGTAATCACAACAGCATCATCTTTTAACTCGCCGGTTTGGGTTGGTGCGGCCGTTTTGTCAGCAGGAGTGTGGGATTTCTCAATCTGGACAGAGCTGGCAGGCGGATCAGCAGACGCTGGAGTATTAATAAGACCTTCTTCAGGGATAATGTTGTCTTGCAGAGGAGGATCATTGGGGATATCTTCAGAAGTAAACATTTCACGATCCGGCGCTTGGTCATGTTCTGGGGCCACATTTTCTTCAGCCGCTTTATCCAGGCGGGCCTTCTTGCTTGGTTTCGGTTTAGCCCTGGAAGAAAATATAAAAATTAAGGAAAAGTGTAAACCATTGCGCAGTATACTGGAAGCATATGTTCGGTTTAACTTACCCAGCAACTGTTTTCAAAGGTGGTAGCTGGGTGGCCGACGATTCACCAGATGATGAATGAGAAGTGACCTGATAATCGGAGTCGGATGGATTAAGAGGTTGACGGAAGAAACCCGCTTTACGATTTAAATCAATAAAAAGGTTGGAGACCTCGGAGCGGCGTTTTCGAACCGGACTGTTTGGTAAAGCGGCAGAGGTAACTACCTGGCCACTGTGCCGGGTTGTGCGGCGAGCTTCGTGTTGCTGGGTCTTCATAAGAAATTGGGAATCCAGATAAGCAAGAGGATGAGAAAATTTAACTTTCCGGTTTGCCCGGCGAAATTTTGGCAAAGGCAAGATTTCTGAATCGGAAGAGAGAATGGTTACCTCAACGAAAACCGCATTGCTGGCTTCAGCGTCATCCTGACAAACATCATCATCAATAAGGCGTGTAAAAAGTAAGCCAAGTGAATCAAGTTCTACCTCAAGATCCGGATTACCCACATCATCATCAATAGCTGGGTCAGAAGAAGCGGTGGTTTTTCTCTTATGAGCCGGTTTCTTGATAACCTTGGTCTTGGGCCGGGTTGGCCGTCCTGCCTTCTCCGTTTTGTCTTGAGGAAGTTTCTTACTCCAGAACGGATTATCACCCTGGATCAGCAGCAATTAAAACGTTGAACGTATAAAATAGTAAACCGGTTCAACAATAGAGCAATTGAAATATTACCGCTGGCGGTTTGTTGGTGGTGCAGTAAGGAAGCAGACCGGTTTGAGCACAGAGGTGCTCCGGTTCGTTCAGCATCTTTTTCACAGATTCTGTGACTTCGTTCTCAGGGAGTTGGATTTTAGTGTGTCGGAGTGGGTCATCGACACTATCAGTATACTCACACATCAAATTTGGGCGCCGGCTTAGAGGCAAAATGCTCCATGATATCCAGCAGCGTGCAAGGTCTATTCCTGTTAAACCATTGGCCATGAAGGCCCGGAGCTTGGACAGTTGAGGAGCATATTTAATTCTCTCATTGGCGCTTAGCCTTTGTGGAAAAGGGTGAGTGTTGCTGAGCCGTTCCGGACGGAAGCCAGGCAAGGGATTTTCATTGGCAGGAGATGTATCCTTGCAATAGAACCAAGTTACGTTCCATTCTTTGGGGTGCGTATGGAGTTTGACGTGAGGGTAGGTGATTTCCTTCCTCTTCTGAATGGCCATACCGCCCAGTTCGGTATTAGGGCCGTCAGTGAATTCAGTCCGACGGTTCAGATGAAAGAGATCCCTAAATAACTCGACTGAAGGCTCCTCTTGAAGATATGCCTCGGAAAGTACTTGAAAATGACAAAGATTGGTGACGGAGTTGGGGCCGATATCCTGTGGACGGAGTTGAAAGTTGGCTAACACATCCCGATAAAATTTGGAGCCGGGCGGTTTGAAGCCCCGGGCCATATGATCTGTGAAGACCACGACCTCTCCTTCCTGGGGTGTAGGAGGACATTCATCTCCAGGAACCCTCCAATGAATCGTGTCTTTGCTATCGAAAGCGCCAATCAGGACTAGATCGTTCAGCTGTGATTCTGTGACACAGGAGGGAACCCAGTTGCACTCGTACACTTGTTTGGCCATGACGAGATCTACAAGAAATAAGTGATCCGGTTCAAGAACATGCCGGATGAAACGGTGTTGATCTAATTACGGTAAGCCGGGGGCAGTACCCATAAACCGGTCTTCTACAACGCAGCATCAGATGGATTCTGGCGGTTCAACCAAGGGACTAATGACATATATACCGGTCTAGTAATTTTTTCTCTATGGTGAAGTTAAACCGCCTGGCCTAAGCATCGGAAGCAATTGAAACTATGGATAACTGGTTATGCAGAAACAAGTTTCACTAAATTATGTTACAGCCGCGGATCTACAGCAAGCTCATAAAAAACAGGAAAAATTTCGAAGACTAAGGCGGAAACAGAAGTGAACTATCGAGCAGATATGTGCAGGAGATTTATGAGCTTGGATGAGAAATAGCAAGTGGATACTAAAGGGATCACTATTAAGCACAGTAAAAGTTCACAGATGTATTCAAGGACAGAGAACAGCCATGAACACGCAATGAACATAGCAAGAACATGAAACCCTAAGAACAGATCTAGGTTAAGAAGGAGAGAGGACTTGCCGGGAACGGAGAAGATGCGGAAAGACGCCGCAACACTCTGGTACGTACAGGTTGATGCAGCGGCCTGAGACGAGGCAGAGGTCGACGGTGGTGGCGGAGCTCCAAAGCCGGCGACGTGAGGAAGAAGAAGAAGAAGGGACGAAGGGGAAGAGAAAGGAAATGACCCTTCGGTCTTATTTATAAGGCAACTGAGCTAGGTCAAACGCGCGAATCCAGGAGCTGTCATTAAGAGGGCGTTATGAATTTCATAATGACGTCATGCCGGTTTATAGTAGCCAAAACTGATGACGTCATGCCGGTTTACAGCAACCAAAAATGATGACGACATGGAGATTTGCCAATTAATAGAAGACATCCAAGACGCAAGATGGTGTGAAGGATTGACATGAACCAGTTCAAATCAATCTGGGGCCTAATGTTGGGGATATTACCACTGGGCATAAACCGGCTTTCTTGGGCCGGGTTAACTTCATAGTGGTATAAGCAGGTGAAGGCCCAAGGCCTATAGTCGGTCTAGAATCTGTAGCTGTAAACCGACCTGATGTATAACTTGTATTGTAAGTTAGGAATAGAGAGATACCGACCGGGATACGAATATGAACCGGCTGGGACTCTATGGACCGACGGGCGTCACCCGTGTATATAAGGGGACGACCCGGCGGCAGTTCAAGGGAGACGACAACAACTCGAGCCTAGGCGAAGCTTGTTTGCTCCCTAGCCATCGAGATCATATCAATTCCACCACAACTAGACGTAGGCTGTTACCTTCATTGAAGGGGCCGAACTAGTATAAAACCCTCGTGTCTTTGTGTCCGCTTTAACCCCTTCAAGTAAACGCGTAGCGATGGCTCCACGACTAAGTCCTTTCGCTAGGACACCTGCCGTGACAAATCCACGACATGTACCAAACCAAAAGTCAAACTCGGCCCCACCAAAATGTTCTATCCGGTTCACTTGACATAGCCACTGCCAGAAACCCTAGTCATATTGGTCTCACCGATAGGGATCTCGGTCTCACCAAGATGGGATTGCAAACTCTCTGTTTCCCTTCGTAACGTTTCGGTTCAACCGAGATGAGCGATCGGTCCCACCGAGTTCGGAATGCAAACTCTCTGTTTCCCTTTCGTAATGTTTTGGTCTCACCGAAATGAGCGATTCGGTCCCATCGAGTTTGCCTGACCAACTCTGTGTTTTGCTTATTACCAAAATCGGTCTCACCGAGTTTGTGCAATCGGTCTCACCGAGATTATGTTATGCCCTAACCATAATGGAATCGGTCCCACCGAGTTGACATGTTGGTCCCACCAAAAAGCCTAACGTTCACATTTTGAATTGAATCAGTATGACTGAGTTTTCTGATTTGGCCATCCGAGTTTGGTAAATTTTGTGTAACGATTAGGTTTTGTGTGGAGGCTATATATACCCCTGCACCCTTCCTTCATTAGTAAGGAGAGCCATCAGAACGTGCCTATACTTCAACATTCATTTTCTGAGAGAGAACCACCTACTCATGTGTTGAGACCAAGATATTCCATTCCAAACAAATGAATCTTGATCTCTAGCCTTCCCCAAGTTGCTTTCCATTCAAATCATCATTCCACCAAATCAAAATCAGTGAGAGAGAGAGAGAGTTGAGTGTTGGGGAGACTATCATTCGAAGCACAAGTGCAAGGAGTTCATCATCAACACACCGTTTATTACCTTTTGGAGAGTGGTGTCTCCTAGATTGGCTAGGTGTCACTTGGGAGCCTCCGACAAGATTGTGGAGTTGAACCAAGGATTTTGTACGAGCAAGGATATCACCTACTTCATGAAGATCTACCCTAGTGAGGCAAGTCCTTCATGGGCAATGGCCATGGTGGGATAGACAAGGTTGCTTCTTCGTGGACCCTTCATGGGTGGAGCCCCCCGTGGACTCGCGCAACCGTTACCCTTCGTTGGTTGAAGTCTCCATCAACGTGGATGTATGATAGCACCACCTATCGGAACCACGCCAAAATTCTCCGTGTCTACATTGCGTTTGCTCCCTCCAAACTCCTTCCTTTACCTTCATATGCAAATGTTTTACATTCCGCTGCTATAATTTTAGACTTGCATGTGTAGGTTGATTGCTTGACTTGTGCTAAGTTGCTAAAATCTGCTAACACTTAAAATTGGGAAAGGCTAGATTTTATTTGGTCAATTAGTCTGATCACCCCCTCTCTAGACATACTTTCGATCCTACAAAGTGGTATCAGAACTTTGGTCTCCATTTTCCTTGATTTCCATAGGCTTGGTTTCACAACCTAGGAGAGTATGGCGTCTAGCGAGGGAAATTACCACCATGGAGGTCCTTACTTTGATGGTACTAATTTTGCTAGTTGGAAGCATAAGATGAAAATGCATATTCTTGGACATAACCCCTCCGTTTGGACTATTGTGTGTATTGGCTTGCAAGGTGAATTCTCTGAAGATGGAAGAGAACCAAATCGTGAAGAGATCATGGAAGAATTGAAGATGTTGCAATACAATGCTCAAGCTTGCGATATCCTATTTAACGGATTGTGCCCCAAAGAATTCAATAAACTCAACCGCCTTGAGAATGCAATGGAAATTTGGGATACTTTGGTTGATATGCACGAAGTTACTGAGTCCGTCAAGGAATCCAAATTGGATGTGCTTCAAAGTCAACTTGACAAGTTCAAAATGAAGGATGGTGAAGGTCTCGCTGAAATGTACTCTAGGCTCGCTCTCATCACAAATGATAGTGTCGGCTTAGGAAGTGAAGAGATGACCGACCAATTCATCATCAAGAAGATTCTAAGAGCCTTGGATGGAAAATATGATACTGTGTGCACCTTGATCCAAATGATGCCCAATTACAAAGATCTCAAGCCAACGAAAGTTATTAGTAGAATTGTTGCTCATGAGATGTCACTCAAGGATAAAGAAAAACTTCACAACAAGTCTAGTGGTGCCTACAAAGCTTCATGTGATGCTCCTACAACATCAAGTGAGAAACAAGTCTTCAATGAAGAATTGAGCCTAATGGTGAAGAAATCCAACAAGTTCTACAAGAATAGAAGCAAAGAAAGAAGTTCCAAGTCAAGGTCCTACAATGACAAAAGATCTTCTAGTCGTGATCACAATTGCTACAATTATGGAAGACCCGGACACTACTCTAGTGAGTGTACGGCTCCCTACAAGAGAAGAGAAGACTTAGCTAAAAGGAGAAGCAAAAGAGAGGAATCACCACCTAGAGAGAGAAGGATTAGAGATGATCGTTATGAACGAGGACCCTCTCGCAGAATCAAGGATTCAGAAAGGAAGGACAAGTCATCAAAGAGCTACACAAGACGAAGACATCAAGATCATGTTGGTGAATGGGTATCCGGTTCTGATTCCGACAACTACTCCGAGAGAAGTTATCACTCCGACTCCGAATATACTCAAGATGAAGGTGTTGCCGGTCTAGCAATTGTGTCAACCAATTCCTACGACATATTTGACTCACCAAATGAAGGGATTGGAAGATGCTTCATGGCTAAAGTCCCCAAGGCATCACACCCCGAGTATGTTGATTTCAATAGTGATGAAGATGATTTGCTATGTGATGATGATTTACTTGTTGACAACTCTAGTGATGAAAACTATGATGAAATTTCTATTTATCATGCTAATCAAGATGAAACAAGTGACAATTATAATAAGGAGATTGAGCATCTAACTAAAAAAATAAACACTCTTAAGTTAGCTCATGAAACTACCTTAGAGGATCATTGAGAGCTTTTAAAGACCCATGAGAAGCTACGCTTTGAAAAGCTCAATCTAGAGCAAGAGCATGGGTTAATAAAAGTAACCAATGATGATCTTCGTAACAAAAGTTCTTCTTACATTGCCAAGCATTTACTCTTGTCTACTTACATGCCGCAAGTAAAATCTAGCAACAAGAGCAGGAAAGATTCTTCTTCTAGTAGTAACAATAATGAAGTTAAATCTAAAATTGTTGCTTATAGTAGTACTCTTGATTCCACTAATGATTCTCTTAGCCAAGTTACACTTGAGCAAGAAAATAGCTTATTGAAGGGAATTATAGAGAAAGGTGTTTACAAGAGCCTTGCCGGAAGTAAGCAATTTGAGGAAATTGTACGCAAGCAAGGAAGGCACCGGAAGAATCAAGTTATTGGTTTTGAACGCAAGTTGAATGCCAATGGAGTTGAGTGGGAAGAAGATCAATACCCCAGGATGAAATTTGTTCCTCAACAAGAGAAGTATGATCCCACTTCTTTCAAGGGAACACAAGCTCAAGATGATCTTCCACTACAAGACTACAAGCTAAAAGGCAAGGACAAGCTTCAAGAGGAGATTGATGCATTCGAAGAAGCTCCTAAGGCCTTGGTCAAGTGGGTTCCCAAGACTTCATTAAGTATGACTACAACTCCAAGGATTCCCATCAAGATGATGTGGATCCCAAAGAAGAAGAACTAGAGAGTTCCTGAGGGTGACTCCGCCAACATATTTTGAAAGTGCGTTATATCGACTAGAGGGGGGTGAATAGGCAATTTTTATGAATTCTTCACTGAGGAATTTCAGGGTGAGGATATTCCTAAGAGAAGAACTACTTGCAGCGGAATAAGTACACAGAATTAAACATAACAGAGCATGAACATGGTCTTCATGATGAAATGAAACAAGCACAAAGTACAAAAAGCGTAAACACATGATAAACAGAATGAAGACAAACAGACTGAAGAAATTGAGCTGAGGAAATAGAGAAAGTCTTCAGTCAAAGTCTTCAAATAGATATGAACAAGAACACAACATAGAAATGAGTAAATGGAAGGGTTGAGGAAATGGAACCAGTTAGCTCGGTGAAGACAATGATTTGGTAGACCAGTTCCAACTGTTGTGACAGTTTTACGTCTGGTTAGGGAGGCTAGTTATTTAAACCCGAGGACACAAAGTCCCGGACACCCAGTCCTGAACACGCAGATCACGACACTTAGTCCTCACCGTATTCCCCTTGAGCTAAGGTCACACAGACCTAGCCCAGTCACTCGTGGTAAGTCTTTAGGTGACTTCCAAACCTTCACACACTCGGTCACTCGGCGATCCACAATTTCCTCTTGGATGCTCTAGACCATGACGCCTAACCGTCTGGAAGATGCACAGTCTTCAAAGGTAACAAGCGTCGGATCCATGCAGGATCAATTTCTTCAGTGATGCTCAATCACTTTGGGTTTGTAGGTGTTTGGGTTTGGGTTTTCCTCACTTGATGAGTTTCGCTCAAAGTCCTTGGAGGATGGGATGCTCTCAAATGACAAGTGTCCGTTTCTCTCGGAGCAGCCAACCAGCTAGTGGTTGTAGGGGGCGGCTATTTATAGCCTAGGGAGCAGCCCGACATGATAAGACATAAATGCCCTTCAATGATATGACCGTTAGGGGGGTAGATATTTTGGGACAGCTGGCGCATAGCACAGCAACAGTCGGAATTTTGAGTATCGAATTCCTCAAGGCTATCATGTTCCTCACGGTGTAGGCAATGCACACCTGCGAATTCCTAACTCCTCAGTCAGAACAAATTCCTCAGAGACCAAAAGAACTTCATCTCTGTCACTGAAGAAATTGACTGAGCTGTATGAGATTTCCAATGGCTTCACTCGAAGGGATTGGTAGGTGTAGGATTTGAGTTGAGCATCACTTGAAATTTTTCCTTAGTATTTCCTCGACCCCCTTTAACATACGGTGTTTCCTATGACTCAAGAAAGAGAAAATGAAACTACGAAAACAAAAGTCTTCATGCTTCAAGTTCCTCGAATGAATACCAAGTCTTCAGGATCACACCATTTTCTTCACTTTCAAAGTCTTTAGAAATTCAAAGTCTTTAGTCGAAGAACTTCAGTTTTGGGGGTCGACTTTCTCTGTAAATATCAAACTCCTCATAGACTTATAGACCTGTGTACACTCACAAACGCATCAGTCCCTTAACCTATAAGTCATCAATACACCAAAATCACTAAGGGGCACTAGATGCACTTACAATCTCCCCCTTTTTGGTGATTGATGACAATATAGGTTAAGTTTTCAACGGGGATAAACATATGAAGTGTAAATACTGATATTGAGGAATTTGATTGCAAGATATAGAAGAACTCTCCCTAAAGATGTGCATAGTGAGGAATTTGCTTTAAGCAATGCACACTTTGAAGAGTAGAATCATGGAGATCCCCCCTATATCTTGTAATCCATACACGCATTTAACATATAATATGAAGAATTTGAAATGCATGATGAAATATGGTGATTGGTGTAAATCAACATGCGTGCATTAACATTAATGAGGAATAAGCATGCAGAAAAACTCAGCAAAAGTATCAGACCACCATAGAGTTTAAGTTTACAACCCGATCGAATAAAGTCTCAGAAGAATGAGAGTTGTAACTTAGAAAAAAAACGCCCATATAAGTAGACCCGCTTGAAGACTAACTCAAATCCCCCCCCCCTTGTCATCAAATGACCAAAATGGACGAAAAATGAGGACTAACGCCCCTGAAGAATATCAAGTTGACGGAGGAGCGCCAACGTTTTTGGGGTCGTTTGTTGTTGTAGGGCCTGCCGCAGTGTCGTCCAAGTCTTCATGCTCATCCATTTTGCGTGATGAAGAATATGAGCTGGCCACCAAGGAAGGAACCTTAGTCTTCTTTAATTTCTTCGCCGGTGGCGGCTGAGACCATTCAAAGTCCCGCTTGAAACCCATTTGCTTCAGATCATCTTCACCATATAGATGTGACAAAATAGCCTAGGTGCGACCGAAGACTTCATGGAGGTAGTAATGGTTTTTCTTCACTGCTTTGTGTGTAGCAGTCATGTTGTGAAGAATAGAACCAAACTGACGCTTAACCCATTTGTGGTTTCGATCCACCTTCTGGTGAAGACTAAGAAGAAGCTCACGGTCAGTCATCACCCGAGGAGCTGTTGCTTGAGGATTTGGCTTTGATGCATTAGCGGCAGAATCATGAGTAGCAGAAATCATCATTGGTGGAGTAAGATGTAGCTTCGCGAAACTGACCATCCAATGGATGAATGCCTTCAATAATAATTGCAGTAGCTTTGCCCTTTTCATCAGATGAGGAAAATGTCCGCTTGAGGACTTCTATAGGGGGCAAGTAACTGACATGATTATGAAAATCATCCTTGTAGTTGAGTCAAGACCTTGTTCTGAGGAATCTCATAATCTAGGGAGCGTAAGGCTTCAACTCAAACGGAGAGAGGGAAACATTTGCCAGAGTCCTCATGAAGAAATCATGATAGTTGATAGGAATGCCATGTATGATATTGAATAGCAGATTCTTCATGATGCCAACAACTTCTTCATCATTTGAATCGTGGCCTTTGATTGGACTCATTGTCTTCGTCAAAATGCGATAAATAGTTCTAGGCACAAACAACAATTCCTTCACGAGGAATTTGGTCCTTGGAGCTTGACCTAGCTTCAGAGGCTTCATTAGCACTTGCATGTAATGGGCAGTGAGTTCAGGTTCATGATAGATGCAACGAGCGCCTTCAAGGGCAGGACAGAGAGGCAGGGCATGAAGTAATTCAGAGGCCGGTGCTATGAAATGTGTGTTTTCTGTCATCTAGTCCAAAACCCAAGAGTTCACATCATCAACATCGCCTGTGATATGCAGAGTTGCATAGAACTGAAGAATGAGCTCTTCATTCCAATCGCAAATATCCATGCAAAAGTTGAGCAGTCCTGCATCATGAAGCACACTGAGGACTGGGGTGAAGCAAGGCAGTGATTCCATGTCCACGTGAGGAATATGCTCATGGTCGAAGACTTTGTCCTTGTTGAAAAGCAGTGAAGAATAAAAGTTTGCTTGGCTGGCAGTCCAGAAGCGCTTCCTTCTAAGACGAGCAGAGTCATAAGGGTTATAGTCTGTGAAGAACACATGCTCGCCGAAGAAGTCATCAGCCTTGAATTTCTGCTTCTTCGAGAAGGGATCCTTTGGCTTGGGCTGAGGGGTATCGGTTAATTGCATCACCACCTAAGGAATCGCAATCTCAGGATCCACTGGCTGAGGAATTTCAGCTTCTTCTTCAGTGACAGCCTGAGTCTTCAATTCTTCATTAACATTTTCTTCAGCACTAGTGGCTGGAATCTCTTCATGGACAAACGGTGTGGCATGAGGTTCGTCAGATCCCATTTGAACTTCAGTGGTTACAGGGGACTGAGGAATTTGTTGAAGGGGTGTGAACAGAGGGGAATTGGGGTGCTGACTTTCCCAAAAGTCATCATTCAACACTGGAGTTGTGCATCCAATGTCCACATTTTCTTCTTCACTCTTTTCTTCAACGCTGGCCTCTTCAGCAGTGAACTGAGGCATGGGCAATGAGACTACTGGGGTTGAAGGGATTGCATCCACTTCAATTTCTTCATCCAACTGCTCTGAAGAAGCAGCAGAAGGAATGTCATCATCAGATCCACTTGGGATCTCATATTCTTCATCAAAAGGAACAAGGTCCTTTGATGGCATGGATGAGTCAGGAACAACATCAATTGGATTGTCAAAAGAACTAGTCAGCGGCTTCATCTTCTTCGGAGCTGAAGAATCTGATGCAGTTGATGCCTTCCTTTTCTTCACAGTTGCACACTCTGCAGCCTTGTTCTTCTTCACATCTGATGCAGATGGAAGGAACGGAGTTGGGGTAGGTGCAGGAGGAGCAGAGGAATTTGGTTCAATAGCTTCAGGCACAACTGATGAAGTTGCCCTGACTTCTTCATTTTCTTCAGGCGCAACACTAGTGGTTGCCTTGGCAATTTCTTCAGCGGCTAGAATGCAGTCATCAGCCCTGGTACTACGAGTATTTCAGCAGCCTAATTTTCATCAGTGGTGCTGGCATGCTCTTAAGTAGGCTGACCAGATGCCTCAGCTTGAGGATTTTCTTGTTGCGTTGGGGCTGCAACATTGGAAGTGAACTTCTCAGTTATCTTGACAAATCTGACTTTGGCACCAAGCCAGTCAGCATAGTAGCGATAAAATTCATCACTTAGTTGCTTGATCTCCGATTGAATAGCAACAAGTTCTTCAGGTGAAAGCTTCAGAACGTTTTGCTTTAGAAAGCGCTCTATGGGAGTCCTGGATTAGGGGGTCTCCGGACAGCCGGACTATATCCTTTGGCCGGACTATTGGACTATGAAGATGCAAGATTGAAGACTTCGTCCCGTGTCTGGATGGGACTCTCCTTGGCGTGGAAGCCAAGCTTGGCAATACAGATATGTAGATCTCCTCCCTTGTAACCGACTTTGTGTAACCCTAGCCCCCTCCGGTGTCTATATAAACTGGAGGGATTAGTCCGTAGGACAACATACAATCATACCATAGGCTAGCCTCTAGGGTTTAGCCTCTACGATCTCATGGTAGATCAACTCTTGTAATACTCATATCATCAATAACAATCAATCAGGACGTAGGGTATTACCTCCATCAAGAGGGCCCGAACCTGGGTAAACATTGTGTCCCCTGCCTCCTGTTACCATCCGCCTTAGACGCACAGTTCGGGGGCCCCTACCTGAGATCCGCCGGTTTTGACGCCGACATTGGTGCTTTCATTGAGAGTTCCACTGTGCCGTCACCGTAAGGGTCAATGGCCCCTTCGATCATTAGTAACGATGTGGTCCAGGGTGAGGTTTTCCTCCCCGGACAGATCTTCATATTCGGCGGCTTCGCACTACGGGCCAATTCACTTGGCCATCTGGAGCAGATTGAGAGCTACGCTCCTGGCCATCAGGTCAGGTTCGGAAACCTAAACTACACTGCCGACATCCGTAGAGACTTGATCTTCGACGGATTCGAGCCCATGTCAGGTGCGCCGCACAATCACGACGAGCATGACGTAACTCTGCCGTCGGACTGTGTTTGGGAGATCGCATCTGCAACTACTCCGGCCTTCAATCCGGAGCAAATTGCGCCATCCGAGGACGGAGGGATAGACCCCGCCATGGAGGCCGCACTCTCAGTGGCGATGGAGCCGGATACTGATTTCACCCCTTACGAGAGCTTCCGAGCCACTGGATTTGTCTCCAGCCACGGACTCCGAGCCGCCTACATCCGTGCCTATCGAATCCGATTGGGCGCCGATCATGGAGTTCACCTCTGCGGACATCTTTCAGCACTCACCTTTCGGTGATGTGCTAAACTCATTAAGGTCTCTCTCCTTAACGGGAGAACCTTGGCCGAACTATGTCCGGCTAGAATGGGATGCGGACAACGAAGAAATTCGCTGCCCACCCACCACCCACTTAGTAGCCACTGTCGACGATTTAACCGACATGCTCAATTTCGACTCTGCAGACATCGACGGCATGGACGACGATGTAGGAGAGGAACAGGAACTAGTGCCCACAGGGCACTGGACAACCACCTCATCACATGACATATACATGGTGGATACACCCAAAGAAAACGATGACGAGGAACGGGAGGAGACAACGGAGGATGACCCCTCCAAGAAACAAACAAAGCGTCGACGTAGGCGCCACTCCAAACCCCACCTCGGCAAAAACAATGATAATAGCGCAAGAGAAAACAACACTTTGGTCCACTCCAGAGGAAACGACGACCACATTACCCCGGCGGCAGAGCATGATGAAGCTGCAAACGGTGAACATAGTACGGATCCGATGTCCGAACACGGCGACGCCGAGGATAAACCTCATCAAACCCCCTCCGGGGAGGAAAACAGTCTGGACGAAGATGTACACATCATCCCGGAAACACACCCGAAGCAAGAGAACCTCCGTAGAAGGCTTATTGCCACAACGAGGAGTCTGAAGAAGCAGAAGAAAAGGCTTAAGGCCGCACAAAATACGCTCAACAATAGGTGGAACAAAGTGCTCGACAATGAAGAAAAGTATGGTGGAAGTTACCACACAAAGAGCTACCCAAAGCGCAAGCTATTACCTGAATTCGACGATGAGGCCTTAGAGCCAACACAGCCGAAAAATAAAACAGCCAACCGGCCGGATCAACCACCTTGTGACCGCGATAGAGCGGCTAACAAGGTCGCACATAAGTCAACACACGATCTACGTGAGGACTTGCGCTAAAAATCCAGTATGACCAGATCCATATCTATGGATCTAGGAAGCATGCTCCGGCACAAAATCAAAACCGAATACTACAACCGTTCGAACACCATGATACACCCAAATACAGGGGTGCCGCACACCCCCTATGTTTCACCGATGAGGTGCTGGACCATGAATTCCTAGAAGGATTCAAACTAGTGAACATAGAGGCATACGACGGGACTACAGACCCTGGGGTCTGGACTAAGGACCTTATCCTCCATATTCACATGGCTCGCGGAGATGATCTCCATGCCATCAAAGACTTTCCCCTCAATATTGAAGGACCAGCTCGACACTGGCTGAAAAGCCTCCCCGAAAACTCAATTGGAAGTTGGGAGGAGCTCGAGGATGCTTTCCGGGCTAATTTTCAAGGGACCTATGTCCGACCACCGGATGCAGATGATTTAAGTCATATAATTCAACAGCCTAGAGAGTCAACCCGAAAGCTTTGGAACAAGTTTCTCACTAAGAAGAACCAAATCATCGACTGCCCGGACGCCGAGGCCTTAGCAGCTTTCAAGCACAGCGTCCGAGACGAATGGCTCGCCAGACACCTCAGCCAAGAAAAACTGAGAACAATGGCAGCCCTCAAAAGCCTCATGACCCGCTTTTGCATGGGCGAAGATAGCTGGTTAGCCCGCAGTAGCACCACTGACCAACCACATCCAAAGTCAGGGATGACAATGGAAAACTACGACGCTATAAAAACAAGCGTCGAAATAAAGAAGAAAGCCCGGATAATACGGTGGTAAATGCTGGATTCAGGGGCTCTCGACCAGGTCAGTGGAAAAAGCCTTCCAAAGGCAGCAGAGATGGACTGTCTGGCCTAAACAGGATTCTTGACAAACTATGTCAGATTCACGGCACCCCCGATAAACCTGCAAATCACACCCATAGAGAATGTTGGGTCTTCAAGCAGGCCGGTAAGCTAAACACCGAACACAAGGGGGGGGGGAACACCAAGCGAAGACGAGGACGAACCTCGCCAGCAAAGCACTGGAGGGCAAAAAAAATTCCCACCAGAGGTTAAAACAGTAAACATGATCCATGTGACAAAGAGGAGAAGGAAGCATGCACCCCGAAACACACATGCCGTAGAGCCCGTCACCCCTAAGTTCAACCCCTGGTTGGCCTGCCCGATCACCTATGATCGCTGGGATCACGCGACAAGCAGCCGGCATGAAGGATTGGCTACCTTGGTGTTAGACCCATTAATAAACGGATACCATCTCGCACGAGTCCTTATGGACGGCGGCAGTGGCCTAAATTTGATATATCAGGACACAGTCCGTAAAATGGGGATAGACCCAACAAAAATCAGCCGTAGCAATACTACCTTCAAGGGAGTAATACCAGGCCAAGAGGCTTGCTGTACGGGCTCTCTATTACTAGATGTTGTATTCGGTTCCTCCGACAACTTCCGAAGCAAAAAGTGGCTATCAAGCACTACTCGGAAGAGCGGCTTCCGCTCGTTTTAATGTAGTACCGCATTATGCTTCTCTCAAGCTTAAGATGCCCAGTCCACATGGCACCATCACAGTTAGTGGAAATATTGAGCGTTCTCTACGTGCGGAAGAATGTGCGACGGCTTTAATAGCCGAGCACTAGACGGCCTCACCAACCAGAATAAACGACATGTCGTCAAGACCACGGACACGGTTAGACGAGTCCGGCGCATCACTACAAATACATGAGATTGGTTTCATGGTTAAACCCTCATAAACGGTACCAGGGGCTTCCCGCGTGTAATCAGGGCTAGCTCGGCTCAACCTGACTTATCTTGAATTTTAATGGTTTATTGATAATAACCAATTTTCTTGCACGTCAACTTTCACCTAAGTTCTTCTCTTTTACAGATGACAATCGTGCTACACCTGTCCAGGACACGGCACAATGGAGACACAGGCGCAGACGTGCAGCGGGGACCCACTCAAAGGTTTCTTTTCAGATTAAGACCCTGCGTAAACCTTTTTTACTGTCTCCTATTGTTCACATCCTCCGAATACTCAATACAACTGAGAAGGATACTAACGTTCTTGGCATGAGGCCACGTCAGGATATTGCACATACCTGGACACTCAGGGTTTACTATTAAGGGCATTGTTCAGCCCGGCATATGTTATAAAGACCGAATACCTTAGGCAGTGTTCGGCGTCGCGAGTTTGGCATTATATGCATCAGCTCCAAATCATGTCTTTGGTTAAATGTTGGGTTTGCCCAGCTCCTATGTTTTGGTACCTTACGTTCCGCTATATCAGCTAAGGTAGCACTAGGAGAACTACTGCGATTGTGCCCTAGTTCATCCGGATGAGCACCTCAGTAGAGAAAGCCGAAAACTGACTGTCATGAAACAGCGCGAGACTGGTCAACCACTCGATGACTTAGCGGAATCTTCGGGATTCCTCCGCATTACCGAAGGGCCGTTTCCCGGTCATGTACGTACGCGCCCCGTATTCGGATGAGCGCGGAGGTACCAGGGGCTATCTAGTAGTCCCGCAATTGGCTAAGTGAAAGTGTTAAAGCAATATAGTCCGATTTCCTCGTTCACTGCGCTACCACCTCCTTAATGGACCATGACGTTGGATCAAGTGTGAACACGCGTTTTTTGCGAACACCCCCGCATTATATGTGTGGGGGCTGAAGCCGACGACTGCAAACTTTCAGGTTATATACATATATACATAAACGGCCGCACAGGAGGCATCATAATACTTTCAGGCAAAAGTATAAACATAGCCTTCATAATTCAATAAAATATTGTTTTTACAATGGGAATACATGTCACTAGAACATAATATTCTTCGAGCACCGCGCCTCTATCGAACGATCGCCTTCAAGGACCTCTTCAAAGTAGTGTTTGGCAGCTACTCGGCCCACGGCCGAACCCTGTATTGCAATAGCGGTGGCCTCCATATCTGCCCAGTATGTCTTGACATGGGCAAGTGCCATCCGCGCACCCTCTATGCACGCCGACCTCTTCATAGCGTCAATGTGCGGCACATCACCAAGGAATTGTTGCACTAAACTAAAGTAACTATTCGGCCTTGGCCCTCCCGGCCACAGATGATCCACAACAGACCTGATGGCAAGTCCGGACAACCTATGGAGCTCGGCCCACTC
Organism: Triticum aestivum; assembly: GCF_018294505.1. Lineage (NCBI taxonomy): Eukaryota > Viridiplantae > Streptophyta > Magnoliopsida > Poales > Poaceae > Triticum > Triticum aestivum. The sequence continues at coordinate 395,123,993 of NC_057800.1, read as the reverse complement.
GGCCATTCGCTCATTCAACAACAGCGGACGCACTGGAGCATGGAACTGTGACCAAAACAACTTTTCCACTTCACGATCTTTTTGGTCCTTGAAGTAATCGGTCGCATCAGCAACACTGGCTGCCAAATCCACGTATGCGTTTGCAGAACTCCATAGTTGATCAAGAGGGGCATACTTTGGATCTCCGAACTTAGTCCGTAACAAAAAGGGCTTCCCAGCCGCGATATCTCCAGCTTGACGCAACTCCTCCTTCGTCGCTCTGATTTTGGAGCAGATTTCCTTGGCTGCTACCATGGCCTTCTCCAGATCCGTCGCCTTCGCTCGGCTTTCTTTTTCAAGAAGCCGGTAACGGTCGGCGGCATCTTTCAGCTCAACGGCCATCTCGGCCATTCTTTCCTTACTTTGGCAATGTGCGGCCTGTTCGGCCCTCATCTCTTCGACCGCCTTTAGAGCGGCCGCATTACTATTCCAGGCTTGTTCCTCGGCTCGGGCAAGTTCCGCCCGAAGGGTCTCCATGGTGGCAGCTCCATCTGCAGGCACAACATATCAAAGATACTGGCATCATGCTCCTCTTACTATGTGTTGATCACCAGAGAAATCACTTACCCTGTGCCTCATCAAGCCGCTTGTTGACAAGCACGATGTCGGCATCTGCCGCATCAAGTTGTCGCTTTAGCTCGGCAAACTCATCAGTCCGGCTAGCCACCGGACCTTCAGCCACCTGCACATAAAGGCAGTCTGGTTGTTACCTGGGATTATGATCCTCTGATTGCCGCCATTTTCGACGGCAACCAGAGTCTCAGGGGCTACTATTTGCATAGGGCACACCTAGCATGTGCGGTACTGTAAAAACACACACTATTTCACGTACCTCAAAGCCTTTCAGCAGGCTCATAAAAGCTTCATGCAACCCGCTTTTGGCGGATGAAATCCTTTCAATTATCGTACCCATTAGTGTACGATGCGCTTCTGAGATGGCCGCTTGCTCCAGAAGATCCTTCAATGCGTCCAACTGCACACTGTACGGTTCCGGACTCTTTGAGTTGCCCTCTTTAGGAGCCGAATAGTGAGGACTCCGAGTGGCCAAAGGATTACCCTCTGGCCTTGGCGGATCAGGAGAAACCCTCAGTGACGACACTTCAGGGTTGCCCGCCTTATAAGGCGGGGTGGCAGGGGGAGGTGTTTCGCTCTCCATCATCTCCGGAAGAAGATCCCCCGAAGACAAACTCTGTCGAGAAGGGCTCCAATCCGAACTACAAGATATAAGCTTCGGTTATTGTCTTCAGAAGTAAGTTAGGATATTTTCACTATTAAGTACTTTTTGTTTACTTATAGCTCGGTCGAGGGCTGGTCCCCTTGCGGGCACTGTGTGGTGAGAGTACCCTCCAAGACGGGACCCTTTGGCGAAGATTTCTTCCCCCGTTTGGAAGCCTTTGTTTCTGGGTCTTCAGAGGTGGTCCTTTTCCTTCCTTGGGGAGAGGGAATTTCAGATCCTTCTCCTTGGCTATCCTCCTTCGCAGAGGCACTAATTCCTCTGGTTCGGATGAATGATGAGTGAGGCCTGCTTTCAGCCTCTTTATTCCCCCCTTCATCTTCCCCTGAGAGCGCTTGATAAGGCGCTGTAAGTGCATCTAGTGCCCCTTAGAGATTTTGGTGTATTGAAGACTTATAGGTTAAGGGACTAATGCGTTTGTGAGTGTACACAGGTCTATAAGTCTATGAGGAGTTTGATATTTATAGAGAAAGTTGACCCTTAAAAATGAAGTTCTTCAACTGAAGACTTTGTATTTCTGAAGATATTCTGAAGACTTTGAAAGTGAAGAAAATGGTGTGACCTTGAAGACTTAGTATTCATTCGAGGAACATGAAGCGTGAAGACTTTTGTTTTCGTAGTTTCATTTTCTCTTTCTTGAGTCATAGGAAACACCGTACTGTTAAAGGGGGTCAAGGAAATACTAAGGAAAATTTCCATGTGATGCTCAACTCAAAATCCTACACCTACCAATCCCTTCGAGTGAAGCCATTGGAAATCTCACACAGTTCAGTCAATTTCTTCAGTGACAGAGACGAAGATCTTCTGGTCTCTGAGGAATTTGTTCTGACTCAGGAGTTAGGAATTCACCAGTGCGGATTGCCTACACAGTGAGGAACATGATAGCCCTCAGGATTTTGCTACTCAAAATTCCGACCGTTGATGTGCTATGTGCGAGCTGTCCCAAAATATCTATCCACCTAACGGTCATATCATTGAAGGGCATTTATGTCTTATCATGTCGGACTGCTCCCTAGGCTATAAATAGCCACCCCCTTCAACCACTAGCTGGTTGGCTGCTCCGAGAGAAACTGACACTTGTCATTTGAGAGCAACCGATCCTCCAAGGACTTTCAGAGAAAATCATCAAGTGAAGGAAAATCCAAACCAAAACCCAAACACCTTCAAACCCCAAGTGATTGAGCATCACTGAAGAGATTGATCCTGCGTGGATCCGACGCTTGTTACCTTTGAAGACTGTGCTTCTTCCAGACGGTTAGGCGTCAAGGTCTAGAGCATCCAAGAGGAATTGTGGATCGCCGAGTGACCAAGTTTGTGAAGGTTTGGAAGTCGCTTGAAGACTTACCACGAGTTATTGGGCGAGGTCTATGTGACCTTAGCTCAAGGAGAATACGGTGAGGACTGGCTGTCCTTAGCTGCGTGTTCAGGACTGGGTGTCTGGGACTGTGTGTCCTCGAGTTTAAATACTCAGCCGCTCCAACCAGACGTACAACTGAGACAACAGTTGGAACTGGTCTACCAAATCATTGTCATCACTGAGCTTATTGGTTCCATTTCCTCAACTCTTTCATTTCCTCATAACTGTGTTGTGTGCTTGTTCATATCTGTGCTTGAAGACTTTGACTGAAGACTTTCTCAATTTCCCCAGTTCAATTCCTTCAGTCTGATTGTCTTCATCCTATGTTATCCTGTGCTTATGCTTCCTGTACTCTGTGCCTGTCTTCATTTCATCATGATGACTATGCTTGTATTCTGTTATGTTTACGTTTGAGTACTTATTCCGTTGCTAGTAGTTCTTCGCTAAGGAATTTCCTCACCAGCAAATTCCTCAGTGAAGAATTTGATAAAAATCGTCTATTCACCCCCCCTCTAGTCGATATAACGCACTTTCAATTGGTATCAGATCAAGGTACTCCCTTGTTCTGTGTGATTTTGGTTTAACCGCCTGGAGTTTTAGTTATGTCGACCGCTGGTATGATCAAGGTCTCTGCTGGGTGTCCTACCTTCGATGGGACTGACTACCCCTACTGGAAGAATAAGATGCGAATGCATCTTGAGGCAACTGATAACGATCTCTGGTATGTTGTGGAAAATGGTGTTCCCTCAGTCACTCCTTCTCTGAATGTTGCTGATGTGAAGAGATTCAAGCAACTTGACTCTCAAGCGAAGAATATCATATGTGGCCATCTGAGCAAAGGACAGTATGGCAGAGTGAGTGCTTTGGAGATAGTGAAGCTTATCTAGGACAGGTTGTCCAAAGTGAATGAAGGAGTCTCAACACATCGTGACTCTCGAGTTGATGTTCTTCGCAATCTCTTCAACCGCTTCAAAAGACTCGACAATGAAAATGTTGAACAAACCTTCGATCGCCTCACTGACATCTCAAATGAGCTTCAAGCACTTGGTGTCACTGACATCACCGACCATAAGGTGGTGAAGAAATTGCTGAGATCGCTTGGTTCCTCATTTGACACTCTAGCATTGATGATACAAGAACGTGCTGATTACAAGTCACTTGATCCCGCTGATATTCTCGAGAGGCTAAATACTCATGAGTTCCAACTTGCTGAAAAAAGAGATCTCTATGGTTCAAGCTATGGCAGATCACGTGCACTGAAGGCCAAGGCAGTATCTGAGTCCGAAGATGAAGACTCTGGTAGCAGCCTTGGTGATCCTGAAGAACTAAGCCATGATCTGGCTCTGCTGGTGAAGAAGTTCCAAAAGTTCTCAAGAAGTGGTCGCCTTGGAAGACCCTCAAGGAGCAGTGATTCCTCATCCAGTGACTATAAGAGGAGGCTCTGCCACAAATGCAAGAAACCTGGATGAGGGAGTCCTGGATTAGGGGGTGTCCGGATGGCCGGACTATACCTTCACCCGGACTCCTGGACTATGAAGATACAAGATTGAAGACTTCGTCCCATGTCCGGAAGGGACTTTCCTTGGCGTGGAAGGCAAGCTTAGCGATACGAATATGTAGATCTCCTACCATTGTAACTGACTTTGTGTAACCCTAACACTCTCCGGTGTCTATATAAACCGGAGGGTTTTAGTCTGTAGGACAACATACAGAACAACAATCATACCATAGGCTAGCTTCTAGGGTTTAGCCTCTCCGATCTCGTGGTAGATCTACTCTTGTACTACCCATATCATCAATATTAATCAAGCATGACGTAGGGTTTTACCTCCATCAAGAGGGCCCGAACCTGGGTAAAACTTCGTGTCCCTTGCCTCCTGTTACCATCCGGCCTAGACAGACAGTTCGGGACCCCCTACCCGAGATCCGCCGGTTTTGACACCGACATTGGTGCTTTCATTGATAGTTCCTCTGTGTCGTCGCCATCAGGAAGGATGCCTCGCCTCGTCTTTAAAGACGACACCATTGCTAAGGGAGCTTTGGCTGTCGGCCAAACCCTCCGGCTAGGTGGTTTTCTTATGACCGCCTGTTCGGCTTCTGCGCCGACGATGACCTCTGGAGCCATCGAAAACAATCTTCATGTCAGCTCGGAACTCGCCGAGCAGTTAGATCCAATGGAGCTCTCCTCCATAAACGAGCTCTTGGATCGCATCGCCGCCCTGGGAGTCAGTACGGATTACGACCAGATTGGGCCTAAACCCGATTTGAGAGAGATTAACTCTCCCCAAGTCACCCATCATGTTGTCGTGGTAGAGGGACAGTGCGGCGACCCTTCATCTATCTTAAGGACTAGCTACGTCCGGATTCCCGATCCCTCCAAGCCGGATACCCGCGGAGGGGAGGATATCACTCAAGACCTGAACTTAGAGTCAGGCGACGGGCTGGATTCATTGGACAACATCCAGGAATCCAAATTTTCGAGTTCGGAAATTCCTCGGCCTCTGAGCCTCAGATTGGGTGAGGCTTCGGATTTAATTCCACCCACCCACCCGAACATAAGCGATCTATCCCAAATCAGGCAAGAGCCCGATGAAACAGTACATCATTACTGGGCCAGATTCCTCCTGGTTAGGAACAGGATAAGGGACTGCCGCGAGGAAGACCCAATCTCAATCTTCTGCAATAATTGCACGGACAAGGGAATCCTCAATGCCATAAGTCGCCGTGATATTACACGCTTCGCTGACTTGGCGTCCATTGTACGAAAGTACTGTGCGATGGAAAGCGCCTGGAAAACCAAAATAAAATTTTGGGACGATCCGGCCCTGAATACAAACCCAGTCCGAAATAAAAGGGTGCATCATCGCCAGACACCCGGGTCAAACACCAAAAAGCAAAAACCCTCTACAGGGCATGGAACCGTACTGGAAGGATGGCTTAATGGACCCTGTAAAATTCATAGTACAGAGGACGCCACACCAACTCACAGCCTTAGAGCATGTTGGATACTCCGGCAGGTGGCCAAAATTGGCGAAGATCTCCTAATTCCGGAGGCCACAGAAAGCCACCCCAGAGACACCAATACGGTATTAACAGTCTTCGAGACTTTCGCATCAAATAATATGCGAAAAAGGACACTCCGCAGCCTTGCCGAAGTCTACCAAGTAGCAACAATAAACCCATGGAGTGACACGGCTATTACCTTTAACGCCAGTGATGAACCTAAATTCCGAACAGCCCGAGCACCAGCCGCATTGGTCCTCAGTCCAATAGTGGACGGCTTTCGTCTTACCAAGGTACTCATGGACGGCGGCAGCGGATTGAACCTCATTTATGAGGAAACCCTTCAAAAAATGGAAATAGACTGGAACCGCATTGAGCGAAGCAGCACAACCTTTAGAGGAATAATCCCCAGTCGGGAAGCGCGCTGTACAGGAAAAATCACACTAGATGTGGTGTTCGGCACGCCGGATAATTACAGGTCCGAAGAGGTCACGTTCCATGTGGCTCCGTTCAGCAGCGGTTATCACGCTCTGCTAGGGCGGGAAGCGTTTACAATCTTCCAAGCAATACCCCATTACGGGTACATGAAGCTCAAGATGCCCGGGCCTAACGGGATCATCACTCTCGCTAGTGATCCGGACATAGCACTCCGCGCCGAAAACAAGACAGCCGCACTGGCCCTCGAGGCACTATCCGAAGCCCTAGCGGCTGAAGAACTGACTGCGCTGCGCTCCACGGTGAATAGGGACGATGTGGTACTCGACAAAAGATCCAAGTCCACCTCCTTTAAACCGGCGGACGAAATAGTCAAATTCCAGGTCCATCCAACGGACCCCAATAAAACAGCTTCCATCGGGGCACAGTTAAGCCCTGATGTAGACGCCGCACTGCGAGAGTTCCTACAGAGAACTGGGACATTTTCGCCTGGCACCCTTCAGACATGCCAGGAATCCCATGCAGGCTGGCCGAGCACAGCTTAAATATCCTAAAAGGATTCAAACCTGTCAAACAAGCTCTTCGGCGTTTTTCCGAACCGAAGAGACAGGCCATGGGAGAGGAGCTAGCAAAGCTATTGGAGGCCGGATTCATCAGAGATATAAAACATCCGGACTGGCTAGCAAACCTGGTGATGGTACCAAAGAAGGACAAATCCTGGCGCCTGTGCGTTGATTTTAAAGACCTTAACAAGGCTTGCCCAAAGGATCCCTTCCCCCTCCCCCGCATCGATCAAATTATCGACGCTACCGCAGGACACGATTCGTTGTGTTTCCTCGACGCATATTCCGGCTACCATCAAATCAAGATGGCAGAATCAGACCAAGCCGCAACGGCATTTATCACACCATACGGCCCATTCTGCTTCAACACAATGCCCTTCGGGCTCAAAAACGCCGGCGCAACATATCAGCGCATGATTCAGACATGTCTGGCAAACCAGATCGGCAAAACAGTGGAGGCATATGTAGATGATGTGGTCGTCAAAACAAGACATGTCGAATCTCTAGTAGACGACTTGAGGCTCACATTTGATAACCTCCAAACATACGACATCAAGATCAACCCGGAAAAATGCGTTTTCGGCGTCCCAGCCGGAAAGCTCTTGGGCTTCATTGTATCCGGTAGAGGAATTGAAGAAAATCCAGCCAAGATCCGAGCTCTGTCATAATTGGATATCCCAAAGGACCTCAAACAAATACAAAAGTTAACCGGATGCGTGGCGGCTCTAAGCCGCTTTATCTCCTGCTTGGGAGAAAAGGCCCTACCCCTGTACCGCCTCCTTCGGCGCACTGAACACTTCGATGGACGGATGCAGCCATGGCCGGAATCGATGAAATAAAAGCCATATTGGCAGCAAACCCAGTCCTGGCCGCACTAAACATTGGCGAACCAATGCTATTGTACATTGCAGCAACACATCAGGTTGTAAGCATAGTGCTCGTCGTCGCACGAGAAACAGACGGACACAAATTCCCCCTTCAAAAGCCGGTCTATTATGTGTCCACTGTCCTCACTCCGTGCAAATCACAGTACCCGCATTATCAAAAGATAGCTTACACGATATTCATGGCATCCCGGAAGCTACGACACTACTTTCAAGAGTGCTCAATAACAGTAGCCTCGGAAGTACCACTTAACAATATAAACAACCGTGACGCAACAGGCCGGATTGCAAAATGGGCCATTGAGCTCCTCCCGTTCGACATAACTTATAAGCCACGGCGAGCCATCAAGTCGCAAGTTTTGGCCGACTTCGTCGCAGAATGGATGGAGGCCAAACTCCCTAAAGAGTACGACACATATTCAAATTGGATCATGCATTTCGACGGCTCCAAGATGTTGGCCGGACTAGGGGCTGGCGTTGTTTTGACGTGCCCCACAGGAGACACAGTTCAATACGTACTCCAGATTATGTACACAGACTCCAACAATGCAGCCGAATATGAGGCCCTTTTACATGGTCTCTGGATGGCAGTATCCATGGGCATTCAACGCCTAGAGGTGAGCGGGGACTCGAACCTCGCAATATCCCAAATAAATGGAGACTTCGATGCCAAGGATCCAAAAATGGCAGCTTACCGCAACACCGTCCTAAAAATGTCAGCTCGGTTCGAAGGGCTTGAATTTCACCATATAGCCCGGGAAAATAATCAGGCGGCAGATGTCCTGGCACGCATCGGCGCAAAACGCGATGTAGTCCCCCCCAACATCTTCTTGGAAAGGCTGTTCAAGCCATCCGTAGTATGGGAAGGGGAGCCGAACAATAACAGCCCGGACCCAACCGCACTGCCCGACACCGAACATTCTGACACAATCGGAGGCTCTGCCAATGAAATAACACCTTCAGCCCACGTAATAATGGCCGTCATCGCCCCGTGGACAGAACCATTCCTCGCCTACCTTACTAGGCAGGAACTCCCCGAGGACCAAAATGAGGCACGCTGCATAGTGCGGCGATCCAAAGCCTACAAAGTCCACGAGGGAGAGCTTTATAAGAAAAGCACTACCGGAGTCCTTCAAAGGTGCATCTCCGAAGAGGAAGGGCGGAACCTCCTGGCTGAAATTCATGCGGACTCGGCGGTCATCACGCTGCAGCTCGGTCCCTTGTAAGCAAGGCCTTCCGTACAGGCTTTTATTGGCCGACGGCCCGGGCAGACGCCCAGGACTTAGTCCAACGATGCGTCGGTTGCCAGCTCTTTGCAAACCAAAGCCATATGCCACCCACCGCCCTCCAAACTATCCCCATCACTTGGCCCTTCGCGGTCTGGGGGCTTGACATGGTTGGACCCCTTAAAGGCGGAACCCACAAGCAAAAATACTTACTGGTCATGGTGGATAAGTTCACCAAATGGATAGAAGCCAAGCCTGTTAAGACGGCCGAATCCGGACCGGTGATAGACTTTATATCCGGGGTTGTACACCGTTACGGCGTCCCCCACACATCATCACTGATAACGGCACGAACTTTACGGCCGACGAGGTAAAACTCTGGTGCAAAAACATGGGCATCAAGCTCGATTATGCTTCCGTCTATCACCCACAAACTAACGGCCAGGTCGAACGTGCAAATGGTCTTATCATGAGCGGCATCAAACCCAGATTAGTGCTGTCCCTCAAGGAATCTAACACGCACTGGGTAGAGGAGCTCGACTCCGTACTCTGGGGGCTGCGGACCACGCCGAATCGCACCACCGGATACACACCATTCTTTATGGTGTACGGCACAGAGGCAGTTTTGCCTTGCGACATAATTCATGACTCACCTCGAGTGCGCATGTACGAAGAAAGAGAAGCCGAGCTCAATCGGCAGGACAGTTTGGACGCATTGGAGGAGGAGCGTGACGTGGCAAAAGCCCGTTCCGCATTCTATCAACAGCAGGCTCGAAGATACCAAAGCAGAGAAGTACGGGCCAAAAATTACAACATTGGCGAATTAGTTCTACGCCTGCCGGACAAGAAAAAGGACAAACTCAAGCCCAAGTGGGAAGGTCCCTTCATAATTGACCAAGTCCTGACTGGTGGAGCGTACCGCCTGCGAGATGCATCGGATAACCGACTCGAGCCGAACCCATGGAACGCAGCCCGTCTCCGAAGATTCTATGCCTAGCGCCGGACTCTATGTTCGTCTCCTTCCTCTGTCCATTTTTTATATACTGCCTGTCTTACATTTCTCCCCTTCTCCCCTTCCTTTCTCTTATAGCCTTTAAAGGCTCATCAAATGACGTGCTATTCGCACTCATTAAACCTGGGGGCTTCTTTTAACAGAAGCTTATTTATACGGGCTTCATGCCCAACACATGTGTTACACTTCCGCATGTACCTTTTATTTCACCATTATATGCATCGATATGACTTAAGTTTTGGCCAAGCTGGGTTGCCTGGCTCCTGTGCTTACCCCTACGTTCCCGATTATTCGGCTAGGCGGTAAAGGGAGCACCTCTGCGATTGTTACTGCCGGATCAGCCGGATGTGTACCTCAGACTGGGTGAAGCCGAAAGCTAGCGTTCTTAAGGGAATATTCGGTCGGTGACCTAAAAGATGATCTTTTCACTTATTTATTATGCGCCCCCAGATGCTTTTTCCCGCGTCTTTTTCGCAGAATGGGCATGCACTTTAGGGCATGCCTCCCAGGGAAAGGAACCCCTAACGGAACTATTCTCCCTGGAAGATGTTTCTTACTAACCATGTAATATAACATAACTAGTCGGGCACTTGTCTGTTCACGCACTAATGACCCCTACGCCTGGTCTCCATGCATTCCCCGGTTCTTATATACCCGCATGGGAATTCGGACACACTCCGGACCGTCAGGTCCCGAGGCTGAAGCGAAAAGGTCGGCCATGACAAATGATCTACAATCCGGCTAGAAGGCATTATAAATGTCAATTAAATTACATAGTCATTCTGACTGATTGTATTCCTCTTCAATACCATCTAACAGGCTGTCTAATTTACAGTCCTGCTGGGAATACTTTGTGGCCAATTCTACTTGGCCGTATACTAAGCTTACAGGGATCTCCTTCCCATCAGGCCCCACAGGACCGACCTCGGCCATGTGGTTGGGGTCAGCCTTTGTGTAGCGCGTCTTCACCATGGCCTAGGCCTCCCTAGCGCCTTGGCGGCAGGCCGATATCTTCCACAATCGGAAGCGCCGCCGTGCTCCCTTTAGCTTCTCCGCAAGCTCTTCAAGACCTTCGGGCATGGAGATGGATGGCCACAAGGCCCGGGCGACGCCTTGCATCACCTGCCGAACTCGCTCGAGTAGTTGCGAGAGCTCGGGAAGAAGGTCACCCGTAGAACCGGGCATCTCCTCTACAGGACGACCTGTTAGCACACCTACAGACATTACTCTGTTAGTCGACTTCCCCGCCGAACTTTTTTTTCAAAGGTTCGTTCAAGCACTTACTAAATATGCCGCGCCGAAGCCGCTGATTCTCCTTAACGGAGTCTGACAGCTGGGCACGAACATCTTTCAGGTCGACGCCCAGCTTGGTGTTGGCATCTTGGAGATCGTTCTTCTCCCGCCTCACCTTTGTCAGCACCTTCTCACCAGCCTTCAGCTGGCGTAGGAGTTGTTGCCTTTCCGGATTCAATCCGGCGCCATTTGCAATTTCATTTGTCGGATTCGCACCCATGCCGTGCTTCGCAAAATACTTATCTTTCGAAGTGTATATTACCAGAGGGGGTCTCCTTGGGCTCCCCTGCCGCGGCTAGTGCGGCCTCAAGTTGGGCTTTGCACTCTTCCAGCTCCTGGGACAGTAGGGAATTCTTTTCTGTAAGAACCTGCATAACAAATGATCCTTAAATCAGTTATTCTAACTATTTCAAGTCTCGGGGGCTACTGGTATATATATATAATTACCAAAATTTCTTACCCGTATGTCTTTTACATATTGCTCCGTGGCTCTGGCTAGACCATTTTGAGCGGCATAGAGGTACGCATCTCCCGAATTGAAGGCATCTAATGCCTCTCGGGAGAAACAAGCGTCACGAAGAATTGTCCGGCAACGCCTGTGGTTCATGACACTCTCCACCTCAGAGTTGGTGGCAGACAACCTGTCCACATCCTCCATCGGAGGAGCATCCGGTGCGCGCCTTGTGTTCGCCTCCGCCTCCGAACCAGGCTTTGGAGCCTGGCTGGTGGAGGCACGATTGGCAGCCTCTCCGGATATAGTCCGGCGAGGTCTCTTTGTCCTGAAGAGAGCACGAGTGTTAATATGCCTTGAAGGTATAACACCTGGGATAAGGGGGCGCGCCATACCTTTGCGCTGACGCCTCGGTCCGGACTGCACCTCTTTTCTGCCCACGGGGCCCTGTGGCCCCTCGTTGGCTTGTCGCCGCAGGTTCGGCCTCCCATCTCAAAAACCTCCCCTGCAAAGCTCGGTTGTAATCAGGAAACTGAAAACACGAGAGGGTGGAACCCTATTCGGGGTACTAGGACTTCGATCTCAATTACCTGGGAGGCCGGGATTAGCCCTGGGTAATCGGCTGTAATGGCCACCAAGGCGTTGTCCTTGCTCAATTGATGGAACACTCCATCAATCAACTCCACAGATAAGTCCGGATCCTCTTGAGAGGCCGGGTCGAGGGACCGTCCTGGGTCCTCGGGTTGTGGAGGAGGGTTGTTTATTTCTTTAACAGCCTGGCGCAGTTCCTGTGTTGAAGTCCTTAGACTGAATATTTAACAATGGGAATATAAAACGGATGGGCAAGTAAATGTGACCACTTAGCCAGCTTGGGGGATTGTACATAGAAAATCCACCCTGTGGGTTGATGCGGAGAAATTCCTCCTCTTCTCCCTTGTACAAAGCGGACAAGGTCTTTGTTAGGGCCGCAGCCGAATCCGGTCCCTTATGGCCGTAGCGGGTGGCGTCGTCCTCCCCATTGAAATCCCACGTGGGGTGGCCTCTATACTGTAGCGGCTGCACCCCTCGCATGATGCATGCGGCCATGACCCCGATCATGGTCAGTCCGTAATGAGCTAACAATCTTATCCGGCCCATTAGGTAAAGGACGTCCTTGTCACTTTCCCTCTGAGGGCTCCATGGATGCCTACTTAGGCGCTTCTTTAGTGGAGCACTGTCGAACTCAGGGAGGCCGATCCAGACAGGATCCGGCAGCGGGACGTTCTCTATGTAAAACCATTCCGAAGGCCAGTCCTCGGACGCCTTCTTTGGGGTTCCGGATAGATATCCGGTCCCGGCGATGCGCCACACTTCGACTCCGCCCACTTGATATATTGACCCCTTCTGAGAATGGGGCACAAGGCAGAATAGCTCTTTCCACAGCCTGAAATGAGCCTCAACACCCAAAAACAGCTCGCAGAGGGCTACGAAGCCCGCGATATGGAATACGAAGGTAGGCGTAAGATTGTGTAGCTGGAGGCCATAGAACTCCAGGAGCCCCTAGAGAAACGGATGGATTGGAAATCCGAGCCCTCTTATTAAATAAGGGACGAGGCATACCCGCTCTCCTTTGGAGGGATTAGGGGCACTCTCCGCTTACTCTCTGCTATTATAGATGGCAAGACCGGCTCGAACCGGGACCATATGGGCCGGGGGGAGAAATCCCTTGGTCTGGAGCGTCACTAGCTCGCTATGCAGGATAGAGCATCTCTCCCAATATCCAGGCTAAGGGCTGGAAGGGAGAAAGGAGGAGTTACGACGGCTGGCCATGGTGGTATGGACCTTTGTCGGATGCGCTCTGATGAACACTCGCGAGGGGGAGAAGGTGTGGTTTGGATCTAAATCTTCGTCCCCTTAAATGGGCGGCTCATTTACGCGGCTAGGGGTGTGGATGTAAAAACACTCAGACTTTTCATATTCATTTGACACATGGGAGACAGCCATTATTGGGCGTAGAAGCCAAGGAGCGCAACATTTACAAGAAGTCGGACTTTATTCAACAGGTACACGGAATTCGGAGAAGAACCCGCCTTGCAATGCCGAAGACAATCTGCGCGCCGGACTCATCGTCATTGAAGCCTGGTTCGGGGGCTACTGAGGGAGTCCTGGATTAGGGGGTGTCCGGATGGCCGGACTATACCTTCAGCCGAACTCCTGGACTATGAAGATACAAGATTGAAGACTTCGTCCTGTGTCCGGAAGGGACTTTCCTTGGCGTGGAAGGCAAGCTTGGCGATACGGATATGTAGATCTCCTACCATTGTAACCGACTTTGTGTAACCCTATCTCTCTCCGGTGTCTATATAAACCGGAGGGTTTTAGTCCGTAGGACAACATATAGAACAACAATCATACCATAGGCTAGCTTCTAGGGTTTAGCCTCTCCGATCTCGTGGTAGATCTACTCTTGTACTACCCATATCATCAATATTAATCAAGCAGGACGTAGGGTTTTACCTCCATCAAGAGGGCCCGAACCTGGGTAAAACTTCGTGTCCCTTGCCTCCTGTTACCATTCGGCCTAGACGCACAGTTCGGGACCCCCTACCCGTGATCCACCGGTTTTGACACTGACACTGGACATTACATTCAAGATTGTCCTCAGTGGGAAAAGTAATCAAAGAAGAAGAAATACAAGGATTACAGTTCTGATGATGTGAAGAAAAAGAAGAAATTCACAAAATATTCATCATCAAAATCCTCAAAGCCTTCATATCACAAGAAGAGCAGCTCCAAGAAGGCCAGAGCATTTATTGGCAAGGAAATGGACTCTGAGGCTGAATCTGAAGAAAATGAGGAAGAGGAGTCATCTGAGGAGTCCGAATCTGGAGTGGCGAGCCTAGCTCTCGCTACTGCATTCATCAGCAAGTCTATCTTCAACACTGAAGAAAATGACCTCACCAACAAGGCTGATGAAGGGGATGATGACTATGCTCCCACCTATTGCTTCATGGCAAAGGGTGCCAAGGTACTCAAATATACCTCATCTGAATCAAGTGAGAATGAATCTGATGAAAACCTTAAGCCCAGCTATTCTAAACTTGCTAAGATTGCTGTAATGCAACAAAGAGCTTTAGAAAAGGTTCAAAACTTGCTAGACAAAAGTGATGATATGTTGGGTGAAGAAATGGATCGCACTAAAGCCTTGACAGAAAATCTTCAGAGATTTCAGACTTGGTTTGACAATCTTCAAAGTCATCATAACACTCTCTTGTCCCATCATGAGAAGCTTTATTATGAATTTCTTCAAACAAAGCAAGATCTTTAGAAGCTAAGAGTGAGTTTTGAAGATCTTCAGAAGCAGCACGATTCATTACTTGCTCACCAAATCAGCGCTTCTCAGGAAGAATTTGTTCCTCCATGTTTGAAATGCATAGAACGTGAATCTGCTAATTCTTCACCTGAATGTTCAAATGCTGCTAATGTTTCAAATTCTTCACATGCCTCTGCTATCACTAATTCCTCATCTGAGGACATTGCTAGTATCACTGACGATGCAGGGCTGAAGGAATTGTACATGACAGGCATGTACAAAAGCCTCAAAGGGCATTAGACTCTTTGTGATATGCTTAAAAAGCAGATCATCAACAGGAACCCTAGGAAAGAGGGCATTGCCTTTGAGAGGAAACTCAACGCTGATGGTACATATTGGAAGCCTGAGCAGTACCCCAAAACCACATGGGTTGCTGCAAAGGGACCTCCAGTTGATCCATCTAACTTATCTGGATTTGCATGTGAATCTCCTCATTCTGATGATGATTCATTTGACTCCCACTATAAACTATTCAAAAATTAGAATGGTGAAGTATTTGCTAGAAATGTTGGCACTAACTGCAGGAACGGTTCCCCTATGAAGAAAATCTGGGTTTCCAAAAGATGCCTTGAAAATCTTCAGGTGAATGTCATCATGACGTCACCTGTGAAGAATAGGAACCCCAGATCAAATTCTTCATATGGACCAAATTCTTCATATGGATCAAAGTCCTCATATGAACATCATCGTGCTAACCCGTCTGTTTCGCAGGGAAGATCTAAGGATTATGGATATGTGCATTATTCTTCCAATCATTATGTCCATATGTCCTCGAAGAATTTCTCTGCTTACTCTTATGCTTATTGTAACCCATCTAATGTGAAACGAAATGGACTGGCTTCTATGCCATCCTTCTCATATGGAGCCCGCAGAATGATGAACTCTTTTCCACCCCTTCAGATGTGGGTGGTGAAGAAAAATAACTAATCTCTTCTGCAGGGTCAGGTCTCCAGACGTATGTAATCGTCTGAAGAATTTGCTGGAGACCTGAGCATGCGAGATAGGACGCAGGCTAATCATGAAGAAATGAACTCTCATTTCTCACATCCTCACGCTGCTTTATCTATTATGTTGTTTGATGAAATTGATCTGATGAACTGATGTCATATTCTTCACTGATGAAGTATATGAGTTTGTAAGCTGCACTAATTCATCTGCAGGATGATCAACCCAAAGCCATTGAGTGGGTCCTCGATAGTGGATGTACAAATCACATGACTGGTGACAAGAATCTATTGATGGATGCTCCATTATCTCTGTCACATCTGAAGCATATCATCTTTGCTGACAAAGGCAAAAGTCAGGTATTGGGTCTAGGTAAGGTTGCGATCACAAAGGATCGACACATGGACAAGGTCATGCTTGTTGAGTCCTTAGGATACAACCTTATGTCTATCTCAATGCTTTGTGATCTTGATATGGTTGTTTTCTTTGGCAAGTACCGTTGTGTTGTGGTTATGGAAGCTGGCAATTCCAAAGTCTTCGAAGGCTTTAGGAGAGGAGACCTGTATATTGTTGATTTCTCTACAGGACCACAACCGGCCGTGTGCTTACTTGCAAAAGCTTCAGAAGGCTGGCTCTGGCATCGACGACTTGGTCATGCAGGCATGATGAATTTGCACACGCTTGCAAAGAAGAAGCATGTCATTGGCATCGAGAATGTCAAATTCCTCAAGGATCACCTATGTGGAGCCTGTGAAGCTGGGAAGATGACGAAGGACAAGCATCCAACAAAGACTATCATGACCACCACTCGCCCATTTGAATTGCTTCACATGGATCTCTTTGGTACTAATCATTATTCTGATATTTCAAATGAAGCATCTCAATATGGCTTTGTTATTGTTGATGATTACTCTCGTTATACATGGGTACACCTTGTTACTTACAAACATGAAGTGCAGGAAGTCTTCAAACAATTTTCCTCGAGGGCTTCAACCAACTTTGGTGTGAAGATCAAGCACATCAGAAGTGAAAATGGCACTGAGTTCAAGAATTTTGGTCTCGATGACTATCTTGATGAACTTGGTATTACTCATGAGTTATCTGCTCCTTACACTCCTCAGCAAAACGGCGTCGTGCAGCGCAATAACAGGACTCTTGCTAAGATGGCTCGCACTATGCTTGATGAATACAAAACGCCTCCTCGTTTCTGGACTGAGGCAATTGATACTGCGTGCCACATCATCAATAGAGTATATCTTCACAAATTCTTCAAGAAGACTGCCTATGAACTCCTCACTGATAAGAAACCCAATGTAAGTTATTTCAAAGTCTTCGGTGCTAAATGTTGGATTAGAGATCCTCATCACAACTCAAAATTTGCACCGAAAGCACATGAAGGGTTTATGCTTGGTTACGGAAAGGACTCGCACACCTACAGAGTCTTCAACAACGTTCTTCACAAGGTTGTTGAAACTGTAGATGTGCGGTTCGATAAAACTAATGGCTCGCAAAGAGAGCACCTACCTACTGTGATAGATGAACCAGCACCTGAGGAAACTATCAAGTTCAAGGCTACTGAGGATGTCATTCCTACTGAGGAATCTGCTGAAGAATTCATTCCGGAGCATGAAGAACGTCGAGCTAATGCACTTGAAGAAAATACTGAAGAAAATGGTGCTGAAGAAAATGCTGATCAAATTCTTCAATGACAACCAGCTCATCCTCGCATTGCAAAAGAAGTGCAAGTTGAAAAGATCATCAATGACATCAAAGCACCAGGTCCTCTCACACGCTCAAAAGCTTCACATTTATCTAACTTTTGTGGGCACTATGCTTTTGTCTCTATTACAGAACCCACTAAGGTAGATGAAGCATTTCTCGAGCCTGAGTGGATTCATGCCATGCAAGAAGAATTACATCAGCTCGAGCTCAACAATGTCTGGGAACTGGTCAAATGTCCAGATCCTCGCAAGCACAATATCATTGGCACAAAGTGGATCTACCGCAACAAGCAAGATGAAAATGGCCTTGTGGTCAGGAATAAGGCATGACTTGTAGCTCAAGGCTACACATAGGTTGAAGGAATTGATTTTGATGAAACTTTTGCACCTGTTGCTAGACTTGAGGCTATTCGCATATTACTTGCTTAGGATAACCATCATGATATCACTTTATATCAAATGGATGTGAAAAGTGCATTCCTCAATGGTAAGCTTGAGGAAGAAGTATATGTTGCTCAACCCCCAGGTTTTGAAGATCCAAAGAATCCTGACAAAGTCTTCAGACTCAACAAGGCCCTCTATGGCCTCAAGCAGGCCCCACGGGCGTGGTATGATACCTTGAAGGAATTCCTCATGACGAAAGGCTTCAAACCCGATTCACTCGACCCTACTCTTTTCACTAAATCTTATGATGGTGAATTGTTTGTGTGCCAAATATATGTTGATGATATTATCTTTGGCTGTACTGACCAATGTTATAGTGATGAATTTGCCTATATGATGAGTGAAGAATATCAAATGTCTATGATGGGAGAGTTGAAATTCTTCTTAGGTCTTCAAATTCGTCAACAACACAATGGCATATTCATATCTCAGGAGAAATACCTCAAGGATGTACTGAGGAAATTTGGCATGCAAGATTGCAAAGGAGTCAAAATTCCTATGCCCACAAATGGCCATCTGTGCACTGATGAAAATGGTATTGACTTTGATCATAAGGTATACCGCTCCATGATTGGTTCTTTATTGTACTTATGTGCATATAGGCCAGATATAATGCTTAGTGTTTGCATGTGTTCCCGATTTCAAGCTACACCGAAGGAATCACACCATAAGGCTGTGAAGCATATTCTTTGATATCTAGCTCACCAACCAACACTTGGATTATGGTACCCCAAGGGCTCAGATTTTTATCTCATTGTATATTCTGACTCTGGCTATGCTGGTGATTGTGTGGACCGCAATTCAACATCTGGTACATGTCATTTCATCGGACGATCCTTGGTCTGTTGGTCCTCGAAGAAACAGAACTGCGTATCACTATCTACTGCTGAAGCTGAGTACATTGCCGCTGGTTCTTGCTGTGCTCAATTGCTATGGATGAAGCAAACTCTCAAGGACTACGGCGTCAACGTGAAGAATGTGCCTCTGTACTGTGACAATGAGAGTGCCATCAAGATTGCTCATAACCCAGTTCAGCACTTGAAGACAAAGCACATTCAGATTCGTCATCATTTTCTTCGTGATCATGTGTTGAAGGGCGACATTTCTATTGAGCATGTGAAGACTGAAGAATAGCTAGCCGATATCTTCACAAAGCCCTTGTATGAGAAGAGATTTAGCAAGTTCCGGTGTGAGCTAAATATCCTAGAATCTTCGAATGTTCTTTGAAAAGGACACTCATCCTAACACTTATGCAAAATTGATGACTTAGATGTGCAACACATGAAGAAACGTTTTTCTTCAATCAATGAAGAATAACACTCTTAGTGTGAAGAAATTAACGAAGAATTTGATTCTCAGAACCCTATGATAATTGTACGCGGTGTCTGAAATCATCATTCTTATACGGTGGATCACGCCACCACCAAAAGTTGAAATTCCTCAATTGATCATATTCTTCAACTTTGCATTGTCTTCACTATTTCCGTCGTTTTCTTCATTGTATATATATATATATATATATATATATATATATATATATATATATATATATATATAAGTTTATGTCCTCTACAACATTCACTTATTGCTAATTCTTCAAGTTGGTTCTTCTGCTAAGTGAATGTGATCGGACCCTTCCCCCTCTATGCTATACTCAACCCAATCTATTCACAAATTCTTCATGTGCGTTCTATTTGAAACTCGTTCAAATCTTCACTATGTCCTTGTCATCTGAAGAAATTGCGAACCGAACTTTAAAACCTATCTTATCTAAATTTTCGGCTTTGCCGCTCAAACCGTTCCGCATCCCACGATATACTTATCCACTCACCCACGATCTAACACGATCTCCACTTCTCACTACGTGGGTGACACATGCCATGCGAATGAGAAGGGTCAGGGGCACGTTCGTCCAATTTCTTCGGGCGAGCAGTTTTTCACTGTGGCTATAAATACCCCTCCTTCCCTTCCTCACTTCTTTTACTCCGCTCGATCTCTCTCTCCAGCTCGAGCTTCTCAAACCCCAGCGCCGCCGCTACTTCATCGCTGCCGGTGAGGAAGAGCTTCACTGCCTCGACCTTGTCGCCGACGTACTCGCGCCAACCGCGGAAATCTTCACCCCGCCGCCGCCGTAGCTGTCTTCCTCCACCGAGTTAGGGCGTGGAAGATCTACACGGACGAACTTCATCTCTACACCTCATTGTTCATCATGTTCTTCGTCCAGGGTAATTAAAAGTTACTTTTACTGCCCTTGTTGATTTGAATGATTATCTTCAAAATCTTCAAAGGTGTTTTTCTTCATAGCTTCACACACTAAACACCTCACTAGTCATCTGTTCTTGATTCGTTTCTCTAAGCATCATTTTCTTCAAGATTCCTCAATTGTGTGGATCTTCAATCTATACAACTCTGGAACCTAAGACAAAGAACGCTTAGTGAAATTCTTCAAGACTCATCTGGTCAAATTCCTCAAACTTGTTCTTTTTGAAAAACCCTCTGAGAACGCATATGACCTCTCAAAATTCCTCGCAACTATACTCTGTTCACAGGTACACATGTCAGCTACTGAATCACTAGGTTCTCATCAACTTAACTCATTTGCAGCGTTCCTCGAAGAAAAGTTGCATACTCCTTTAGAGAATTTGATTGTTCAAATTCCTCAACTGAAGAAAATGGCTGATGGTAAAAGGCCACAGAAAGGAGGAAAGAAGCCTGAGGTCATGACTGCCTTTGAGATCCCTGAGGACATATACAAAGATTACTGCACTCCTGATGAGGCCAAGTTTGGAAAAGAGGACAAAAATCAGCGCAAGGTGCGCATTCAGAAGATAGAGAGGAGATGGGCAAGAGAATGGAGGGAGTACAGGTATGTAACTCCAAAGTACATGAAGAAATTCGCACTCAATCCTCCATGGCCAAGAGCTCCATTGGCACCTGGCCAAATAGCAGATCCCACCAGCCTCAAGTGCGGTGAGGACTATCCTGACGAATGGGCCAAATGCCAAGCCAAGTTGGCTAAGCAAGCCAGAGAAGCAGTGAGGAAATTCAATGAAGACTCTGCTGCTGCTGCCTCTGCTGAGGCCTCTATTGTCAAGCCAAAGAAGGCTGTGTCAAAGAAGCCTGCGCACAAGCCAAGTGCTTCACCAACAATGCCCTCAAGGCCAAGTTCCTCAGCAATGCCCTCATGGCCAGAATCCTCAAAGCCCTCACGGCCAATTCCTCATGCTGCTCCTGCTCCCTCAAAATCCTCAGCTCCTCCAAAGTCCTCAGCTGTTCCGACAACGTCCTCAGCACCTGTGCATCTTGCCTCGTGCCAAAGGACTGCAGGCATGTCTATTGCCTCAGGTGTCTCAGCTAGTTCCTCAGCCGCACCAAGTTCCTCAGGTGGCCCCTCACTTCTGAAGACAAAGTCAACTACTGGACGTGGTCCTCAACCAAGTCCTCAAAAGAAGTAAGTCGTGTTCCAAGTGCCGTCTAATGAAGACGAAGCTGATGATGATGAACTTGCAGAAATCATCAGAGACAGGCAAGTCTGGGCCGCTAGAGCCAAGGGAACAGAGGTGCCACTGCTTTTGGATCCCAAGTTGATCCTCGAATACATTGATGTTTGGCACAAGGACCCCAACACCCCCTTGCCTGATTTCAAGCTGACTCCTAGTCAAATTCACATGTTGACTCACTTCATACAAGAAGAGAAATGGAAATTTGAACATGGGAGGAGAGTGAAGAAAGCGCAGTACAAGAAAGAGCGCTTTCTGAAGCAAAATGTTCTGAAGCTTTCACCTGAAGAACTAGTTGCTCTCCAATCTGAAATCAAGAAACTGAGTGATGAATTTGATCGCTATTATGCTGACTGGCTGGGAGCCAAAGTCAGATTTGTAAAGATCACGGAACAGTTCACCTCCACTGTTGTAGCCCCAATGCAACAGGACATTCCTCAGGCTGAAGCATCTGCTCAGCCTACTAAAGAACATGCCAGCACCGCTGATGAAAATCCGGCTGCTGAAGAAAATGTGAGTTCCAGGGCTGATGACTGCATTCTAGCCGCTAAAGGAATTGCCAGGGCATCCACTAGTGGTGCGCCTGAAGAAACTGAAGAAATTAGGGCAACTACATCAGTTGTGCGTGAAGAAAATCAACCAAATTCCTCAGCTGCTCCTGCACCCACTTCAACTCCAATCCTTCCATCTGCATCAGATGTGAAGAAGACCAAGGCTACAGTGAAGAAAGGGAAAGCATCAGCTGCTTCAGATTCTTCCGCTCCGAAGAAAATGAAGCCTATGAAAAGTTCATTTGCTAATCCGATTGATGTTGTTCCCATCTCAACCAGGCCATCAAAGGACCTTGTTCCTTTTGATGAAGAATATGTGATCCCCAGCGGATCTGATGAAGAAACTCCTTCTGCTGCTTCGTCTGAACAGTTGGATGAAGAAATTGAAGTGGATGCGATCCCTTCAACACCTATCATCTCCTCGCCCATGTCTCAGTTCACAACTGAAGAGGCTGGCATTGAAGAAATGGAAGATGAAGATGTGGACATTGGCTGCTCCACACCCATAATCAGTGATGAATTCTGGGAAAGTCAGCATCCAAACTCTCCAATGTTCACACCACTGCAGCAAATACCTCAGTCGCCTGCACCAACTGTTCAAATGCGCTCTGATGAAACTCATCCCACTTGATCTGTGCATGAGGAAATTCCAGCCACTAGTGCTAAAGAAAATGCTGCTGCTGAACATCTGAAGACGCAGACTGCCACTGAAGAGGTATTAGAAATTCCTTAGCCTGAAGAACCTGCGATTGAGATACCTGAGGTCGTGATGCAACTCACTGACACTCCTTTGCCGAAGCCAAAGGATCCATTCTCACGCAAGCAAAAGTTCAAGGCTGATGATTTCTTCGGCGAGCACGTATTCTTCGAAGATTACAACCCATATAACTCTGCTCATATTAGGAAGAGGCGTTTCTGGACTGCTAGTCAAGCCAATTTCTATTCGTTAGTGCTATTCAACAAGGAGAAAATCTTCTATCAGGAGCATATTCCTCATGTGGACATGGAATCTCTGCCGTGCTTCGCACCAGTCCTTAGTGTTCTTCATGACGCTGGACAGTTAAACTTTTGCTCTGACATCTGCGATTGGAATGAAGAACTGATTCTTCAATTCTATGTAACGCTGCACATCACAGGAGATTCTGAAGATGTGAATTCATGGGTGCTGAACTGGATGTCTGAAAAAACTCACTACACTGCACCAGCCTCTGAATTGCTTCGTGCCTTACCACTCAGTCCTCCCTTTGAAGAAGCTCGTTGTATCTACAATGAACCTGAGCTTACAAATCATTACATGCAGGTGCCGATGAAACCTTTGAAGCTAGGTCAAGCACCAAGAACCAAATTCCTCATGAAGGAATTGCTTTACGTTCCCAGAACTATCTATCGTATTCTTACGAGGACAATCAGTCCTATCAAAGGGCATGACTCATCTGATGAGGAAATTGTTGGCATCATGAAGAATCTGGTATTCAACATCATTCGTGGCATTCCTGTCAATTATCACGATTTCTTCATGAGGACTCTGGCAAATGTTGCGCTATCTCCATTTGAGCTGAAGCCTTATGCACCTTGGATTATGAGATTCCTCAGGACAAGGTCTTCACTCAACTACAAAGCTGATTTTCAGAATCACCACAGCTACTTGCCCCCAATTGAAGTCCTCAAGCAGACTTATTCCTTAGTTGATGGAAAGGGCAAGGCACCAGCTGTTATTGATGAAGGCATTCATCCATTGGATGGTCAATTTCGCAAGGCTGCCTCTTATTCCACCAATGATGACTCTGCCACACATGACTCTGCCAATGCACCCAAGTCCACTCCTCAAGCCACTGCTCCGCGCGTGATGACTGACCCTGAACTTCTGCTTAGTCTTCACCAGAAGGTGGATCAAAATCACAAATGGGTTAAGCGTCAGTTTGGTTCTCTTCTTCACAACATGACTGCTACACACAATGCAGTGAAGAAAAACCACTACTACCTCCATCAAGTCTTCGGTCACACCTGGGCAATCCTGTCACATCTGTATGGTGAAGAAGATCAGAAGAAAATGGGTCTCAATGAAGATTTTGACTGGTCTGCACCTCCACCGAAGAAATTCAAGAAGGTCAAGGTTCCTTCTTTGGTGGCCAGCTCATATTCTTCATCGCGCGACACTAATGAAAATGAAGACTTGGACGACACTGCGGCAGGCCCTACTACAACAAACGACCCCAACAATGCTGGCGCTCCTTCATCAACTTGATATTCTTCAGGGGCGTTAGTCCTCATATTCGATCCTTTTGGTCATTTGATGACAAAGGGGGAGAATTTTGAGTTAGTCTTCAAGCGGGTCTTTCTATATGGGTGTTTTTTTAAGTTACAACTCTCGTTCTTCTGAGACTTTTATTGGATCGAGTTGTAAACTTAAACCCGATGGTGCTCTGATACTCTTGACGCGTTTTTCTGCATGCTTATTCCTCGTTAAATACTATTGCATGCATGCTGAATTACATCAGTCACCATATTTCATCATGCATTTCAAATTCTTCACTGTTATATGTCAAATGCATGTATGAATTACAAGATATAGGGGAGATCTCCATGTTCAACTCTTCAAGTGTGCATTGCTTCAAAAGCAAATTCCTCACTATGCACATCTTCAGGGGGAGCTCTTCTATATCTTGCAATCAAATTCCTCAATATCAGTATTTACACTTCATATGTTTATCCCCGTTGAAAACTAAACCTATATTGTCATAAATCACCAAAAAGGGGGAGATTGTAAGCGCATCTAGTGCCCCTTAGTGATTTTGGTGTATTGAAGACTTATAGGTTAAGGGACTAATGCGTTTGTGAGTGTACACAGGTCTATAAGTCCATGAGGAGTTTGATATTTAGAGAGAAAGTCGACCCCTAAAAATGAAGTTTTTCAACTGAAGACTTTGTATTTCTGAAGACTTTCTGAAGACTTTGAAAGTGAAGAAAATGGTGTGACCTTGAAGACTTAGTATTCATTCGAGGAACATGAAGCGTGAAGACTTTTGTTTTTGTAGTTTCATTTTCTCTTTCTTGAGTCATAGGAAACACCGTACTGTTAAAGGGGGTCCAGGAAATACTAAGGAAAATTTCCATGTGATGCTCAACTCAAAATCCTACACCTACCAATCCCTTCGAGTGAAGCCATTGGAAATCTCACACAGTTCAGTCAATTTCTTCAGTGACAGAGACGAAGCTCTTCTGGTCTCTGAGCAATTTGTTCTGACTAAGGAGTTAGGAATTCGCTAGTGCGGATTGCCTACACAGTGAGGAACATGATAGCCCTGAGGATTGTGCTACTCAAAATTCCGACCGTTGCTGTGCTATGCGCCAGCTGTCCCAAAATATCTATCCACCTAACGGTCATGTCATTGAAGGGCATTTATGTCTTATCATGTCGGGCTGCTCCCTAGGCTATAAATAGCCGCCCCCTACAACCACTAGCTGGTTGGCTGCTCCGAGAGAAACTGACACTCGTCATTTGAGAGCAACCCATCCTCCGAGGACTTTGAGCGAAAATCATCAAGTGAGGAAAAACCCAAACCAAAACCCAAACACCTTCAAACCCCAAGTGATTGAGCATCACTGAAGAGATTGATCCTGCGTGGATCCGACACTTGTTACCTTTGAAAACTGTGCTTCTTCCAGACGGTTAGGCGTCAAGGTCTAGAGCATCCAAGAGGAATTGTGGATCGTCGAGTGACCAAGTTTGTGAAGGTTTGGAAGTCGCCTGAAGACTTACCACGAGTGATTGGGCGAGGTCTGTGTGATCTTAGCTCGAGGAGAATACGGTGAGGACTAGGTGTCCTGAGCTGCGTGTTCAGGACTGGGTGTCCGGGACTGTGTGTCCTCGAGTTTAAATACTCAGCCGCTCCAACCAGACATACAACTGAGACAACAATTGGAACTGGTCTACCAAATCATTGTCTTCACCGAGCTTACTGGTTCCATTTCCTCAACTCTTTCATTTCCTCATAATTGTGTTGTGTGCTTGTTCATATCTGTGCTTGAAGACTTTGACTGAAGACTTTCTCAATTTCCTCAGTTCAATTTCTTCAGTCTGACTGTCTTCATCCTGTGTTGTCCTGTGCTTATGCTTCCTATACTCTATGCATGTCTTCATTTCATCATGATGACTATGCTTGTATTCTGTTATGTTTATGTTTGAGTACTTATTCCGCTGCTAGTAGTTCATCGCTAAGGAATTTCCTCACCGGCAAATTCCTTAGTGAAGAATTTCATAAAAATCGCCTATTCACCCCCTCTAGTTGATATAACGCACTTTCAGGCGCTGGCTCGAGCATCCTAGCTAGTACTGGATTGGCCAAGCCTTCGGGAAGGGGCGCCATACACCTGATCATCTTCGCCTTTGTTATCCAGTCCTGGTCAAAGAGCGACTTTTCATAATGATGTTATGATAAAGAAAAAGACAGTGTGTTCGTCCTTGGGATTACTTACTTGGGTATCGGGGCGATTACAGCTCAGACCCGCATCCTGGGTGGTATCCGGACACTCTATTTGGGGTCCGAAGAACAATTTGTACATCTCTTCGAGTGTCATGCTGAGGAAGTGCTGAATAGTCTGTGGTCCTTCCGGGTTGAATTCCCACATACAGACGGGTCGATGTTTGCAAGGCTGGACTCGACAAACTAGCATGACTTGCATTACCGAGACCAGGTTGACATCTCTCTCGAGGAGATATCGGACGCGACTCTGCAATATTGGCACATCATTTACCGGCCCCCAGTTCAGCCCCTTGTTGATGCATGACGTCAGTTGTGGTGGGGGGCCTGAGCGAAAGGTAGGGGCGGCCACCCATTTGGAACTACGAGGAGCTGTGATATAGAACCACTCCCGCTGCCACAAATTGGACACCTCTGGGAAGGAACCCTCTGGCCATGGAACATCAGTGCTTATGCTTATTACGGCACCTCTGCTGTGTGCCGCCCCTCGATCATCTTCGGCTTCACATTGAAGGTCTTGAGCCACAGACCGAAGTATGGGGTAATGCGGAGGAAGGCCTCATACACGACGATAAACGACAAGATGTGAAGGAGGGAATCCGGGGCCAGATCATGGAAATCCAGCCCATAATAGAACATGATCCCCCTAACAAAGGGATCTAGAGCGAGGCCTAGCCCTCGGAGGAAGTGAGAGATGAAAACAACAGTCTCGTTGGGTTCGGGAGTGGGGATGACCTGCCCTCGGGCGGGCAGCCTGTGCGAGATTTCGGCGGTCAGATACCTGGCCTCTCTCACCTTGTTGATGTCCTCCTCTGTGACAGAGGAGGGCATCCATCGACCTTGGAGGTTGGATCCGAACATGGTTGAAGGTCCGGAGCGCCTGAACTGAGCCTTGGGTGTTGGAACTCGAGGCAACGAAAGGATTCGATTGAGCACGAGAAGGAAAAAAGGACAAACCTTGGCCTCTTTATAAAGAGGGTGAATATCAAGTGTCCTCCCCGTGGCCGTTTGGGACTTGGCTAAAATTGAGGAGTCATACCAACGGGCACGATTGGGTTACCCACGTCCGTATTGATGAGAATCCCGTAATAAGGGGGCACGATCTCTACTTCGACAAGACGTGTCAAGAAAACCGCCTCGCAATATGTGCAGTGCTAGTTGAGAAAAACGGTTCAAATAATGACCGGGCCATGACATGATGCCGTGCTGTCAAAACGTGTCAGCATATTAGATTTGTGGAAATATTATTCTCTCTATGGTGGTATGTGGAACTTGTTTTGCGGAGCCGGACACTATCCTTGTGTTCAAAATCTTCTATGGAGTATTCGGAGGAGGAACCCGCCTTGCAATGCCGAAGACAAATCTGCACGCCGGACTCATCGTCATTGAAACCTAGTTCCGGGGCTACTAAGGGAGTCCTGGATTAGGGGGTCTCCGAACAACCGGACTATATCCTTTGGCCGGACTGTTGGACTATGAAGATGCAAGATTGAAGACTTCGTCCCGTGTTCGGATGGGACTCTCCTTGGCGTGGAAGGCAAGCTTGGCAATACGGATATGTAGATCTCCTCCCTTGTAACCGACTCTGTGTAACCCTAGCCCCCTCCGGTGTCTATATAAACCGAAGGGTTTAGTCCGTAGGACAATATACAATCATACCATAGGCTAGCCTCTAGGGTTTAGCCTCTACCATCTCGTGGTAGATCAACTCTTGTAATACTCATATCATCAAGAACAATCAAGCAGGACGTAGGGTATTACCTCCATCAAGAGGGCCCGAACCTGGGTAAACATTGTGTCCCCTGCCTCCTGTTACCATCCGCCTTAGACGCACAGTTCGGGACCCCCTACCCGAGATGCACTGGTTTTGACACCGACACGCTCTTTCTTGTACTGCGCTTTCTTCACCTTCCTCCCCTGTTCATATTTCCATTTCTCTTCGTCAATGAAGTGAGTCAGCACATGACTTTGACCAGGAGTGAGGTTCAACTCAGGCAGAGGTGTGTTGGGGTCCTTGTGCCATAGGTCAATGAAATCTAGGATCAACTTCGGATCCAGTATCAATGGCACATTGCTGCCTTTGGCTCTAGTGGCCCTGAGCTGCCTGCCTCTGATGATTTCGGCAAGTTCCTCATCATCAGCTTCATCATCTTCGGACGGTACTTGAAAGGCGATCTACTTCTTGTGAGGACTTGGTCGAGAGCCTTGTCCAGCAGTGGCCTTTGTCTTCAGCAGAGAGGGGCCAGTTGATGAATTGGGTGGAGCTGAAGAACTAGCAGAAGCTCCTGAGGCAATAGAGATGCTTGTTGTCCTCTGGCACATGGCGAGATGCACAGGTGCTGAGGATTTTGACGGAGGAGCTTAGGACTTTGGAGGAGCTGGAGCAGCTTGAGGAATTGGCCATTAGGGCTTTGAAGAATCTGGCCTTGAGGGCATTGCCGAGGAACTTGGCTGTGAGGGCATTGGGAGTGAAGCACTTGGCTTATGAGCAGGCTTCTTTGCCATGGGCTTGTTTGGCTTGCTTGCAGAGGCCTCAGCAGTGGTAGCAGCAGCAACAACAGAGTCTTCATTAAATTTCCTCACTGTTTCCTTAGCTACTTTGGCTAGCTTGGCCTGGCGCTTGGCCCATTCATCAGGATAGTCCTCATCACGCTTGAGGCTGGTGGGATCAGCTTCTTGGCTAGGTGCCAATGCAGGTCTTGGGCATGGAGGATTAAGAGCGAATTTCTTCATATACTTGGGAGTAACATATCTGTACTCCCTCCATTCCCATGCCCATCTCCTCTCTATCCTTTGTATGCGCACCTTGCACTTATTTT
This sequence comes from Triticum aestivum, assembly GCF_018294505.1. NCBI lineage: Eukaryota > Viridiplantae > Streptophyta > Magnoliopsida > Poales > Poaceae > Triticum > Triticum aestivum. The sequence continues at coordinate 395,094,683 of NC_057800.1, read as the reverse complement.
TGTCCTCCTTGCCAAATTTGGCCTCATCAGGAGTGCAATAATCCTTGTATATGTCATCAGGAATCTCGAAAGCAGTATTGACCTCAGGCCTCTTTCCTCCCTTCTGTGGCTTCTTACGTCAGCCATTTTCTTCAGATGAGGAATTTGAGCAATGGAATTCTCTGAAGGGGTGTGCAACTTTTCTTCAAGGAACGCTGCAAATGAGTTAAGTTGATGAGAACCTAGTGATTTAGCAGCAGACATGTGTACCTATGAATAGAGTATAGTTGCGAGGAATTTGGAGAGGTCATATGCGTTCTCAGAAGGTTTTGCAAAAAGAACAAGTTTGAGGAATTTGACCAGTTGAGTCTTGAAGAATTTCACTAAGCGTTCTTTGACTTAGGTTCCAGAGTTGTACATATTGAAAAATCCACACAACTGAGGAATCTTGAAGAAAAATGTTGCTTAGGGAAACAGATCAAGAACAGATGATATGTGAGGTGTTTAGTGTGTGAAGAGTTGAGGAATAAACACCTTTTGCAGATTTGAAGAAAACATCAGAATCAACAAGGGCAGTAAAAGTAACTTTTTATTACCCTTGACAAAGAACACGACGAACTGTGAAGTGTAGATGTGAAGCTCGTCGGTTCAGATCCTCCACGCCCTAACTTGGCAGAGGAAAACAGCTACGGCGGCGGCGGAGTGAAGAAATCCACGGCCGACATGAGTACGACGGCGACGAGGTTGAGGCAGTGAAGCTCTTCCTCACCGGCGATGATGGAAGTAGCGGCGACGCTAAGGTTTGAGAGCTTGAGCGAGGGAGTGAGGCCGAGCGGAGTAAAAATGAAGTGAGGAAGGGACAGGGGTATTTATAGCCAAAGTGAAAAACTATTCGCCCGAAGAAATTGACTTAAAGAAATAGCAATAAGTGAATGCTGTAGAGGACATAAACTCTCTCTCTCACACACACACATACACACACACATAGCCAATGAAGAAAAACGACGGAAAAAGTGAAGACAATGCAAGTTGAAGAACAACTGAGGAACTTCAAAGTGAGGAAAAACTCAGATTGAAGATTTTCCACTTTTGGTGGTGGCGTGACCCATCGTATAAGAATGATGATTTCAGACACCGCACACAATTGTTGCAGGGTTCTGAGAATCAAATTCTTCATTAATTTCTTCACACTTAGAGGGTTAGTCTACATTGATTGAAGAAAAACGTTACTTTATGTGTTGCACATCTAAGTCATCAATTTTGCATAAGTGTTAGGATGTGTGTCCTTTTCAAAGAACATTCGAAGATTCTAGGATATTTAGCACACACCACAACTTGCTAAATCTCTTCTCATCCAAGGGCTTAGTGAACATATCGGCTAGCTGTTCTTCAGTCTTCACATGCTCAATAGAGATGTCGCCCTTCAACACATGATCACGAAGAAAATGATGACGAATATGAATGTGCTTTGACTTTGAGTGCTGAACTAGGTTATGAGCAATCTTGATGGCACTCTCATTGTCACAGTAGAGTGGCACATTCTTCATGTTGACGCCGTAGTCTTTGAGAGTTTGCTTCATCCATAACTGTTGAGCACAGCAAGAACAAGCAGCAATGTACTCAGCTTCAATAGTAGACAGTGATACACAGTTCTGTTTCTTCGAGGACCAACAAACCAAGGATCGTCCGAGGAAATGGCATGTGCCAGATGTTGACTTGCGGTCCACATGATCATGAGCATAGTCAGAGTCTGAAAATCCAATGAGATTAAAAGCCGAGCCCTTGGGGTACCATAATCCAAGTGTTGGTGTGTGAGCTAGATATCAAGAATATGCTTCACAGCCTTATGGTGTGATTCCTTCGGTGTAGCTTGAAATCAGGCACACATGCAAACACTAAGCATAATATCTGGCCTAGATGCACATAAGTATAATAAAGAACCAATCATGGAGCAGTATACCTTTTGATCGAAGTCAATACCATTTTCATCAGTGCATAGATGGCCATTTGTGGGCATAGGGATTTTGACTCCTTTGCAATCTTGCATGTCGAATTTCCTCAGTACATCCTTGAGGTATTTCTCCTGAGATATGAATATCCTTGGGTCAAGTGAACCGGGTTTGAAGCCTTTCTTCGTGAGGAATTCCTTGAAAGTATCATACCACGCCCATGGGGCCTGCTTGAGGTCATAGAGGACCTTATTGAGTCTGAAGACTTTGTCAGGATGCTTTGGATCTTCAAAACCTGGGGGTTGAGCAACATATACTTCTTCCTCAAGCTTACCATTGAGGAATGCACTTTTCACATCCATTTGATATAAGATGATATCATGATGGTTAGCATAAGCCAGTAATATGCGAATAGCGTCAAGTCTAGCAACCGGTGCAAAAGTTTCATCGAAGTCAATTCCTTCAACCTGTGTGTAGCCTTGCGCTACAAGTCGTGCCTTATTCCTCACCACAAGGCCATTTTCATCTTGCTTGTTGCGGTAGATCCACTTTGTGCCGATGATATTGTGCTTGCAAGGATCTGGACGTTTGACCAGTTCCCGGATGTTGTTGAGGTCGAATGGATGTAATTCCTCTTGCATAGCTTGAATCCACTCAGGCTCCAAAAATGCTTCATCTACCTTAGTGGGCTCTGTGATAGAGACGAAAGCAAAGTGCCCACAAAAGTTAGATAAATGTGAAGCTCTTGAGCGTGTGAGAGGACCTGGAATGTTGATGTCGCTGATGATTTTCTCAATTTGCACTTCATTTGCAAGGTGAGGATGAGCGGGTTGTCGTTGAGGAATTTGATCAGCACCATTTTCCTTAGGTGCATCAGCATGATGTTCTGCATGTTCTGGAATGACTTCTTCATTAGATTCTTCGGTAGGAATGACATCCTCAGTAGCCTTGAACTTAATTGATTCCTCAGGAGGTATTTCATCTATCACAGGAGGTACGTCCCCTCTTTGTGAGCCATTAGTCTCATTGAACCGCACATCTACAGTTTCAACAACTTTGTGGTGATAGGTGTTGAAGACTCTGTAGGTGTGCGGGTCCTTACCATAACCAAGCATAAAACCTTTATGTGCTTTCGGTGCAAATTTGGAACTGTGATGAGAATCTCTAATCCAGCATTTAGCACCGAAGACTTTGAAATAACTCACATTGGGTTTCTTGTCAGTGATAAGTTCATATGCAGTTTTCTTGAAGAATTTGTGAAGATATACCCTGTTGATGATGTGGCATGCAGTATCAATTGCCTCAGGCCAAAAGAGAGGAGGCGTGTTGTACTCATCAAGCATAGTGCGGGCCATCTCAACAAGAGTCCTGTTCTTGCGCTCCACGACGCCATTTTGCTGAGGAGTATAAGTAGCAGATAACTCATGAGTAATACCAAGTTCTTCAAGATAGTCATCAAGACCAGTGTTCTTGAACTCAGTTCCATTATCACTTCTGATGTGCTTGATCTTCACACCAAAGATGGTTGAAGCCCTCGAGGAAAATCGTTTGAAGACTTACTGCACTTCAGTTTTGTAAGTGATGATATGCACACATGTATATCGAGAATAATCATCAACGATGACAAAGCCATATAAGGATGCAACATTAGTGAATGTGGCATAGTGAGTAAGGCCAAAGAGATCCATGTGAAGCAATTCAAATGGCCGAGTAGTAGTCATGATAGTCTTCGCTGGATGCTTGGCCTTGGTCATCTTTCTAGCTTCATAGGCTCCGCATAAGTGATCCTTGAGGAATTTGACATTCTCAATGCCAATGACATGCTTATTCTTCGCGAGCGTGTGCCGATTCCTCATGCCGGCATGACCAAGTCGTCGATGCCATAGACAGCCTTCTGAAGCTTTTGCAAGTAGACATGTAGCAGGTTGTGGTCCTGTAGAGAAATCAACAATATACAAATCTCCTCTCCTAAAGCCTTCGAAGACTTTGGAATTTTCAGCTTCCATGATCACAACACAACGATACTTGCCAAATACAACAACCATATCAAGATCACAAAGCATTGAGACAGACATGAGGTTGAACCCTAAGGACTCGACAAGCATGACTTTGTCCATGTGTCGATCCTTTGAGATTGCAAACTTACCTAGACCCAATACCTTGCTTTTTCCTTTGTCAGCATAGGTGATATGCTTCAGATGTGATGGAGATAAAGCAGAGTCCATCAATAAGCTCATGTCACCTGTCATGTGATTTGTACATCCACTATCGAGGACCCACTCAGTGGCTTTGGGTTGATCATCCTGCAAATGAATTAGTGCAACTTACGAACTCATATACTTCATCAGTGAAGAATATGATATCAATTTCATCAGATCAATTTCATCAAGCAATAGAATAGATAGAACAGTATGAGGACGTGAGAAATGAGAATTCATTTCTTCATGATTAGCTTGCGTCCTTATAAGCATATTCAGGTCTCCAGCAAATTCTTCAGACGATTAAGTTCGTCTGGAGACCTGACCCTGCAAAAGAGATTGGTTCTTGTTCTTCACCACCCACATCTAAAGGGGTGGCAAAGAGTTCATCATTCTGCGAGCTCCATAAGAGAAAGGTGGCATAGATGCCAATCCACTTCGTTTCACATAAGAGGGATTAGGGTAAGCATAAGAGTAAGCAGAGAAATTCTTCGAGTATTTATGAACATAATGATTTGAAGAATAATGCACATATCCATGATCCTTAGATCTTCCCTGCGAAATAGAGGGTTAGCACGATGATACTCATATGAGGACTTTGATCCATGTGAGGAATTTGGTCCGTATGGGGACTTGGATCCATATGAAGATTTTGATCCATATGGGGACTTGGATCCATATGAAGAATTTGATCTGGGGTTCCTATTCTTCACAGGTGGTGTCATGATGACATTCACCTGAAGATTTTCAACCCACCTTTTGGGAACCTAGATTTTCCTCATAGGAGGACCGTTCCTGCAGTTAGTGCCAACATATCTAGCAAATACTTCACCATTCTGATTTTTGAACAGTTTATAGTTGGAGTCAATTGACTCATCAGAAGAATATGAAGATTCACATGTAAAGCCAGATAAAGTAGATGGATCCACTGAAGGTCCCTTTGCAGGAACCCATGAGGTTTTGGGATACTTCTCAGGTTTCCAGTAGGTCCCATCAGCATTAAGTTTCCTCTCAAAGGCAATACCCTCTTTCCTAGGGTTCCTGTTGAGGATTTGCCTTTTAAGCACATCACAAAGAGCCTGATGCCCTTTGAGGCTTTTGTACATGCCTGTCATATACAATTCCTTCAGCCCCGCATCATCAGTGATACTAGCAATGTCCTCAGATGAGGAATTAGTGATAGCAGAGACAGTTGAAGAATTTGCATCAATGGAAGTATTTGAGCATTCAGGTGAAGAATTAGCAGTTTCACGTTCAATGCACTTCAAACATGGAGGAACAAATTCATCCTGAGTAGCGCTAATCTGTTGAGCAAGTAATGAATCACGCTCCTTCTGAAGATCTTCATAACTCACTCTTAACTGCTCAAGATTTGCTTTCTTTGAAGAAATTCATAAGAAAGCCTCTCATGATCAGATAGGAGAGTGTTATGATGACCTTGAAGATTATCAAAATCGGACTGGAGTCCCTGAAGACTTTCAGCCAAAGCTTTGGAACGATCCATTTCTTCACCCAACATATCGTCACCCTCATTAAGCATGTTTTGAACTTTTTCCAAAGCTCTTTGTTGTTTAGTGGCAAGAGAAGCAAGTTTGACATAACTGGGTCCAAATTCATCACCAGATTCATCATCACTGGACTCAGATAAGTAGCATTCAGTTACCTTGGAACCTAAAAGTGCGTTATATCGACTAGAGGGGGGTGAATAGCCTATTTTTACGAAATTCTTCACTGGGGAATTTGCCGGTGAGGAAATTCCTTAGCGAAGAAGTACTAGCAGCAGAATAAGTACTCAAAAGTAAACACAACAGAATACAAGCATAGTCATCATGATGAAATGAAGACAGGCACAGAGTACAGGAAGCGTAATCACAGGATAACACAGGATGAAGACAAACAGACTGAAGAAATTGAACTGAGGAAATTGAGAAAGTCTTCAGTCAAAGTCTTCAAACACAGATATGAACAAACATACGGCACAGTTATGAGGAAATGAAAGAGTTGAGGAAATAGAACCAGTAAGCTCGGTGAAGACAATGATTTGGTAGACCAGTTCCAACTGCTGTCTCAGTTGTACGTCTAGTTGGAGCGGCTGAGTATTTAAACTCGAGGACGCACAGTCCCGGACACCCAGTCAAGGACACTTAGTCCAAGACACCCAGTCCTCACCGTATTCTCCTTGAACTAAGGTCACACAGACCTCGTCCAATCACTCGTGGTAAGTCTTCAAGCGACTTCCAAACCTTCACAAACTTGGTCACTCGGCGATCCACAATTCCTCTTGGATGCTCTAGATCATGACGCCGAACCGTCTGGAAGAAGCACAGTCTTCAAAGGTAACAAGCGTCGGATCCACTCAGGATCAATCTCTTCAGTGATGATCAATCACTTGGGGTTTGTAGGTGTCTGGGTTTTGGGTTTTTGGTTTTTCCTCACTTGATGATTTTCGCTCAAAGTCCTCAGAGGATGGGTTGCTCTCAAATGACAAGTGCCAGTTTCTCTCGGAGCAGCCAACCAGCTAGTGGTTGTAGGGGGCGGCTATTTATAACCTAGGGAGCATCCTGACATGATAAGACATAAATGCCCTTCAATGATATGACCGTTAGGTGGATAGATATTTTGGGATAGCTGGCGCATAGCACAACAACGGTCAGAATTTTGAGTAGTAAAATCTTCAAGGCTATCATGTTCCTCACTGTGTAGGCAATCCGCACTGGCGAATTCCTAACTCCTCAGTCAGGACAAATTCCTCAGAGACCAGAAGAACTTCGTCTCTGTCACTGAAGAAATTGACGGAACTGTATGAGATTTCCAATGGCTTCACTCGAAGGGATTGGTAGGTGTAGGATTTTGAGTTGAGCATCACATGGAAATTTTTCCTTAGTATTTCCTCGACCCCCTTTAACAGTACGGTGTTTCCTTTGACTCAAGAAAGAGAAAATCAAAACTATGAACATGAAAGTCTTCAAGCTTCATATTTCTCGCATGAATATCAAGTCTTCACGGACACACCAATTTCTTCACTTTCAAAGTCTTCATGAAAGTCTTCAGAAATTCCAAAATCTTCAGTCGAAGATATTCATTTTTAGGGGTCAACTTTTCCTGTAAATATCAAACTCCTCATAGACTTATAGACCTGTGTACACTCACACACGCATTAGTCCCTTAACCTATAAGTCTTCAATACACCAAAATCACTAAGGGGCACTAGATGCACTTACAATCTCCCCTTTTTTGGTGATTGATGACAATATAGGTTAAGTTTTCAACGGGGATAAACATATGAAGTGTAAATACTGATACTGAGGAATTTGATTGCAAGATATAGAAGAACTCCCCTTGAAGATGTGCATAGTGAGGAATTTGCTTTTGAAGCAATGCACACTTGAAGAGTTGAATCATGGAGATCTCCCCCTATATCTTGTAATTCATACACGCATTTACATATAATATGAAGAATTTGAAATGCATGATGAAATATGGTGCCTGATGAAATTTAGCATGCGTGCAATAATATTAACGAGGAATAAGCATGAAGAATAGTGCATCAAGAGTATCAGATCATAGTGCATCAAAAGTATCAGAGCACCATCGGGTTTAAGATTACAACTCGATCCAATAAAGTTTCAGAAGAACGAGAGTTGTAACTTAGCAAGAAAAAAAACGCCCATATAGTAGACCCGCTTGAAGACCAAAAAGGATCGAAAATGAGGACTAACACCCCTGAAGATAATCATGTGATGAAGGAGCGCCAGTTGACGAAGATAATCAGAGCACTTTTCACATCCATTTGATATAAGATGATATCATGATGGTTAGCATAAGCCAGTAATATGCGAATAGCATCAAGTCTAGCAACCGGTGCAAAAGTTTCATCGAAGTCAATTCCTTCAACCTGTGTGTAGCCTTGCACTACAAGTCGTGCCTTATTCCTCACACAAGGCCATTTTCATCTTGCTTGTTGCGGTAGATCCACTTTGTGTCGATGATATTGTGCTTGCGAGGATCTGGACGTTTGACCAGTTCCCTAACATTGTTGAGCTCGAACTGATGTAATTCTTCTTGCATGGCATGAATCCACTCAGGCTCCAGGAATGCTTCATCTACCTTAGTGGGCTCTGTAATAGAGACAAAAGCATACTGCCCACAAAAGTTAGACAAATGTGAAGCTTTCGAGCGTGTGAGAGGACCTGGCGCTTTGATGTCATTGATGATCTTTTCAACTTGCACTTCTTTTGCAATGCGAGGATGAGCTGGTTGTCGTTGAAGAGTTTGATCAGCGTTTTCTTCAGCACCATTTTCTTCAGCATTTTCTTCAGGTGCATTAGCTCGACATTCTTCATGTTCTGGAATGAATTCTTCAGCAGATTCTTCATTAGGAATGACATCCTCAGTAGCCTTGAACTTGATAGTTTCCTCAAGTGCTGGTTCATCTATCACAGTAGGTAGGTGCTCTCTTTGCGAGCCATTAGTTTCATCGAACCACACATCTCCAGTTTCAACAACTTTGTGAAGAACATTGTTGAAGGCTCTGTAGGTGTGTGAGTCCTTTCCGTAACCAAGCATAAAACCTTCATGTGCTTTCGGTGCAAATTTTGAGTTGTGATGAGGATCTCTAATCCAACATTTAGCACCGAAGACTTTGAAATAACTTACATTGGGTTTCTTATCAGTGAGGAGTTCATAGGCAGTCTTTTTGAAGAATTTGTGAAGATATACTCTGTTGATGATGTGGCACGCAGTATCAATTGCCTCAGTCCAGAAACGACGAGGCGTTTTGTATTCATCAAGCAGAGTGCGAGCCATCTCAGCAAGAGTCCTGTTCTTGCGCTCCACGACGCCGTTCTGCTGAGGAGTGTAAGGAGCGGATAACTCATGAGTGATACCAAGTTCATCAAGATAGTCATCGAGACCAGAATTCTTGAACAGTGCCATTATCACTTCTGATGTGCTTGATCTTCACACCAAAGTTGGTTGAAGCCCTCGAGGAAAATCGTTTGAAGACTTCCTGCACTTCATGTTTGTAAGTAAAAAGGTGTACCCATGTGTAACGAGAATAATCATCAACAATAACGGAGCCATATTGAGACGCTTCATTTGAGATAGCAGAATAATGATTAGGACCAAACAGATCCATGTGAAGCAATTCAAATGGGCGAGTGGTGGTCATGATAGTCTTCGCTGGATGCTTGGCCTTGGTCATCTTCCCAGCTTCACAGGCTCCGCATAGGTGATCCTTGAGGAATTTGACATTCTTGATGCCAATGACATGCTTCTTCTTCGCAAGCGTGTGCAAATTCCTCATGCCTGCATGACCAAGTCGTCGATGCCAGAGCCAGCCTTCTGAAGCTTTTGCAAGTAAGCACACGGCTGGTTGTGGTCTTGTAGAGAAATCAACAATATACAGGTCTCCTCTCCTAAAGCCTTCGAAGACTTTGGAATTGTCAGCTTCCATAACCACAACACAACGGTACTTGCCAAAGACAACAACCATATCAAGATCACAAAGCATTGAGACAGACATAAGGTTGTATCCTAAGGACTCAACAAGCATGACTTTGTCCATGTGTCGATCCTTTGTAATCGCAACCTTACCTAGACCCAATACCTGACTTTTGCCTTTGTCAGCAAAGATGATATGCTTCAGACGCGACGGAGATAATGGAGCATCCATCAATAGATTCTTGTCACCAGTCATGTGGTTTGTACATCCACTATCAAGGACCCACTTAGTGGCTTTGGGTTGATCATCTTGCAGATGAATTAGTGCAGCTTACAAATTCATATACTTCATCAGTGAAGAATATGACATCAATTCATCAGGTCAATTTCATCAAGTAAAAGAACTGATAAAGCAATATGATGACGTGAGAAATGAAAGTTCATTTCTTCATGATTTGCCTGCGTCCTATCAGGCATGCTCAGGTCTCCAACAAATTCTTCAGACGATTACGTGCGTCTGGAGACCTGACCCTGCAGAAGAGATTAGTTCTTTTTCTTCACCACCCACATCTGAAGGGGTGGCAAAGAGTTCATCATTCTGCGAGCTCCATACGAGAAGGATGGCATAGAAGCCAATCCATTTCGTTTCACATAATATGGGTTAGAGTAAGCATATGAGTAAGCAGAGAAATTCTTCGAGGACTTATGGACATAATGATTTGAAGAATAATGCACATATCCATAATCCTTAGATCTTCCCTGCGAAACAGACGGGTTAGCATGATGATGTTCATATGAGGACTTTGATCCATAGGAGGAATTTGGTCCGTATGAGGAATTTGATCTGGGGTTCCTATTCTTCACAGGTGGCGTCATGATGACATTCACCTGTAGATTACCAAGACATCTTTTGGGAACCCAGATTTTCTTCATAGGGAAGCCGTTCCTGCAGTTAGTGCCAATATATCTAGCAAATACTTCACCATTCTGATTTTTGAATAGCTTATAGTTGGAGTCAATTGACTCATCATCAGAATGAGAAGATTCACATGCAAATCCAGATAAGTTAGATGGATCAACTGGAGGTCCCTTTGCAGCAACCCATGTAGTTTTCGGGTACTGCTCAGGCTTCAAATATGTACCATCAGCATTGAGTTTCCTCTCAAAGGCGATACCCTCTTTCCTAGGGTTCCTGTTGAGGATCTGGTTTTTAAGCACATCACAAAGAGCCTGATGCCCTTTGAGGCTTTTGTACATGCCTGTCGTGTACAATTCCTTCAGCCCTGCATCGTCAGTGATACTAGCAATGTCCTCAGATGAGGAATTAGTGATAGCAGAGGCATGTGAAGAATTTGAAACATTAGCAGCATTTGAACATTCAGGTGAAGAATTAGCAGATTCACGTTCAATGCACTTCAAGCATGGAGGAACAAATTGTTGGGGAACGTTGCAGAAAACAAAAAAATTTCCTACTCGTTTCACCAAGATCATTTAGGAGTTCATCTAGCAACGAGTGATTAGATGCATCTACATACCTTTGTAGATCGCGCACGGAAGCGTTCAAAAGAACGGTGATGATGTAGTCGTACTCGACGTGATCCAAATCACCGATGACCAGCGCCGAACGGACGGCACCTCCGCGTTCAACACACGTACGGGACGGGAGACGTCTCCTCCTTCTTGATCCAGCAAGGGGGGAGGAGAGGTTGATGAAGATCCAGCAGCACGACGGCGTGGTGGTGGATGCAGGGCGTCACAGCAGCAGGGCTTCGCCGAGACTACGAGGGAGAGACGTAACGGGGGGAGATGGAGGCGCCAGGGGCTGGTGTGAAATCCCTCCTCTCCCCCCACTATATATAGGGGTGCCAGGGGGGGCGCCGGCCCTAGTAGATGGCATCTACTAGGGGGGGCGGCGGCCAAGGGGAGGTTTCCCTCCCCCCAAGGCACCTAGGGGTGCCTTCCACCACATGGACTCTTCCATGGTGGAAACCCTAGGCGCATGGGCCTATAGGGGCTGGTGCCCTTGGCCCATCTAGGCCAAGGCGCACCCCCTACAGCCCATGTGGCCCCCCGGGACAGGTGGCCCCACCCGGTGGACCCCCGGGACCCTTCCGGTGGTCCCGGTACAATACCGATAACCCCGAAACTTGTCCCGATGCCCGAAATAGCACTTCCTATATATAATTCTTTACCTCCGGACCATTCCGGAACTCCTCGTGACGTCCGGGATCTCATCCGGGACTCCGAACAACATTCGGGTTTCTGCATATACATATCTTCATAACCCTAGCGTCACCGAACCTTAAGTGTGTAGACCCTACGGGTTCGGGAGACAAGCAGACATGACCGAGACGACTCTCCGGTCAATAACCAACAGCGGGATCTGGATACCCATGTTGGCTCCCACATGCTCCACGATGATCTCATCGGATGAACCACGATGTCGAGGATTTAATCAATCCCGTACGCTATTCCCTTTGTCTATCGATATGTTACTTGCCCGAGATTCGATCGTCGGTATCCCAATACCTCGTTCAATCTCGTTACCGGCAAGTCACTTTACTCGTACCGTAATGCATGATCCCGTGACCAGACACTTGGTCACTCTGAGCTCATTATGATGATGCATTACCGAGTGGGCCCAGTGATACCTCTCCGTCATACGGAGTGACAAATCCCAGTCTTGATCCATGTCACCCAACAGACACTTTCGGAGATACCCGTAGTCTACCTTTATAGTCACCCAGTTACGTTGTGACGTTTGGCATACCCAAAGCACTCCTACGGTATCCGGGAGTTACACGATCTCATGGTCTAAGGAAAAGATACTTTGACATTGGAAAACTCTAGCAAACGAACTATACGATCTTGTGCTATGTTTAGGATTGGGTCTTGTCCATCACATCATTCTCCCAATGATGTGATCTCGTTATCAATGACATCCAGTGTCCATAGTCAGGAAACCATGACTATCTGTTGATCAACGAGCTAGTCAACTAGAGGCTCACTAGGGACATGTTGGTGTCTGTTATTCACACATGTATTACGATTTCCGGATAACACAATTATAGCATGAATAAAGACAATTATCATGAACAAGGAAATATAATAATAATGCTTTTATTATTGCCTCTAGGGCATATTTCCAACAGTCTCCCACTTGCACTAGAGTCAATAATCTAGTTACATTGTGATGAATCGAACACCCATGGAATTCTGGTGTTGATCATGTTTTGCTCTAGGGAGAGGTTTAGTCAACGGATCTGCTATATTCAGGTCCGTATGTACTTTACAAATCTCTATGTCTCCATCTTGAACATTTTCACGAATGGAGTTGAAGCGACGCTTGATGTGCCTTGTCTTCTTGTGAAACCTGGGCTCCTTGGCAAGTGCAATAGCTCCAGTGTTGTCACAGAAGAGCTTGATCGGCCCCGACGCATTGGGTATGACTCCTAGGTCGGTGATGAACTCCTTCACCCATATTGCTTCATGTGCTGCCTCCGAGGCTGCCATGTACTCCGCTTCACATGTAGATCCCGCCACGACGCTTTGCTTGCAACTGCACCAGCTTACTGCCCCACCATTCAAAATATACACGTATCCGGTTTGTGACTTAGAGTCATCCAGATCTGTGTCGAAGCTAGCGTCGACGTAACCCTTTACGACGAGCTCTTCGTCACCTCCATAAACGAGAAACATTTCCTTAGTCCTTTTCAGGTACTTCAGGATATTCTTGACCGCTGTCCAGTGTTCCTTGCCGGGATTACTTTGGTACCTTCCTACCAAACTGACGGCAAGGTTAACATCAGGTCTGGTACACAGCATGGCATACATAATAGAACCTATGGCTGAGGCATAGGGGATGACGCTCATCTCTTCTATATCTTCTGCCGTGGTCGGACATTGAGCTGAGCTCAATTTCATACCTTGTAACACAGGCAAGAACCCCTTCTTGGATTGATCCATATTGAACTTCTTCAATATCTTATCAAGGTATGTGCTTTGTGAAAGACCTATGAGGCGTCTCGATCTATCTCTATAGATTTTGATGCCTAATATATAAGCAGCTTCTCCAAGGTCCTTCATTGAAAAACTTTTATTCAAGTAGGCCTTGATGCTGTCCAAGAGTTCTATATCATTTCCCATCAAAAGTATGTCATCTACATATAATATGAGAAATGCTACAGAGCTCCCACTCACTTTCTTGTAAACGCAGGCTTCTCCATAAGTCTGTGTAAACCCAAACGCTTTGATCATCTCATCAAAGCGAATGTTCCAACTCCGAGATGCTTGCACCAGCCCATAAATCGAGCGTTGGAGCTTGCACACTTTGTCAGCATTCTTAGGATCGACAAAACCTTCCGGCTGCATCATATACAATTCTTCCTTAAGGAAACCATTAAGGAATGCCGTTTTGACGTCCATTTGCCATATTTCGTAATCATAGAATGCGGCAATTGCTAACATGATTCGGACGGACTTCAGCTTCGCTACCGGTGAGAAAGTCTCATCGTAGTCAACCCCTTGAACTTGTCGATAACCCTTAGCGACAAGCCGAGCTTTATAGATGGTCACATTACCATCCGCGTCTGTCTTCCTCTTAAAGATCCATTTATTTTCTATGGCTCGCCGCTCAACGGGCAAGTCAGTCAAAGTCCATACTTTGTTTTCATACATGGATCCTATCTCGGATTTCATGGCTTCTAGCCATTTGTCGGAATCCGGGCCCGCCATCGCTTCTTCATAGTTCGAAGGTTCACCGTTGTCTAACAGCATGATTTCCAAGACAGGGTTGCCGTACCACTCTGGTGCGGAACGTGTCCTTGTGGACCTTCGAATTTCAGTAGGGGCTTGATCAGAAGTATCTTGATCATTGTCATTAACTTCCTCTCTAGTCGGTGCAGGCACCTCAGGAACATTTTCTTGAGTTGCGCCATTTTCCGGTTCAAGAGGTAATACTTCATCAAGCTCTACTTTCCTCCCACTTACTTCTTTCGAGAGAAACTCTTTCTCCAGAAAGGACCCATTCTTGGCAACAAAGATCTTGCCTTCGGATCTGAGGTAGAAGGTGTACCCAATAGTTTCTTTTGGGTATCCTATGAAGACGCATTTTTCCGACTTGGGTTCGAGCTTTTCAGGTTGAAGTTTCTTGACATAAGCATCGCATCCCCAAACTTTTAGAAACGACAGCTTAGGTTTCTTCCCAAACCATAATTCATACGGTGTCGTCTCAACGGATTTCGACGGAGCCCTATTTAAAGTGAATGCGGCAGTCTCTAAAGCATAGCCCCAAAAGGAAAGCGGTAAATCGGTAAGAGACATCATAGATCGCACCATATCTAATAGAGTGCGATTACGACGTTCGGACACACCATTACGCTGAGGTGTTCCAGGCGGCGTGAGTTGTGAAACTATTCCACATTTTCTTAAGTGTGTGCCAAACTCGTGACTCAAGTATTCTCCTCCACGATCTGATCGTAGAAACTTGATTTTCCTGTCACGTTGATTTTCAACCTCACTCTGAAATTCCTTGAACTTTTCAAAGGTTTCAGACTTGTGTTTCATTAAGTAGATATACCCATACCTACTTAAATCATCAGTGAGGGTGAGAACATAACGATAGCCACCGCGAGCCTCAACACTCATTGGACCGCACACATCAGTATGTATGATTTCCAATAAGTCGGTTGCTCGCTCCATTGTTCCTGAGAACGGAGTCTTGGTCATTTTACCCATAAGGCATGGTTCGCATGTGTCAAATGATTCATAATCAAGAGACTCTAAAAGTCCATCAGCATGGAGCTTCTTCATGCGTTTGACACCTATGTGACCAAGGCGGCAGTGCCACAGGTATGTGGGACTATCATTATCAACCTTACTTCTTTTGGTACTCACATTATGAACATGTGTAGCATCACGTTCGAGATTCATAAAGAATAAACCATTCACCATAGGAGCATGACCATAAAACATATCTCTCATAAAAATGGAACAACCATTATTCTCAGATTTAAAAGAGTAGCCATCTCGAATTAAACGAGATCCCGATACAATGTTCATGCTCAAAGCTGGCACTAAATAACAATTATTAAGGTTTAAAACTAATCCCGAAGGGAGATGCAGAGGTAGCGTGCCGACGGCGATCACATTGACCTTGGAACCATTCCCGACGCGCATCGTCACCTCGTCCTTTGCCAGTTTCCGCTTATTCCGCAGCCCCTGCTTTGAGTTACAAATGTGAGCAACTGCACCGGTATCAAATACCCAGGAGCTACTACGGGCACTAGTAAGGTACACATCAATTACATGTATATCACATATACCTTTTGTTTTGCCGGCCTTCTTATCCGCTAAGTACTTAGGGCAGTTCCGCTTCCAGTGACCGCTTCCCTTGCAATAAAAGCACTCAGTCTCGGGCTTGGGTCCATTCTTTGGCTTCTTCCCGGCAGCTTGCTTGCCGGGCGCGGCAACCTCCTTGCCGTCCTTCTTGAAGTTCTTTTTACCCTTGCCTTTCTTGAACTTAGTGGTTTTATTGACCATCAACACTTGATGTTCCTTCCTGACTTCTACCTCTGCTGATTTCAGCATAGCAAATACTTCAGGAATGGTCTTTTCCATCCCCTGCATATTGAAGTTCATCACAAAGCTCTTGTAGCTTGGTGGAAGCGACTGGAGGATTCTGTCAATGACCGCATCATCCGGGAGATTAACTCCCAGCTGAGTCAAGCGGTTATGCAACCCAGACATAGTGAGTATGTGCTCACTGACAGAACTGTTTTCCTCCATCTTACAGCTGAAGAATTTGTCGGAGACTTCATATCTCTCGACCCGGGCATGAGCTTGGAAAACCATTTTCAGCTCTTCGAACATCTCATATGCTCCATGTCTCTCAAAACGCTTTTGGAGCCCCGGCTCTAGGCTGTAAAGCATGCCGCACTGAACGAGGGAGTAGTCATCGGAACGTGCCTGCCAAGCGTTCATAACATCTTGTTCTGCAGGGAGAACGGGTGCGTCACCAAGCGGTGCTTGTAGGACATAATCTTTCTTGGCAGCTATGAGGATGATCCTCAGGTTCCGGACCCAGTCCGTATAGTTGCTGCCATCGTCTTTCAGCTTGGTTTTCTCTAGGAACGCGTTGAAGTTGAGGACTACGTTGGCCATTTAATCTACAAGACATATTGTAAAATATTTAGACTAAGTTCATGATAATTAAGTTCAACTAATCAAATTATTAATGAACTCCCACTTAGATTAGACATCCCTCTAGTCATCTAAGTATTACATGATCCGAGTTAAACTAGACCGTGTCCGATCATCACGTGAGACGGACTAGTCAACATCGGTGAACATCTTCATGTTGATCGTATCTTCTATACGACTCATGCTCGACCTTTCGGTCTTCTGTGTTCCGAGGCCATGTCTGTACATGCTAGGCTCGTCAAGTCAACCTAAGTGTTTGCATGTGTAAATCTGTCTTACACCCGTTGTATGTGAACGTCTGAATAAAACACCCGATCATCACGTGGTGTTTTGAAACAGCGAACTGTCGCAACGGTGCACAGTTAGGGGGAACACTTCTTGAAATTATTATGAGGGATCATCTTATTTACTACCGTCGTTCTAAGTAAACAAGATGCAAAACATGATAAACATCACATGCAATCAAATAATAAACGTGACATGATATGGCCAATATCACATAGCTCCTTTGATCTCCATCTTGGGGCTCCATGATCATCTTGTCACCGGCTTGACACCATGATCTCCATCATCATGATCTCCATCATCGTGTCTCCATGAAGTTGCTCGCCAACTATTACTTCTACTACTATGGCTAACGCGTTTAGCAATAAAGTAAAGTAATTTACATGGCGTTTCTTGATGACACGCAGGTCATATAAAAGAATAAAGACAACTCCTATGGCTCCTGCCGGTTGTCATACTCATCGACATGCAAGTCGTGAATCCTATTACAATAGCATGAACATCTCATACATCACATATAGATCATTCATCATTCATCACAACTTTGGCCATATCATATCACAAACCACTTGCTGCAAAAACAAGTTAGACGTCCTCTAATTGTTGTTGCAAGTTTTACGTGGCTGAATTAGGGTTCTAGCAAGAACGTTTTCTTACCTACGTTAAAGCCACAACGTGATTTGTCAACTTCTATTTACCCTTCATAAGGACCCTGTTCATCGATTCCGCTCCAACTAAAGTAGGAGAGACAGACACCCGCCAGCCACCTTATGCAACTAGTGCATGTTAGTCGGTGGAACCGGTCTCACGTAAGCGTACGTGTAAGGTTGGTCCGGGCCGCTTCATCCCACAATACCGCTGAAGCAAGAAAGGACTAGTAACGGCAAGAAAGTTGACAAATCTACGCCCACAACAAATTGTGTTCTACTCGCGCAAGAAGAACTACGCATAGACCTAGCTCATGATGCCACTGTTGGGGAACGTTGCAGAAAACAAAAAATTTCCTACTCGTTTCACCAAGATCATCTAGGAGTTCATCTAGCAACGAGTGATTAGATGCATCTACATACCTTTGTAGATCGCGCACGGAAGCGTTCAAAAGAACGGTGATGATGTAGTCGTACTCGACGTGATCCAAATCACCGATGACCAGCGCCGAACGGACGGCACCTCCGCGTTCAACACACGTACGGGACGGGAGACGTCTCCTCCTTCTTGATCCAGCAAGGGGGGAGGAGAGGTTGATGAAGATCCAGCAGCACGACGGCGTGGTGGTGGATGCAGGGCGTCACAGCAGCAGGGCTTCGCCGAGACTACGAGGGAGAGACGTAACGGGGGGAGATGGAGGCGCCAGGGGCTGGTGTGAAATCCCTCCTCTCCCCCCACTATATATAGGGGTGCCAGGGGGGGCGCCGGCCCTAGTAGATGGCATCTACTAGGGGGGGCGGCGGCCAAGGGGAGGTTTCCCTCCCCCCCAAGGCACCTAGGGGTGCCTTCCACCACATGGACTCTTCCATGGTGGAAACCCTAGGCGCATGGGCCTATAGGGGCTGGTGCCCTTGGCCCATCTAGGCCAAGGCGCACCCCCTACAGCCCATGTGGCCCCCCGGGACAGGTGGCCCCACCCGGTGGACCCCCGGGACCCTTCCGGTGGTCCCGGTACAATACCGATAACCCCGAAACTTGTCCCGATGCCCGAAATAGCACTTCCTATATATAATTCTTTACCTCCGGACCATTCCGGAACTCCTCGTGACGTCCGGGATCTCATCCGGGACTCCGAACAACATTCGGGTTTCTGCATATACATATCTTCATAACCCTAGCGTCACCGAACCTTAAGTGTGTAGACCCTACGGGTTCGGGAGACAAGCAGACATGACCGAGACGACTCTCCGGTCAATAACCAACAGCGGGATCTGGATACCCATGTTGGCTCCCACATGCTCCACGATGATCTCATCGGATGAACCACGATGTCGAGGATTTAATCAATCCCGTACGCTATTCCCTTTGTCTATCGATATGTTACTTGCCCGAGATTCGATCGTCGGTATCCCAATACCTCGTTCAATCTCGTTACCGGCAAGTCACTTTACTCGTACCGTAATGCATGATCCCGTGACCAGACACTTGGTCACTCTGAGCTCATTATGATGATGCATTACCGAGTGGGCCCAGTGATACCTCTCCGTCATACGGAGTGACAAATCCCAGTCTTGATCCATGTCACCCAACAGACACTTTCGGAGATACCCGTAGTCTACCTTTATAGTCACCCAGTTACGTTGTGACGTTTGGCATACCCAAAGCACTCCTACGGTATCCGGGAGTCACACGATCTCATGGTCTAAGGAAAAGATACTTTGACATTGCAAAACTCTAGCAAACGAACTATACGATCTTGTGCTATGTTTAGGATTGGGTCTTGTCCATCACATCATTCTCCCAATGATGTGATCTCGTTATCAATGACATCCAGTGTCCATAGTCAGGAAACCATGACTATCTGTTGATCAACGAGCTAGTCAACTAGAGGCTCACTAGGGACATGTTGGTGTCTGTTATTCACACATGTATTACGATTTCCGGATAACACAATTATAGCATGAATAAAGACAATTATCATGAACAAGGAAATATAATAATAATGCTTTTATTATTGCCTCTAGGGCATATTTCCAACACAAATTCTTCCTGAGATGCGTTGATTTGTTGAGCAAGTAATGAATCGCGCTCCTTCTAAAGATCTTCATAACTCACTCTTAGCTTCTCAAGGTCTTGCTTTCTTTGAAGAAATTCATAAGAAAGCTTCTCATGATCCGATAAGAGAGTGTTATGTTGATCTTGAAGGGTGTCATACTTAGTATGAAGTCTCTGAAGACTTTCAGCCAGAGCTTTTGACTGATCCATTTCCTCACCCAACATATCATCGCTCTTGTTTAGCATATAGTGAGCTTTTTCCAAAGCTCTTTGTTGTTTAGTAGCAAGGGAAGCAAGTTTGACATATCTGGGTCCAAATTCATCACCAGATTCATCATCACTGGACTCGGATAGGTAGCATTCAGTTACCTCAGCATCTTTTGCCATAAGGCATGATGCAGAAGATGATGATTCTGGTTCGAATGTCATCGTTTTGAGAGATTCCTTGAAGTCAAAGCAAGGATCATGACAAGTTCGATGACCTTCATAGACCTCATAGAGACGGTCCCAGATGAGCTTCGCATGATCGAGATGCATGATACTCCTGAACTGATTTTGTCACAGGCTGGAGAAGATGACATCCTTCGCCGTCAGGTTGAGAAGAGTATACTTGCGAATGTCATCAGCATCTGCCATCTTGCACAGATCAGTCAGGCCAATCTCAGTGACGGTCCACAACTCGTTGTTCATCACCATGAGGCGTTTCTTCATCATGGCCTTCCACTTGGGATACTCATGACCGTCAAAGATGGGGCATGTCACCTTTGTCATACCTGCGGTCGACATAACTAAAACTCCAGGCGGTTAAACAAAAATCACACAGAACAAGGGAGTACCTTGCTCTGATACCAATTGAAAGTGCGTTATATCAACTAGAGGGGGTGAATAGGCGATTTTTACGAAATTCTTCACTAAGGAATTTGCCGGTGAGGAAATTCCTTAGCGAAGAACTACTAGCAGCGGAATAAGTACTCAAAAGTAAACACAACAGAATACAAGCATAGTCATCATGATGAAATGAAGACAGGCATAGAGTACAGGAAACGTAATCACAGGATAACACAGGATGAAGACAAACAGACTGAAGAAATTGAACTGAGGAAATTGAGAAAGTCTTCAGTCAAAGTCTTCAAACACAGATATGCACAAACATACGGCACAGTTATGAGGAAATGAAAGAGTTGAGGAAATAGAACCAGTAAGTTCGGTGAAGACAATGATTTGGTAGACCAGTTCCAACAGCTGTCTGAGTTGTATGTCTGGTTGGAGCGGCTGAGTATTTAAACTCGAGGACACACAGTCCCGGACACCCAGTCAAGGACACTTAGTCCAAGACACCCAGTCCTCACCATATTCTCCTTGAACTAAGGTCACACAGACCTCGTCCAATCACTCGTGGTAAGTCTTCACGCGACTTCCAAACCTTCACAAACTTGGTCACTCGGCGATCCACAATTCCTCTTGGATGCTCTAGACCATGAAGCCTAACCGTCTGGAAGAAGCACAGTCTTCAAAGGTAACAAGCGTCGGATCCACTCAGGATCAATCTCTTCAGTGATGCTCAATCACTTGGGGTTTGTAGGTGTTTGGGTTTTGGGTTTTTGGTTTTTCCTCACTTGATGATTTTCTCTCAAATTCTCAGAGGATGGGTTGCTCTCAAATGACAAGTGTCAGTTTCTCTCAGAGCAGCCAACCAGCTAGTGGTTGTAGGGGGCGGCTATTTATAGCCTAGGGAGCAGCTCGACATGATAAGACATAAATGCCCTTCAATGATATGACCGTTAGGTGGATAGATATTTTGGGACAGCTGGCGCATAGCACAGCAACGGTCGGAATTTTGAGTAGTAAAATCCTCAGGGCTATCATCTTCCTCACTGTGTAGGCAATCCGCACTGGCGAATTCCTAACTCCTTAGTCAGGACAAATTCTTCAGAGACCGGAAGAACTTCGTCTCTATCATTGAAGAAATTGACTGAACTGTATGAGGTTTCCAATTGTTTCACTCGAAGGGATTGGTAGGTGTAGGATTTTGAGTTGAGCATCACATGGAAATTTTTCCTTAGTATTTCCTCGACCCCCTTTAACAGTACGGTGTTTCCTTTGACTCAAGAAAGAGAAAAACAAAACTATGAACACAAAAGTCTTCAAGCTTCATATTTCTCGCATGAATATCAATTCTTCACGGACACACCAATTTCTTCACTTTCAAAGTCTTCATGAAAGTCTTCAGAAATACCAAAATCTTCATTCAAAGATATTCATTTTTAGGGGTCGACTTTTCCTGTAAATATCAAACTCCTCATAGACTTATAGACCTGTGTACACCCACACACGCATTAGTCCCTTAACCTATAAGTCTTCAATACACCAAAATCACTAAGGGGCACTAGATGCACTTATATAACCTTTTGCCATAGGCATGGTGCAGAGGATGATGATTCTGGATTGAAAGTCATAGCCTTGCGCGATTCCATGAAGTCCTCGAACCAGGGTTCATGGTGAGATCGATGACTTTCATAGACCACAGAGAGTCCGTCCCAGATGAGTTTCGCATGGCTGAGACGCATAACGTTCTTGAACTGGTTTTGTGACAAGCTGGAGCAGATGATGTCCTTCGCCGTGAGGTTGAGTAGTGTGTACTTGTGAATATCATCAGCCTCTGCCATCTTGCATAGGTCAGTAAGACCAATTTTAGTGACGGTCCAGAGTTTGCTGTTCATTGCCATGAGGCGCTTCTTCATCATGGCCTTCCACTTGGGATACTCATGACCGTCAAAGATGGGGCGTGTCACAGTCTTCATTCCTGTGGTCGACATAACTAAAACTCCAGGCAATTAAACCAAAATCACACAGAACAAGGGAGTACCTTGCTCTGATACCAATTGAAAGTGAGTTATATCGACTAGAGGGGGGGTGAATAGGTGATTTTTATGAATTCTTCACCGAGGAATTTCAGGGTGAAGAAATTCCTAAGAGAATAACTACTTGCAGCGGAATAAGTACTCAGAAGTAAACGTAATAGAGCATGAACATGGTCTTCATGATGAAATGAAAACAAGCACAGAGTACAGAGAGTGTAAACACATGATAAACAGAATGAAGACAAACATACTGAAGAAATTGAGCTGAGGAAATAGAGAAAGTCTTTAGTCAAAGTCTTCAAACAGATATGAACACGCACACAACATAGAAATGAGGAAATGGAAGGGTTGAGGAATTGGAACCAGTTAGCTCGGTGAAGACAATGATTTGGTAGACCAGTTCCAACTGCTGTGACAGTTGTACGTCTGGTTAGGGCGGCTAGGTATTTAAACGTGAGGAAACACAGTCCTCACACAGCTCAGGACACTTAGTCCTCACCGTATTCCCCTTGAGCTAAGGTCACACAGACCTCGCCCAGTCACTCGTGGTAAGTCTTCAGGTGACTTCCAAACCTTCACAGACTCAGTCACTCGGCGATCCACAATTTCCTCTAGGATGCTCTAGACCATGACGCCTAACCGTCTGGAAGATGCACAGTCTTCAAAGGTAACAAGCGTCGGATCCACGCAGGATCAATCTCTTCGGTGATACTCAATCACTTTGGGTTTGTATGTGTTTGGGTTTGGGTTTTCCACACTTGATGATTTTCGCTCAAAGTCCTCGGAGGATGGGATGCTCTCAAATGACAAGTGTCAGTTTCTCTCAGAGCAGCCAACCAGCTAGTGGTTGTAGGGGGTGGCTATTTATAGCCTAGGGAGCAGCCCGACATGATAAGACATAAATGCCCTTCAATGATATGACCTTTAGGTGGGTAGATATTTTGGGACAGGTGGCGCATAGCATAGCAACGGTCGGAATTTTGAGTATCAAATTTCTCAGGGATATCATGTTCCCCACTGTGTAGGCAATCCGCACTAGCGAATTCCTAACTCCTCAGTCAGAACAAATTCTTCAGAGACCAGAAGAACTTTGTCTTTGTCAATGAAGAAATTGACTGAGCTGTATGAGATTTCCAATGGCTTCACTCGAAGGGATTGGTAGGTGTAGGATTTGAGTTGAGCATCACTTGGAAATTTTTCCTTAGTATTTCCTCGACCCCCTTTAACAATACGGTGTTTCCTATGACTCAAGAAAGAGAAAATGAAACTACAAAAACAAAAGTCTTCATGCTTCATGTTCCTCGAATGAATAACAAGTCTTCAGGATCACACCAATTTCTTCACTTTCAAAGTCTTGAGAAAGTCTTCAAAAATTCAAAGTCTTCAATCGAAGAACTTCATTTTTAGGGGTCAACTTTCTCTGTAAATATCAAAGTCCTCATAGACTTATAGACCCGTGTACACTCACAAACGCATCAGTCCCTTAACCTATAAGTCTTCAATACACCAAAATCACTAAGGGGCACTGGATGCACTTACATATTCCACTCATATTAATTTTGGCAAGGACAAGTGCAATCAACTTTCACATCTCGCACTATTTTAAAGGAGTCACAAACCCTCTTGTTGGTAAGACAAGGGACAAGGTAACCTAATGCTTTCATGGACAACATCATGTGTGTATTTCACTCTATGTCTATGGATATCCTTGTATGTTCCTTGTGGGACTAACCCATGTAGGTATTGAAAGTGCAACTCACTCCAATGTTTTGCTCGAAGTGATCTATATCAACATTGAGCATCTACTTCTTCAACACCTAGATGAAGTCATCATCGACAAAACCCAAGGTTAGTTCATCCCTCTTAGGGGGGATATCACATCTAGGGGGAGCTTTGCTCTAAGAATTGAGCTAAAAGCAACTCTAATGGTATGAACACAACAATGCTTTATGTAAAAGTGGTAACCCCACTGGTGCTTAAACGATGAGTATGACCTACGATCAAATGTTCTCATCTGACTCCTCAGTCAATATACCCATATATAGATGACCTAGTCATCACCAACTTCTTGATAGATGCTAGAGTATTTGTGCATGGTTTTCCACATGTTTCATTTGCTATCTTATTGTGTGAGCATGTTGGTTGCATATTTTTCCCTTTTGAGGACATCCATTTGTTGCTTTGTTTGTTTGGCTTTTCTTTTTGCCAAATGATGGACAAGAATGCCTAAGAATGTCGGATTCGGGGTTCCACAGACCCTTGAGAGGTTCAAACTCTGGGGCGCATGCGAAGAACTCGTCCTCCCAATCTGCCTGCCCATCGATCCCACGACATGCCTCGACGAACCTAACGGACAAGAGACACAACAATTTACCCAGGTTCGGGCCAGCTTGCTGTGTAAAACCCTACTCTTGCTTTGTGGTGGATTGGCCTCTAGGGCTGAGGATGAACTAGTACAGTGGAGAACAGGCTCAGGAGGAGAGGTGTTCTTGTGCCCGATGAGCCGAGGATGATCTCGAATCATCCGTTGTTCATTGGTCCCTCCTCCTCTATGGTGGTGGATAAGTCCTATTTATAGTGGCCTTGGTCCTCTTCCCGAATGTAAGGCGGGAAGGGATCCCACAATAGCCAAATTTGAAGGAAGACAACTAGTACATGCTATCCTGATGAAAGTAGTCTTCGCCTGCAAAAGCTCCTGGCTGTGACACCGCGATGGGCTCCGCGATGACCTCCGTCTTGCCATCCTGGAGGTCTTGGTCTTGTTGCACAGGAATGGAAACCTTTAACTGATTCCTCGGGACTCCACGCCTACACTTGCCTCATTAGCACTAAAGAGGAAACTAGTACACTGCGCCTGCTGGCGCCTACCTGGCCTTGGTCGTCATGGCTCACGTCATCCGAGCGTTGCGAGGTGCACCTTGCATTGATATCTCCGCTCCTCGAGAACCAGCATGGGGAAGCCGCCCCCAGGGAGTTCTTGGTGTCGTCCGCCTCACGAGGCCTGGCCCCTCGCGAGCGTCTTGAGTTGTCGATGTTGAAGCTGGGTCGTACCGGGCCGTTGACAGAGCCACATCATGGGCCGCAGACAGGCAAGTCTACCCTCATTCCCCGAACATCGACAGTAGCCCCCGGGCCCAAGGCGCGCTCGAACTTGGCTTCAAGGTGAAGCCAAAGGACAAGTGCGGAGCGCCGCGGGCCCTAACCTCCTGCGGCCTTGAAGGACACCTGGAACCAGACGGGACGTGGGCGCCCCACTTCCCCATGCAACCCTGATATTTGCCGAGCCCAGCGGCCGACGTTGCCAACACAGCTCCACATTCATTGCTTGCCGTGCGCTCCCATGGTTCCTTCACCTTACCGAGAAACAACAGCTCCCTTCCTGGATCTGATGCCGGCACTGGTCCTCCCCTATTGCTATGGCGACGCGGTTGAAGAAGAAGGGGAAAGCCTGCGCTTTCGTCGAACCTCCGCCAGCCTTTAAGCCCGCTCGAGGATGGTGGTCAATCAAGAAGGGCTGGACAAGATCCGTCTGACGCTTGCTGGCAATTCCAATGAGTGGAAGACGACGGTGGTTTGAACTGCTTCCTGGGCCATGGTCGACATGGCAGCCACTGAGATTCCCCTTCATCTTCACGCCCTCTTGGCTGGCCTGATCCCCCCTTTCTCTGATTTCTTCAACGCCATACTCTCGCATTACCAAGTCCATGTGCTGCATTTGGATCCCCAATCCATCATTCTCCTTGCCGTCTTCGCCTTTGTCTGTGAGGCCATGGTGGGCATCGCCCCTTCTGTGGCCTTGTTTCTCCATTTCTTCTCACTTCACCTGGTCGACGCCCGCCAGCGCTCGGGGTGCGTGGCCTTTCAGGCCATAACGGCGACAGCCTTCTCGGGCATCAACTTCGTGCTCTCGCCAGCTATATGTGGATTCGGAAGTGGTGGGTGTTCATGGATGTTGGCGTGCTCAACTCCCTGCTCTCGCTTCCGCGGGTGCCGACCGTACCCAGCTCTAGCTGGGGGTACGCGAAGCTCGTCGACCATCGACTTGCTCACGTCTAGCGCTGGCTGGCCAGGTTGAAGAAGCTCAGGGTGACGGCGCCCGTGGTGGTGAAGGAGTTTGTCAAGTGCCGCATCGCTCCGCTTCAGCACCCTTCTCGACAAATGCGGGCCTTCACTGGCAGCGGGGACCCCATGAGGCTCCAAGAGCTCGCGCTTCCTCCCGAGACGCTGCGCACGGTGCTCGAGCTCTTGACGGGCGACCTGATGCCAGCCACGCTTTCGAAGGAGGGCTGCCTCCTATACTGTTGCTCAAACAAGGAGGAGTTCATGAGGCAGATGCCCTTTTTTGATGAGTGGGGGCTGCTCCCGGCCGACCTCGAAGGGCCCCGCAAGAACCCAATCCTCGTGGTCCCCTTTCCCGTCGGCCCCGCGGCGCGCGCCCCAGAGGCGGATGCAGGGGGGCGAGCGCCGCTGAGTGCCGCCGGGGTGGCTGCTGAAGAGACGATGCAGCCCGACGCTCATGAGATGGCAGCCTCCGAGGCTCGGTTGAGCTATCTTGAGGGGGCGGCCGGAGAGCTGGCGCGATCCAAAGCTCCTGAGGTATCCGCCCCCTACGCTCGGACAAGCAGTCTTGAGGTGGAGGCTGGCGAGCTGGCGCAGTCGGACGCTCCCGAGGCCGCCACCTCAGGGGCCCCGCTGAATGCCCCGGACGCTGACGGTCGCGCCCCTGGCTTCGGCCAGCTTCACCTGAACCTCGAAGCACTCCGCAAGAGGAAAGTGGCTCCAAGCTGTAGTGGTGACGCCTACTGGCTGCTAAAGCAGAGGAAGTACATAGCCATGGACGAGTGAGTACCTTATCTTCGCGATTTCCTGTGTGCTGCGTCCTCGCCTAACAATGGCTCTTCAGGGTCCCTTTGGCTGCAGCGGCGAGGTCTCTTGAGGCACGGCCTCCACCAGTCCTTGGCTCGCTCCCGGTCTCGAGCCCCCCACGCCTGACCACTGCGTGAGGCACGGGGCCTGTCAGAGAGGCGGACATGTCGATGGGGGGTCTTGATCCTGCGTTCCTGGCGTCCTTCCTTCATGGTCCGGCTTGGGGTGCAGAAGGCATGCTGAGGCCCCCTCCATTGGTCATCACTGGTGTCTGGGTAACCCCAGCACTGGCTTCTTCTTCGGGTAGCACGGCCACGCCACCCAACACCTCCGTTGAGGCCCGAAAGGTGGTGGGGAAGGCTGTAGGATCGAAAGTATGTCTAGAGGGGTGGTGATTAGACTACTTGACCAAATAAAAATCTAGCCTTTTCCCAATTTTAAGTCTTGGCAGATTTTAGCAACTTAGCCCAAGTCAAGCAATCAACATACACATGCAAGTATAAGAGTATAGCAGCGGAATGTAAATCATTGCACATGAAGGTAAAGGTAGGAGTTTAGAGGGAGCAAACGAAATGTAGACACAAAGATTTTTGGCGTGGTTCCGATAGGTGGTGCTATCGTACATCCACGTTGATGGAGACTTCAACCCACGAAGGGTAACTGTTGCGCGAGTCCACGGAGGGCTCCACCCATGAAGGGTCCAAGAAGAAGCAACCTTGTCTATCCCTCCATGGCCATCGCCCACGAAGGACATGCCTCACTTGGGTGAATCTTCACGAAGTAGGCGATCTCCTTGCCCTTACAAACTCCTTGGTTCAACTCCACAATCTTGACAGAGGCTCCCAAGTGTCACCTAACCAATCTAGGAGACACCACTCTACAAAAGGTAATAGATGGTGTGTTGATGATGAACTCCTTGCTCTTGTGCTTCAAATGATAGTCTGCCCAACACTCAACTCTCTCTCACTGATTTCGATTTTGTGGAAAGATGATTTGACTAGAAAGCAATTTGGGGTAGGCTAGAGATCAAGATTCTTGTGGTTGGATTGGAATATCTTGGTCTCAACACTTGAGTAGGTGGTTCTCTCTCAGAAAATGAATGGTGGAAGTGTAGGCACGTTTTGATGGCTCACTCCACGAATGGAGGATGGGTGGAGGGGTATATATAGCCTCCACACAACTAACCATTAGTCACAATCTACCAAATTTGGCGGGACCGATTCATGAAACTCGGTCAGACCGATTTAGTTCAAAATGTGAACGTTAGGATTTTTGGTGGGACCGATTTCATTAGGGTCACGGCATAATGTAATCTCGGTGAGACCGATCACATAAAATCGGTGGGACCAATTTCTGTAATAGCCAAATAGAGAGTTGGTCAGGCAAACTCGATGGGGCCGATCGCTCATTTCGATGAGACCGAAACGTTATGAAAAGGAAACAGAGAGTTTGCATTGGGAACTCGGTGGGACCGATCGTTCATCTCGGTTAGACCGAAATGTTACGAAGGGAAACAGAGAGTTTGCAATCCCATCTCGGTGAGAC
Source organism: Triticum aestivum (assembly GCF_018294505.1). Taxonomy (NCBI): domain Eukaryota; kingdom Viridiplantae; phylum Streptophyta; class Magnoliopsida; order Poales; family Poaceae; genus Triticum; species Triticum aestivum. Next base: position 395,065,655 of record NC_057800.1, on the reverse strand, counting down.
CGAGATCCCTATCGGTGAGATCGAACTGATTAGGGTTTGTGGCAATGGCTATGTCAAATGAACTCGGTGGCGCCGGATAGATCAAATCGGCGGGGCCGAGTTTGAATTTTGGTTTGGGACATATGTGGATATGAGAAAGTGGTTGAGGGCTTTTGGAGCATATCACTATGCATTTTGAGCAAGCAAGCCATTAAGCAACACGTCATCCCCTTTTAATAGTATTGGCTTTTCCTATGGACTCAATTTGATCTTGGATCACTAAAATGAAAAGGGTAGAGTCTTGAGCTTGATCCAATATGTGTCCTTAGCATTTTGAGGGTCCACATTCCTAGTCCATGCCATGCCAATCATTGAACTTTAAATTATCATCTTGAAAGAGCATTAGTTCAATGAGCTATATGTTGTTAGGAATTACCAAAACCACCCACGGATAGTTGCACTTTCAATCTCCCCCTTTTTACCAATTGATGACAGCATATAGATCAAAGCTTCGACAAATGATAATAAGATTGAAATACATCGTCGCTTTGAGAAGTATGTGATAAGCAAGAGCGCCCCCTAAATTTCTGCATTGTTTAAAATTTGCTTTTGAATGCAAATGCACAATCTATTAGGATCATGGGTTACTCTTCCATGTCACATATATCTTGGTGGAGCGCTCAAAATGATAGAGAGTAAAAATATGCACTCATCACCAAGGCAAAGTGAATGTTCATATATGAGAGATAACTAATAACAATATTCAAGCATAAGCATTAATGTTGGATACGATCAAACACATGATCATACAAGTGTCTCACACACATAGACATAGAGTATCAAGCAAGCACACAAATAAGTATCAACAAAATTGCAAAGAAGGCAAAAAGAAGCAAAGCTCTCGCTCTCGAAGCCTATGATCTATACACATTCTCCCCCTTTGGCAACAAGTTACCAAAAAGCTCGAAAATGCATAGTGATATGTGTCTCTCTAGGGTTGATCTTTGGGAGGAAGCGTTGAAAGGACTCCAAAGATAAATGCATCTATTAAAGTTGTTGGAGTTGGTGGAGTGGCAACTGGAGGTGGCACTGATGCTGTGGCTGCAAGTGCTGATGTAGTTGTGAAGGAAATATGCCCTAGAGGCAATAATAAAGTTGTTATTTATATTCCCTTACATCATGATAAATGTTTATTATTCATGCTAGAATTGTATTAACCAGAAACTAAGTACATGTGTGAATACATTAACAAACAGAGTGTCCCTAGTATGCCTCTACTTGACTAGCTCGTTAATAAAAGATGGTTAAGTTTCCTAGCCATAGACATGTGTTGTTATTTGATGAACGGGATCACATCATTAGAGAATGATGTGATGGACAAGACCCATCCGTTAGCTTAGCATAATGATTGTTTAGTTTTTCTGCTATTGCTTTCTTCATGACTTATACATGTTCCTCAGACTATGAGATTATGTAACTCCCGAATACCGGAGGAACACCTTGTGTGCTATCAAACATCACAACTTAACTGGGTGATTATAAAGATGCTCTAGAGGTCTCTCCAATGGTGTTTGTTGAGTTGGCATAGATCGAGATTAGGATTTGTCACTTTGTGTATCGGAGAGGTATCTCTGGGCCCTCTCGGTAATGCACATCACTATGAGCCTTGCAAGCAATGTGTCTAATAAGTTAGCCACGGGATGATGCATTACGGAACGAGTAAAGAGACTTGCCAGTGACAAGATTGAACTAGGTATGATGATACCAATGATCGTATCTCGGGCAAGTAACATACCGATGACAAAGGGAACAACGTATGTTGTTATGCGGTTTGACCGATAAAGATCTTCGTAGAATATTTAGGAGCCAATATGAGCATCCAGGTTCCCCTATTGGTTATTGATCGGAGATATGTCTCGGTCATGTCTACATAGTTCTCGAACCCGTAGGGTCCGCACGCTTAACATTCAATGACGATCTGTATTATGAGTTTCGTGTTTTGATGAAATGAAGTTTGTTCGGAGTCCCAGATAAGATCACGGACATGACGAGGAGTCTCGAAATGGGTGAGACATAAAGATTCATATATTGTAAGGTTACATTTGGACACTGGAATGGTTCGGGTCGTTTCGGAGTACCGGGGGTTACCAGAACCCCCTGGGAAGTTATTGGGCCTCATGGGCCTAGTGGTGGAAGAGAGGAGGCCGGCCAAGGAGTGGCGCGCGCCCCCTAGACCTATACGAATTGGGTTAGGGTTTGGGGGGGGGGGCGTTCCTTCTCTCCTCCTCCTCCTTCCCTCCTTCTCCTACTAGGAATAGGGAAGAGGAGGGGAATCCTACTTGGACTGGGAGTCCTAGTAGGATTCCCCACACCTGGCACGCCCCCTTGGGCCGGCCACCTCTTCCCTTCCCTCCTTTATATACGTGGCCAGGGGGCACCCCATAGACACACAAGTTGATCTTTTAGCCTGTGCGGTGCCCCCCTCCACAATTACACACCTCGGTCATATCGTCGTAGTGCTTAGACGAAGCCCTGCGTCGGTAACTTCATCATCACCATCGCCACGCTGTCGTGCTGACGGAACTCTCCCTCGGCCTCAACTAGATCAAGAGTTCGAGGGACGTCATCGAGCTGAACGTGTGCTGATCACAGAGGTGTCGTGCGTTCGGTACTTGGATCGATTGGATCACGAAGACGTTTGACTACATCAACCACGTTACTAAACGCTTGCGCTTTTGGTCTACGAGGGTACGTAGACACACTCTCCCCTCTCGTTGCTTTGCATCTCCTAGATAGATCTTGCATGATCGTAGGTAATTTTTTTGAAATACTGCATTCCCCAACAGTGGCATCCGAGCCAGTTCTATGCGTAGATGTTATATCCACGAGTAGAACACAATGAGTTGTGGGCGATAATAGTCATACTGCTTACCATCATGTCTTGCTTTGATTCGGCGGTATTGTTGGATGAAGCGGCCCAGACCGACATTACATGACCGCGTTCATGAGACTGGTTCTACCGACGTGCTTCGCACACATGTGGCTAGTGGGTGTCTGTTTCTCCAACTTTAGTTGAATTGACTTTGACTATGCTCGGTCCTTGTTGAAGGTTAAAACAACACACTTGATGAAAAATCGTTGTTGTTTTGATGAGTAGGTAAGAACGGTTCTTGCTAGAAGCCCGTAGCAGCCATGTAAAACTTACAACAACAAAGTAGAGGACGTCTAACTTGTTTTTGCACGGCTTGCTGTGAGGTGATATGGTCAAGACGTTGATATATAAATTGTTGTATGAGATGATCTTGTTTTGTAACAGTTATCCGCAACTAGCAGGAGCCATATGGTTGTCGCTTTATTGTATGAAATGCAATTGCCATGTAATTGCTTTACCTTATCACTAAGCGGTAGCGATAGTCGTAGTAGCAATAGTTGGTGAGACAACACCGATGCTTCGACGGAGATCAAGGTGTCAAGCTGGTGACGATGGTGATCATGACGGTGCTTTGAAGACGGAGATCAAAGGCTCAAGATGATGATGGCCATATCATATCACTTATTTTGATTGCATGTGATGTTTATCCTTTATGCATCTTATTTTGCTTAGTACGGTGGTAGCATTATAAGTTGATCTCTCACTAAAATTCAAGGTATAAGTGTTCTCCCTGAGTATGCACCGTTGCTACAGTTCATCGTGCTGAGACACCACATGATGATCGGGTGTGATAAGCTCTACGTTCACATACAACGGTTGCAAGCCAGTTTTGCACACGAAGAATGTTCGGGTTAAACTTGGCGAGCCTAGCATATGCAGATATGGCCTCGGAACAATGAGACCGAAAGGTCAAGCATGAATCATATAGTAGATGTGATCAACATAGTGATGTTCACCATTGAAAACTTCTCCATCTCACATGATGATCGGACAGTGTTTAGTTGATATGGATCACGTGATCATTTAGATGACTAGAAAGATGTCTATCTAAGTGGGAGTTCTTAAGTAATATGATTAATTGAACTTTAATTTATCATGAACTTAGTACCTGATCGTATTTTTGCATGTCTATGTTGTTGTTGATAAATGACCGATGCTATCATTCCTTTTGAATTTTAATGCGTTCCTAGAGAAAGCTAAGTTGAAAGATGATGGTAGCAACTACATGGACTGGGTCTGTAACTTGAGGGTTATCCTCATTGCTCCACAGAAGAATTACATCCTGGAAGCACCGCTAGGTGCAAAGCCCACTTCAGGAGCAACTCCAGATGTTATGAACATCTGGCAGAGCAAAGCTGATGACTACTTGATAGTTCTGTGTGCCATGCTTTACAGCTTAGAATCGGGACTTCAACGACGTTTTGAATGTCATGGAGCATATGAGATGTTCCAGGAGTTGAAGTTAATATTTCAAGCAAATGCCCGGATTGAGAGATATGAAGTGTCCAATAAGTTCTACAACTGCAAAATAGAGGAGAATAGTTCTGTCATTGAACATATACTCAGAATGTCTGGGTACCACAACCACTTGACTCAACCGGGAGTTAATCTTCCTGATGATAGTGTCATTCACAGAGTTCTTCAATCACTGCCACCAAGCTACAAAAGCTTCGTGATGAACTATAATATGCAAGGGATGGATACGACAATTCCCGAGCTCTTCGCGATGCTAAAGGCTGCGGAGGTAGAAATCAAGAAGGAGCATCAAGTGTTGATTGTTAACAAGACCACTAGTTTCAAGAAAAAGGGCAAAGGGAAGAAGGGGAACTTCAAGAACAACAACAAGCAAGTTGCTGCTCAAGTGAATAAGCCCAAGTATGGACTTAAGCCCGAGACTGAGTGCTTCTACTGCAAAGGGACTGATCACTGGAAGTGAAACTACCCCAAGTATTTGGCGGATAAGAAGGATGGCAAAGTGAAAGGTATATTTGATATACATGTTATTGATGTGTAACTTACTAATGCTCGTAGTAGCGCCTGGGTATTTGATACTGGTTCTGTTGCTCATATTTGCAACTTGAAATAGGGGCTACGGATTAAACAAAGATTGGCTAAGGACGAGGTGACGATGCGCGTGGGAAATGGTTCCAAAGTCGATGTGATCGCCGTCGGCACGCTACCTCTACATCTACCTTTGGGATTAGTATTAGACCTGAATAATTGTTATTTGGTGCTAGCGTTAAGCATGAACATTATTTATGGATCTTGTTTGATGCGAGAAGGTTATTCATTTAAATCAGAGAATAATGGTTGTTCTATTTATATGAGTAATATCATTTATGGTTATGCACCCTTGATGAGTGGTCTATTTTTGTTAAATCTCGATAGTAATGATACACATATTCATAGTATTGAAGCCAAAAGATACAAGTTTAATAATGATAGTGCAACTTATTTATGGCACTACTGTTTAGGTCATATTGGTGTAAAGCGCATGAAGAAACTCCATGCTGATGGGCTTTTGGAATCACTTGATTATGAATCATCTAATGCTTCCGAACCATGCCTCATGGGCAAGATGACTAAGACTCCGTTCTTCGGAACAATGGAGCGAGCAATAGACTTATTAGAAATAATACATACTGATGTATGCGGTCCAATGAGTGTTGCTACTTGCGGCGGGTATCGTTATTTTATGACCATCACAGATGATTTGAGCAGATATGGGTGTATCTACTTGATGAAACATAAGTCTGAAACATTTGAAAAGTTCAAAGAATTTCAGAGTGAAGTGGAAAATCATCGTAACAAGAAAATAAAGTTTCTACGATCTGATCGTGGAGGTGAATATTTGAGTTATGAGTTTGGTCTCCATTTGAAACAATGCGGAATAGTTTTGCAACTCACACCACCTGGAACACCATAGCGTAATGGCGTGTCCGAACATTGTAACCGCACTTTATTAGATATTGTGTGTTCTATGATGTCTCTTACTGATTTACCGCTATTGTTTTGGGGCTATGTTTTAGAGACGGCTGCATTCACGTTAAATAGGGCACCATCGAAATCCGTTGAGACGACACCATATGAACTATGGTTTGGCAAGAAACCCAAGTTGTCGTTTCATAAAGTTTGGGGCTGCAATGCTTATGTGCAAAAGCTTCAACCTGATAAGTTCGAACCCAAATTGGAGAAATGTGTCTTCATAGGATACCCAAAGGAGACTGTTGGGTAAACCTTCTATCACATATCCGAAGGCAAGATATTCGTTGCTAAGAATGGATCCTTTCTAGAGAAGGAGTTTCTCTCGAAAGAAGTGAGTGGGAGCAAAGTAGAACTTGATGAGGTAATTATACCTTCTCCCTTACTGGAAAGTAGTTCATCACAGAAATTAGTTCCAGTGATTCCTACACCAATTAGTGAGGACGCCGGTGATGATGATCATGAAACTTCTGATCAAGTTACTACCAAACCTCGTAGGTCAACCAGAGTAAGATCCACACCAGAGTGGTACGGTAATCCTGTTCTGGAGGTCATGTTACTTGACCATGATGAACCTACGAACTATGAGGAAGCGATGATGAGCCCAGATTCTGCGAAATGGCTTGAGGCCATGAAATCTGAGATGGGATCCATGTATGAGAACAAAGTATGGACTTTGGTTGACTTGTCCGATGATCGGCAATCAATAAAGAATAAGTGGATCTTCAAGAAGAAGACTGACGCTGACGGTAATGTTATTGTCTACAAAGCTCGACTTGTTGTGAAAGGTTTTCGAAAAGTTCAAGGTGTTGACTACAATGAGACCTTCTCACCCGTTGCGATGCTTAAGTCTGTCTGAATCATGTTAGCAATTGCCGCATTTTATGATTATGAAATTTGTCAAATGGATGTCAAAACTGCATTCCTTAATGGATATATCAAAGAAGAGTTGTATATGATGCAACCATAAGGTTTTGTCGATCCTAAAGGTACTAACAAAGTGTGCAAGCTCCAGCGATCCATTTATGGACTGGTGCAAGCCTCTCGGAGTTGGAATATACGCTTAGATAGTGTGATCAAAGCATATGGTTTTATACAGACTTGCCGTAAACGGTTACGTCGATACAAGCTTTGACACTGATCTGGATGACTCTAAGTCACAATCCAGATACGTATTTTTATTGAATGGTGGAGCTGTCAGTTGATGTAGTTCTAAGCAGAGCGTCATGGCGGGATCTACGTGTGAAGCGGAATACATAGCTGCTTCAAAAGTAGCAAATGAAGGAGTCCGGATGAAGGAGTTCATATCCGATCTAGGTGTAATACCTAGTGCATCGGGTCCAATGAAAATCTTTTGTGACGATACTGGTGCAATTGCCTTGGCAAATTAATCCAGATATCACAAGAGAACCAGGCACATTAAGAGACACTTCAATTCCATCCGCGATCAAGTCAAGGAGGGAGACATAGAGATTTGCAAGATACATACAGATCTGAATGTTGCAGACCCGTTGAATAAGCCTCTCTCACGAGCAAAACATGATCAACACCAATACTCCATGGGTGTTTGAATCATTACTATGTAATCTAGATTATTGACTCTAGTGCAAGTGGAGACTGAAGGAAATATGCCCTAGATGCAATAATAAAGTTGTTATTTATGTTTCCTTATATCATAATAAATGTTTATTATTCATGCTATAATTGTATTAACCAAAAACTTAGTACATGTGTGAACACATAGACAAACAGAGTGTCCCTAGTATGCCTCTACTTGACTAGCTCGTTAATAAAAGATGGTTAAGTTTCCTAGCCATAGACATGTGTTGTTATTTGATGAACGGGATCACATCATTAAAGAATGATGTGATGGACAAGACCCATCCGTTAGCTTAGCATAATGATTGTTTAGTTTTTCTGCTATTGCTTTCTTCATGACTTATACATGTTCCTCAGACTATGAGATTATGTAACTCCCGAATACCGGAGGAACACCTTGTGTGCTATCAAACATCACAACTTAACTGGGTGATTATAAAGATGCTCTAGAGGTGTCTCCGATGGTGTTTGTTGAGTTGGCATAGATCGAGATTAGGATTTGTCACTTTGTGTATCGGAGAGGTATCTCTGGGCCCTCTCGGTAATGCACATCACTATGAGCCTTGCAAGCAATGTGTCTAATAAGTTCGCCACGGGATGATGCATTACGGAACGAGTAAAGAGACTTGCCAGTGACGAGATTGAACTAGGTATGATGATACCAATGATGGTATCTCGGGCAAGTAACATACCGATGACAAAGGGAACAACGTATGTTGTTATGCGGTTTGACCGATAAAGATCTTTGTAGAATATTTAGGAGCCAATATGAGCATCCAGGTTCCGCTATTGGTTATTGATCGGAGATATGTCTCGGTCATGTCTACATAGTTCTCGAACCCGTAGGGTCCGCACGCTTAACATTCAATGACGATCTGTATTATGAGTTTCGTATTTTGATGAAATGAAGTTTGTTTGGAGTCCCGGATGAGATCACGGACATGATGGTGAGTCTCAAAATGGTCGAGACATAAAGATTCATATATTGGAAGGTTACATTCGGACACCGAAATGGTTCGGATCAGTTTGGATAAGTTTAGGAGTACCAGGGGTTACCGGAACCCCCCGGGAAGTTATTGGGCCTCATGGGCCTAGTGGTGGATGAGAGGAGGCCAGTGAAGGAGTGGCACATGCCCCCATATCCCAATCCGAATTGGGTTATGGTTGGGGGGGGGGGAGGGGGCGGCCCCCCTTTCCTTCTCTCCTCCTCCTCCTTCCCTCCTTCTCCTACTCGGAATAGGAAAGAGGAGGGGAATCCTACTTGGACTGGGGAGTCCTAGTAGGATTCCCCACACCTGGCACGCCCCCTTGGTCCGGCCACCTCTTCCCTCCCCTCCTTTATATACGTGGCCAGGGGCACCCCATAGACACACAAGTTGATCTTTTAGCCATGTGCGGTGCTCCCCTCCACAGTTACACACCTCAGTCATATCGTCCTAGTGCTTAGGCGAAGCCCTGCATCGGTAACTTCGTCATCACCGTCGGCACGCCATCGTGTTGATGAAACTATCCCTCGGCCCAACTGGATCAAGAGTTTGAGGGACGTCATCGAACTGAACGTGTGCTCATCGCGGAGGTTTCGTGCATTCGGTACTTGGATCGGTTGGATCACGAAGACGCTCGACTACATCAACCACGTTACTAAACGCTTCCGCTTTCGGTCTATGAGGGTACGTACACACACTCTCCCCTCTTGTTGCCTTGCATCTCCTAGATAGATCTTGCGTGATTGTAGGTAATTTTTTTTGAAATACTACGTTCCCCAACAAGTTGCTCTTGTGTTAGCCATGGGCACTGCAGCAGATCTCTGCCCTCTTGGCACTCTCTGAAAGTAATCTGTGGTAGCCTGCCCTTTCCTCTCCTCAGCTTCTTCCTGGAGCTGCTCAACTGCTGTCTCCATCTCTGTCATCTTCAAATGAAGATCATAAAATTTAGTCACAATGATCCTCTCTAGGCTCTCTTGGTTCTGAGTCAGGGCGGCCAAGCCCTTCTCAATCCTCAAGTTGGCTCGAATCAGATATCCAAGTTGATCTTGCTTAGTTTTGTGAAACACTTGATATGCTTCTTCAGCACTTGGCATCTTTGCAGCTTTCTCAGCCTTTGCTCTCTCTCTCTTTTATTGAGCCTCTGCAGATGTGGGATCTTCAGCATTCTTGACAACTGTGTTTTCCTCAAAATCAGGCCTCAAGGGAAGATGTTCCTTGTCCAAAAGATATGTGCATGTGCTCATCTTGGAGTTGATGAGCACCTGGATGTGTGGAGCATACCCACATGACCTCTTCTAATCTGCAGCTGTCCTCTTGATTGTCTCAACAATCAGACTCATGACTAAGAACTTTTGGGGCACATCAAACAACTACAGTAAGTTGACGGAATGACCTCTGATCATTTTATGATCTCCTGACTTGGGCAATAGAGTATGCCTCAAGATAGTGTTGATTGTGGTCAAACCAGACAACAAATAGTAGACAGAGCCCATCTTGTGAGTTTCCAAGGCTTTGTCAGGAATTTCTTTATACATATTACCCATGGAGTTGTGATCCTTCTTCTTCTTGGCATATATACATCTATGTCATCCTCTTGCTCTTTAGGGGCATTGATCAATTTGGCCCATTCATCAACTGTACCTAGTACCTTCAGACATCCATACAATTCTGCCATCAGGATAAAAATGTGTCGTGGAGTAGAATTGCATAATAAGTTCATCATTCCACTTAGTGAGTTTCTGATCCACAAACTTGTCCACTCCACATAGCCTGAAGCTGTCATGCACTCCTGGAAAATGGTCATCATTGTTATCAATATATTTCCAATCTGCCCACTTCATATCACAAACAATTGGCTTCTTATCAAGCAAAATAGTTTCATAGAAGTCCATCTGCTCCTTGGCGTGGAACCTGTAATCCACAATAGTCCTTCTCCTCATGGCATATGGGTCAGATTGTCTCCATAGTCTGAGACCTACATCCTTTCTGATCTTCATTTTTTCTGCCACTGGATGGCTATCATCATGATCAGGGACCTTTGGCTTGATCTTCCTAAGCACTTGGGCTTCAGCATCTTCTTCAACTTCTGTTTTTGGCACTGGGGCCTTGTTCTTTTTAGCAGCTGGTATATTCCTTGTGCTCCTCTTGGGTGCAGTCTCGGGGGCTAGAGCACAAGCTTTGGGGGCTGTCTTGGGCTTAGAAGGGGCAGCCCCAGACTTGATGGCATCCCCCGTCAGCTTTTGAGACTTGGGTGCTGGTGCAACATCCTCTTCCTCTCCTTCCTCATCCTTAGCTGGATCTACCATCATAGACAATCTCCCAATGACTTTGGCCATAGTCTTCTTGACCCTTTCTTTCCTCTTCTTGCCCTCACCAGCAGCCTCTTCAACATTTGACTTGATAGTTTCAATACTTGAGGCCCTGACTTTTAAGGTTGGCACTCTCTTTGCAGGAACCTTCTTGTGCATACCAGGCTTGGTAGATGCAACTGTGCCAAACTCTTTCTTGACAACCTTTTTCTTGGAGTTCACTTCCTCCTCAGCAGCAACATAATTCTCATCTTCTGAGTTAGAATTTCTCTTCCTCCTTGTCCTTGTATCTGATTTGGGCAAGTTTCTTGGGGTGCTCCTACTACCCTCATCATAACTATCAGACGGACTAGTGCCCTCACTCGGGTTCATCTGCTCTTCTGACTTGTTCTGGCTATCACTCTGATTAGACATTATGGCAAAGCAAACTGACAGCTGACCCTGTGAATAGTTATAGATGAGATAGAGTGGATGAGCATCACAAAGTGCAGAGGTTTTGCAAAATAAAGGAGTCAAAAACTTAGTTTTAGTTCTCCATAGAAAGCATTTCGGAGCTACTGATTTGATAAACTCGGTGACACCAAAGCAACTTTTGGAGTCTAAACTAGTGAAATCGGTCAGACCGAGACACAGTTCGGTGACTCCGAGATTGCTAGGGTTTCACAAAGAGTTGAACTCCGTCACACCGATTTGCAAGTTTTGGTGAGACCAAAACAGGCAAGTGCAATGGCTCGAGCCAAATCGGTGAGACCGATTTCCATAACTCGGTCAGTCCGAGATGAGTTTGGTGGAAACCTAACCCTAAATTTTTGAATCAAATCTAGACTAAAGGGAGTTTTTCTTGGACAGGAAGATCTCATACGTGGTTAGAAACGTGGCATTGACCTTGTGCTCAGAATCGGAGGTAAAAAGAATGCACAAGGGGCCGAACTCATACCCTAGCTCGGCGATGAGTTCGCTACGGCGACAACGGCGGTGTTGAAATCCATTGATGGTGACGGAGACCAGCGGCGGGAGGTCGCTGGCAGCAAGAGGACGATCCGGTGACCCGAGGTGGTAGAGCAGGACACGCGCGCGCTGAGAGATTTTGGAGGAATTTCCAAAATTTGACCGATCGGTATTTATATCCTGACCCTGTCGGTGTGACCAAGTGGAACAACTCGGTGGCACCAAGATGCAGAATCGCAAGCAGTTACTGCAACTCGGTGAGACCGAAAAGTTCTAATCGGTTGCATCGAGATTGAAAACCTAGATCAACTCAGTGAACTCGGTCAGACTGAAAGGGATGAATAGGTCAGACCAAAATGGACATAGAGGTTTTGGAAGTTTAAGTCCGATGAATTGGTGACTCCGAGTGCTCGTCACACAGAGGGTTCGAATCTGACTTGATCAAACTTTGTGATGTAGTATGAATAGAGTTTGAGATGAGAAAAGCATAGATAGCTAGAGGAAGTTCCTAGGCATTCTTGTCCATCCATTTGGCAAAACAAGAAAAGCCAAACAATCAAAGCAACAAATGGATATCCTCAAATGAGTAAAATATGCAATCAAGATGCTCACACAATAAAATGAAAAATGGAATATGTGGCAAAGTGTGCACAAATACTCTAGCATCTATCAAGCAATTGGCGATGACTAGGTCATCTATATATGAGTATATTGACATAGGAGTCAAATGAGAACATTTGATCATAGGTCATACTCATCGTTTAAGCACAAGTGGGGTTACCACTTTTACATAAAGCATTGTTGTGTTCACACCATTATAGTTGCTTTAGCTCAATTTTTAGAGTAAAGCTCCCCCTAGATGTGATATCCCCCCTAAGAGGGATGAACTAACCTTGGGTTTTGTCGATGATGACTTAATGTAAATGTTGAAGATGTGGATGCTCAATGTTGATGTAGATCATTTGGAGCAATCCATTGAAGTGAGTTGCACTTTCAATACCTACATGGGTTAGTCCCACAAGGAACAAACAAGGATATCCATAGACATAGAGTGTAGTTCACACAAGATGATGTCCATGAAAGCATTAGGTTACCTTGTACCTGGTCTTACCAACAAGATGGTTTGTGACTCCTTGAACTGGTGCAAGATGTGGAAGTTGTTTGCACTTGTTCTCGCCAAAATGGTATGAGTGAAGTATGTTGGCGGAGTCACCCTCAAGAATTCTCTAGTTCTTCTTTAGGATCCACATCAACTTGATGGAAATCCTTGGAGTTGTAGTCATACTTGATGAAGTAGAACTTGATGTGGTCTTGGGAACCCACTTGACCAAGGACTTTGGAGCTTCTTCAAATGCATCAATCTCCTCTTGAAGCTTGCCCTTGCCTTTTTTGCTTGTGGTCTTTTGGTGGAAGATCATCTTGAGCTTGTGTCCCCTTGAAAGAAGTAGGATTATACTTCTCTTGTTGAGGAACAAACTTCGTCTTGGGGTATTGATCTTCTTCCTACTCAACTCCATTGGCATTGAACTTTCGTTCAAAACCAACACCTTGATTCTTCCGGTGCCTTCCTTGCTTGCGTACAATTTCCTCGAATTGCTTACTTCCAGCAAGGCTGTTGTAAAGACCTTTCTCTATAATTCCCTTCAATAATCTATTTTCTTGGTCAAGTGTAACTTAGCTAAGAGAATCATTAGTGGAATCAAAAGAACTACTAGAAGCAACAACATTGGATTTAACATGATTATTGTTACTACTAGAAGAAGAATCTTTCTTGTTCTTGGTGCTAGATTTTACTTGTGGCGTGTAAGTAGACAAGAGTGAATGCTTGGCAATGTAAGAAGAACTTTTCTTGCGAAGATCATCATTGATTGCTTTTAAGAACCCATGCTCTTTCTCAAGGTTGAGCTTTTCAAAGCGTAGCTTCTCATGAGTCTTTAAAAGCTCTCGATGATCTTCCAAGGTATTTTCATGAGCTAACATAAGAGTGTTTAGTTCTTTAGTTAGATGCTCAATCTCCTTCTAATAATCTTCATTCGTTTTATCTTGATTAGCATGATTAATAGAAATTTCATCATAGTTTTCATCACTAGAGTTGTCAACAAGTAAATCATCATCACCTAGCAAATCATCTTCATCACTATTGAAATCAACATACTCGGGGTGTGATACCTTCGGGCCTTTAGCCATGAAGCATCTTCCAATTCCTTCATTTGGTGAGTCAAATATGTCGTAGGAGTTGGTTGACACAAGTGCTAGACCGGCAACATCTTCATCTTCAGTATATTCGGAGTCAGAGTGATAACTTATCTCAGAGTGATGGTCGGAGTTGGAGCCGGATACCCATTCACCAACATGAGCTTGATGTCTTCGTTTTGTGTGGCTCCTTGATGACTTGTCCTTCCTTTCCAAATCCTTGCTTCTACGAGAGGTTATTTGTTCATAGCGATCATCTCTACTCCTTCTCTCCCTCAGAGGTGATTCTTCTCTTCTACTTCTCCTTTTGGGTGAGTCTTCTCTTCTTTTATAGGGAGTCGACACTCATTGGAGTAGTGTCCGGGTCTTCCACAATTGTAGCAGTTATGCTCACGACTAGACGATCTTTTGTCATTGTAGGACCTTGACTTGGAACTTCTTTCTTTGCTTCTACTCTTGTATAACTTGTTGAAGTTCTTCACCATTAGGATCAATTCGTCATTGAAGGATTGTTTCTCACTTGATGATGTAGGAGCATCACACGAGGCTTTGTAAGCACCACTTGACTTGTCGTGAAGCTCTTCTTTATCCTTGAGTGACATCTCATGGGCAACAATTCTTCCAATGACTTCCGTTGGCTTGAGATCTTCGTAATTGGGAATCATTTGGATCAATGTGCACAGGGTATCATATTTTCCATCCAAGGCTCTTAGGATCTTCTTGATGATGAATTTGTCTGTCATCTCTTCACTCCCTAAGCCGGCAATCTCATTTGTGATGAGAGCAAGCCTAGAGTACATTTCAGCGACACCTTCACCATCCTTCATTTTGAACTTGTGAAGCTCACTTTGAAGCACATCCAATTTGGATTCCTTGATAGAGTCGTTACCTTCGTGCATATCAATCAAAGTATCCCAAATTTCCTTTGCATTCTCAAGAAGGCTGATTTTGTTTAATTCTTCGGGGCACAATACATTGAAGAGGATATTGCAAGCTTGAGCATTGTATTGCAGCATGTTCAACTCTTCGGCGGTAGCTTCACGGTTCGGTTCTCTCCCATCAAATAATTCACCTTGCAAGCCAATACACACAATAGACCAAACGGTGGGGTTATGTCCAAGAATATGCATTTTCATGTTATGCTTCCAACTAGCAAAATTAGTACCATCAAAGTAAGGACCTCTACGATGGTAATTTCCCTCTCTAGACGCCATACTCTCCTAGGTTGTGAAACCAAGGCTATGATCACCAATGCTATGGAAATCAAGGCAAGTGGAGACCAAAGCTCTGATACCACTTGTAGGATCGAAAGTATGTCTAGGGGGTGATTAGACTACTTGACCAAATAAAAATCTAGCTTTTTTTCCCAATTTTAAGTGTTGGCAGATTTTAGCAACTTAGCACAAGTCAGGCAATCAAGCTACACATGCAAGTATAATAGTATAGCAGCGGAATGTAAATCATTGCACATGAAGGTAAAGGGAGGAGTTTAGAGGGAGCAAACGCAATGTAGACACAGAGATATTTGGCGTGGTTCCGATAGGTGGTGCTATCATACATCCATGTTGATGGAGACTTCAACCCACGAAGGGTAATGGTTGCGCGAGTCCATGGAGGGCTCCACCCACGAAGGGTCCACGAAGAAGCAACCTCGTCTATCCCACCATGGCCATCGCCCACGAAGGACTTGCCTCACTTGTGTAGATCTTCATGAAGTAGGCGATCTCCTTGTCAGATTATGGGTTCCGGCAAAACCCTTAAGGTTCGAACACTGGGGTGTGCGTGAAGATCTCCCCCCTATCGATCCACGTCCTAACTTAGCTAAGATCTCACGAACTAACTCGACGAACTCGCAACACAAAGGACACAAGATTTATACTGGTTCGGGCCACTGTTGTGGTGTAATACCCTACTCTAGTGTGGTGTTGGATTGCCTCTTGGGCCGAGGATGAACAGTACAAGGGGAGGAACCACCTCCTGAGGTTGAGGTGTTCTTGTGCTTGGTGGGTGTGCCACCAAGGATGTGGTGGCTCCTATCTCAGATCTCTCCTATCCTCCTCTCTTTCTCTCTTTCTCTTTTTCTCTTTTTCTCTTTTCTCTTTTCTTCCCCTAGCTATGGTGGTGGCTAGTTCTATTTATAGTGGCCTTGGTCCTCTCCCCAAATATTGAGCGGGAAGGGAGCCAACAACGGCCAATTTGAAAGGGGACAGCTAGTACAAGCTATCCTGACAAAAGTAGTCTTCGCCTGCCAAACGCTCTGGTGGTGACACCGTCTTGGGCTCCACGATGACCTCCGTCTGGCCGTCCTTCTGGTCTTTGTCTCGTTGCACCAATTTGGAAACCTTTGCTAGATGCCACAGCACTCCGTGCCTGCGCTTGCCCCCTTAGCACCAAAGAGGAAAGGAGGATGCTGCGCACGCTGGCGCCCGCCTAGTCTCGATCATCATGGGTTACGTCGTGAGAAGAACCTCGCGAGGTTTGCCCGGCCTTGAACTCTCCGCCCCTCACGAGCCAGCCTGGTGAGGCCGCTCCTGAGGAGGTCTTGTGTCGTCCGCCTCGCAAGGCTTGGCCCCTCGCGAGGGTCTTGATTCCTTGTTGATGAAGATGGGTTGTACAGGCCTCCAGCGAAACCACGCCACAGGCCGCAGACAGGCAAGTCTGGGGACCCCCGTTCCCAGAACGCCGACAGTAGCCCCCGGGCCCAAGGTGTGCTCGGGCTTGGCTTCGAGGCGAAGCCAAAGGTCAAGTGCGGAGCGCTGCGGGCCCCAATAGCCTGCGGCCTCGGTCGACGCGTGGCGGCTGATTGGACGTGGGCGTCTCCGCTTCCCCATCCTGCCTTGATATCCGCCTGGCTAAACGGCCACCGCGGTCTACACGGTTATTCTTCCATCGCTTGCGCCATTCTCCTCCAATTCCTCTGCTTTCCCCAGACTCTGATCCTCTTTCCAATCTGACCTTAGCTGTGCTCGCCCCATCGCCATGGCGCCGAGGCAAGCAGATAAGGGGAAGAAGCCTCTGTCTTCGGCTAGTGCGCCCCCGGCCGCTGAGCCGTAGTAGGCCGATCGCTGGTGCTCAACGACGAGGCCATGCGCAAGGTGCGTCCCATGCTCGCATCCAGCTTCAATGAGTGGGGAGAGACGGTGGCTTGGCCTGCATCCCGTGCTCGCATTGACCGGACGACCACTGAGGTCCCCTTCTTCATCGACGCCCTCTGGGCCGACTTGGTCCCTCCTTTCTCCGCCTTCCTCAACGCAGTTCTTTCCCATTATCAGATCCTACATCCAGCTGTATCCATCCTTCAACACATAACCGAGAAAAACTTCGGAAACCATCTACCTCAACCTTCGAAAAGCATCCGTTATACAAGTTATGGCGATACTCCCGAACTCCCGCCCCAGTACAGGGTGGCGTCGAGGTTATCTCACCAACGAACTGCATAAAAGAGATTTTTGATGTCGGCGTACTAAACTCAGGTATTCCAGAATTGCAACGATAAAATTATGACGACAACACCTCAGAGCTCAACTCCTTGGGACACTTCCACAAAACCCCTGATAGGAGGCACCAAGACAATGTTCTCATCATAAAACCATCGGAACGATTCCAAGATACCCGCGTGATCCTAATTTTTTTGTGAAATTTGAGAAGAGAAGAGTCAAAACTCTATGTCAGGATGCCTTACCAGAGCGATGAGGAGACTGGGAAGTAAAAAGAATTCCTAAACTCTTTGATATATAATTCCTAAATGACTCAAAACATTTTTTTCAAGACACAACTCGGCTGCTAAAAACGATCAAGCAATGGGGCTCCTAAGGTCGGGGAAGGCTCTGATTACCAACTTGTAACACCCTCGATGCGACTATATCTCCCACGTGTCGAGGGACGACTTAGAGGCATAATTGCATTGAAGGCATATGTCGCAAATTAGGCAATCTTCACAACATCCCATGTAATATAGATAATAAAAGGGGAGATAACATAGTTGGCTTACACTCGCCACGTCAATCAGGGTACATAAATAACATTACATCAACCAAACACTCATGGCCCGACTACGGTGCCAAAATAAAAGATAACCCAACATGTGACACGGTCCCGATCACCCCCAACTGGGGACCACTACTGATCATCAGTAAAGGAAACATAGTATCGTTGAGAGTCCTCGTCGAACTCCCACTTGAGCTCAAGCGCGTCACCTGGAGCGGAATCATCAGGCCCTGCATCTGGTGTAATAGTAATCTGTGAGCCACGGGGACTCAGCAATCTCACACCCTCGCGATCAAGACTATTTAAGCTTAAAGGTAAGGCAAGGTAAATATATGTGGAGCTGCAGCAAGCGACTAGCATATATGGTGGCTATCCTGTTCGCAAAAGAGAGCGAGAAGAGGAGGCAAAGCGCGAGCGAGTAATCTTGAGAACAACCTGCGCAAGCATTACTCCAACACCGTGTACATTTCCCAGACTCCGCCGAAAAGAGGCCATCATGGTAACTCACACGGTTGATTAATTTTAAATAAATTAAGGTTCAAGTTATCTACAACCGGACATTAACAAATTACCATCTGCCCAGAACCGCGGGCACGGCTTTCTAAAGTTCAAATCCCTGCAGGGGAGTCCCAACTTAGCCCATGACAAGCTCTCATGGTCAACAAAGGAATAGACCTCCTCCCGAGACGTTCCGATCAGACTCGGTACCTCGGTTCTTCAAGACACTTCGACAGGTTAAAACAAGACCAGCAACACCGCCCGAATGTGCCGACAAATCCCGATAGGAGCTGCACATATCTCGTTCTCAGGGCACACTCAGATTGTCCAAACTTCCGTTAGGCCAGGCCAGAGTTGCCCCTGGTGGCCACCGGCGGCTGACGAGGTAGACCAACACTCAGAGGAGCACTGGCCCGGGGGGGGGGGGGGGTTTAAAATAAGATGACCCTCGGGCTCTGGAAACCCAAGGGAAAAAGGGGCTAGGTGGCAAATGGTAAAACCAAGGTTGGGCATTGCTGGAAAAGCTTTAATCAAGACGAACTATCAAGGGGTTCCCATTATAACCCAACCGCGTAAGGAACGCAAAATCCGGGAACATAACACCGATATGACGGAAACTAAGGCGGCAAGAGTGGAACAAAACACTAGGCGAGAGGCTGAGCCTTCCACCCTTTACCAAGTATATAGATGCATTAAGATAACATGGCAATATAATGATATCCCAACAAGTAAATAAATGTTCCAACAAGGAACAACCTCCAATCTTCACCTGCAACTAGCAACGCTATAAGAGGGGCTGAGCAAAGCGGTAACATAGCCAATCAACGGTTTGCTAGGACGAGGTGGGTTAGAGGTTTGACATGGCAATTTGGGAGGCTTGAAAGCAAGTGGTAGGCATCGTAGCATTGGCATAGCAAAGAGCGAGCAATCTAGCATAGCAAAGATAGTAGTGATTTCGAGGGTATGATCATCTTGCCTGCAAGGTTGTCAGAGTTGACTGGATCCTCGAAAGCAAACTCAACGGGCTCCTCGTTAGCGAACTCGCCTCCCGTCTCTACCCAAAAGACAAACAAGCAAATGGAACACAATCAACCACAGGCAAAGATCAAACAATATGATGCAAGGATGGTATGCTATGCGGGATGCGATGCGGGATGCATATGCAAGATTTGACAAGGGATGCATGAACCTGGACTCAACTTGGGAATCCAAGTGTGCCACTGGAAAGATGAGATGAAATCGCTTGAAAACGATATAAAGAATGCCGGAATCGGAGTTACGGTTTGGTAATGGCAAGCGATTCTAATATGGCACCGGTCTGCGATTTACAGTAAGTAGCCATCTAAATGCAATGGAATGAACGTGCTACAGCACCCAAACATGACAACAAAATACATGGCAGGGATGCATTCATGATGCTTAACAAAAGTATAGTACTGAGCTGCGGCCAATTCATCCATTAACAGGTTCAAACAAGCATGGCAAAAATGCATATGGCAAACAGATCTCAGACTTAGTGAAATTAACACTTGTCTAGAATTTTAGATCAGGTAGCACACTTCGGAGCAACAAAACTACATGCTACAGGACCTGAACATGGCAAAGTAAAGCATGGAATGGAGCTACTCAAAGAGCTTAACAAAAGTCCCTTAGTGACCTTGAGCCAAAAGGGATCAGAAAATGCAATTGAAAGCATGTGAACATGGCAAAAACATCATCAGTTCTCAGACTTAGTGAAAACTGGAGCATGCTGAAAACAGATATCAAGTAGGCATGTTTACGAGCTCGATGCACTCACTATGGAGCAAGTCATGATAATCTAAGCATACACCCATCAAGAATACACAAAATGCAAGCTAGACATGGCAAGAACAATAGCATAGCATGCACGGATCAACTACAACATCATCGGCAAAATCGATAACAAGTAGACAATCTGCCCAGATTCACGAAGTCGCAAAAGTAGAGCTCGATTGACTCAAGCTAGGGTGCTCCATAATTGCAAACAAAGACATGGATGGATAGAGCACTACAAGATTAACAAAACATCCTTACTGATCATCCTCAAAAGAGGCACGGATCACTAGGAAACAACATGAACATATGGCCACATGAGATGAACAGATCAAGGACTTAGTGGAAATGCTAAGTCCCTGAAATCAGCATTACCAAGTGCCTCACTTTGCAAGCTTGTGCTAGTCACCACACACATCACAAAAATACATGGGTTACACCTCTGGAAAGATGGCAAAACCCTTAACAAAACATATGTAGAGCTCATGGGCATATCATGCACACAATAATTATGGCAAAATTGACAAATATCTAAATGGAGCAGCAGATCTGATAATTATCTCAAGTAGCACTCTTCTAACAGCATTTCGGGCATCAAGATGAACTCAAATGACAATGATGCAATGGAATGAAATGATGTGCTCTCTGAGGTGAACATTTTGATGTGCTATATGCCAAAAACGGAGTTACAGGTGAGGAGTTATAGCACGATGAACAGGAGCATATGGATCTGAGATCTGAGGACTTAGAAGAAGAAAAACCACCTCCCGATCTAGGGTTCGGTGGCACGCGGCCCTAGGCGGGGCCGGACCTTCACCGGAGATGCGGCAGAGGCGGCGCGGGGAGGTCGTCCCGGCCCGGATCTGACCGGATCCGACCGGCGGCGAGCTAGGACGACGGCGGAGGGCGGCGCCGGCGACTTGGCAAGGCGGGGAGACGCGCGGTGGAGGCGGCGGTGCAGAGGGAGGACGATGGCGGCAAACGGCGAGGTGAGCGGGGCGGCACCGGCGGGCACGGGCGGCGGAGGCGTGCGGTGCGCGGCTCGGGCCCGGCGCGGGCGCGGGCGGGCCGGCTGTGGGCCTCGCGGGCCACGGCGGCGGAGGGACACGCGTCACGCGCGGACTGGCTGGGCGCGGCGGTGGGAGGAAACGGACATGTCCGGTGGCGGGGTTTTTGTCCGGCGCGCGAGGAGAGGGAGGGAATCTAGGGTTTCGTCCGGATTTGGACGGGGAGGCACTTATTTATAGGTAGAGGGAGCTAGGAGACTCAGAATGAGGTGCGGTTTTCGGCCACGCGATCATGATCAAACGCTCTAGATGATGGAGTGGTTTTTGGTGGGTTTTGGGCCAACTTGGAGGGGTGTTGGGCTGCAACACACATGAGGCCTTTTCGGTCCCTCGGTTAACCGTTGGAGTATCAAACGAAGTCCAAATGGTACGAAACTTGACAGGCGGTCTACCGATAGTAAACCAAGGCTGCTTGGCAAGTCTCGGTCCAATCCGGAAATGTTTAATCCCCACACACGAAAGAAAGGTAGAAATGACCACCGGAGGAGAACGAAGCGCCGGAATGCAAAACGGTCAACGATGAAAATGCTCGAATGCATGAGATGAACACGTATGCAAATGCAATGCACATGATGACATGAAATAAGATGCATGACAGCGACAACAACACACGGAGGCAAACACCCGAACCCAAGAAAATAAAATAACTTAACGCCGGAAACGGCAAGAGTTAGATTACAAATTGGGAAAGTCACATCCGGGGTGTTACAACACTCCACCACTACGAAAGGATCTCGTCCCGAGATCTAGGACTGAAAGAACGCCGGGAATTCAGAATAGAGGTGATCCTCGCGTTCCCAGGTAGCTTCACGGTCGGAATGGTGTGACCACTTGACTTTGAGGAATTTGATTGACTTATTGCGAGTCTTGCGTTCGGTCTCTTCAAGAATAGCAACTGGGTGCTCACGATAGGAGAGATCTTCTTGGAGCTCAATGTCCTCGAAGTTGACGGTGCGGTCAGGAGTCTTGAAGCACTTTTGAAGCTGAGAGACATGGAACACGTCATGAACATTTGCAAAGTTTGAAGGAAGCTCGAGTTGATAGGCGAGGTCGCCTCTCTTGCTGACAATCTTGAAAGGTCCCACGTATCTAGGTGCAAGCTTGGCTTTGATACTGAAGCGACGAGTACCTTTCATAGGAGAGACGTGGAGGTAAACATTACCTCCGATCTCGAAAGCCAAATCACGGTGCTTACTGTCATAGTAGCTCTTCTGGCGGGATTGGACTGCTTTGAGGTTATCTCGAATGACTTTGCACATTTCCTCTGCCTCTGTGATTAAGTCATTACCCAAAAGCTGACGTTCACCAGTTTCAGACCAGTTGAGAGGGGTACGACACTTCCTGCCATACAGAATTTCAAATGGGGCCTTGCCCGAACTTGCTTGAAAACTGTTGTTGTAGGAGAATTCAGCATATGGAAGACAATCCTCCCACTTCATGCCGAAGGAGATCACACAAGACCTGAGCATATCTTCAAGAATCTGGTTGACATGCTCGACTTGACCGCTAGTTTGAGGATGGAAAGCTGTGCTGAAGCGGATGTTCGTGCCCATGGCCTTCTGAAAAGAATCCCAAAACTTGGAGGTAAAGATGCTGCCATGGTCTGAAGAGATCACTTGTAGAATACCGTGGAGAGAGACAATTCGAGAGGTATAGAGTTCCGCCAATTGAGCTGCAGTGATTGACTCTTTGATAGGCAGAAAGTGAGCCACTTTGGTGAGTTTGTCGATGACAACGAATATAGCATCATTGCCACGCTTGGACTTTGGAAACCCAGTCACGAAGTCCATCTCAATGTGGTCAAACTTCCATTCTGGAATGGCAAGAGGTTGGAGGAGACCCGCTGGCCTTTGATGTTCTGCTTTCACTCTTCTGCAGACATCACATTCATTCACGAATTGAGCAATCTCGCGCTTCATTCGAGTCCACCAATAAGCCTGCTTGAGGTCCTGATACATCTTCCTGCTCCCAGGGTGGATGGAGAGGAGAGAATTGTGAGCCTCGTTCATGATCACTCTACGAAGGTCACCTTTGGGCACAACAATACGATCCTCGAAGAAGAGAGTGTCCTTGTCATCAAGGCGGTAGCACTTGTACTTGGGTTGACTCTTGGCAATCCCAATCTTCACCTTTTTCACCATAGCATCAAGAAGCTGGGCTTGGCGAATCTGGTCTTCCAAGGTAGGAGAGACTTGAAGGTTGGCGAGGAAACCTTGAGGAACAACTTGCAGATTAAGTTTGCGGAAAGCTTCACAAAGCTCGGGTTGATAAGGCTTGAGAATCAGACTGTTGCAATAAGCCTTTCTGCTCAATGCGTCAGCAATCACATTGGCCTTGCCTGGAGTATACTCGATACTCGGATTATACTCTTGAATCATTTCGACCCATCGAGTCTGCCTGAGGTTGAGATTAGGCTGAGTGAAGATGTACTTGAGACTCTTGTGATCAGTGAAAATGTCCACTTTTCTTCCCAATAAGAGATGTCTCCAAGTCAAAAGAGCATGCACAACTGCCGCCAACTCGAGATCATGAGTGGGGTAGTTCTTCTCATTGGGCTTCAACTGGCGAGAGGTATAAGCAACAACTTTCTTCTCTTGCATCAATACTGCGCCAAGACCTTGTAGAGAGGCATCACAAAAGACCTCGTACGGCTTGGATTCATCAGGCGGAGTCAGAACTGGAGCAGTGATCAATTTCTCTTTCAAAGTGTTGAAAGCAATGTCACACTCCGGAGACCAAACGTACTTGACGTGCTTCTGGATTAGATTAGAGAGAGGCTTCGCGATCTTAGAAAAGTTTTCAACGAATCTTCGACAGTAGCTTGCGAGACCGAGGAAGCTACGGAGTTGCTTCACGTTCTGAGGAGGTTCCCAATTCACAATTGCAGACACCTTCTCAGGATTCACCGCAATGCCCTTGGCAGAGATGATATGACCAAGATAAAGAACCTCATCGAACCAAAATTCACACTTGGAGAACTTGGCGTAGAACTGGTGTTCCCTCAACTTATCGAGTACCAAACGCAAGTGCTTGGCATGATCTTCCTTATTCTTCGAGAAAACCAGAATGTCGTCAAGATAGACCAAAACAAAGTCATTGGTGTAGGCATTGAAGATGAAGTTCATCATGCGAGGGAACGTCGGAGGAGCGTTGACGAGGCCAAAAGACATGACAGTGTATTCATATGAACCATAGCTTGTCCTGAAAGCCGTCTTGGGAATATCTTGCTCACGGATTCGAATCTGATGATAACCCATACGGAGATCAAGCTTGGAGAATACTTGGGCACCTTTGAGTTGTTCGAACAGCTCGTTGATGTTAGGAAGTGGGTATTTGTTCTTGATGGTCTTCTTGTTCAATGGATGGTAATCAACACAAAGTCGGTCTGTTCCATCCTTCTTCTTCACAAAAAGAACACCACAACCCCACGGAGAAGAACTAGGCCGGATGAGACCCATTCTTTCTTGAATATCGAGTCGCTTCTTCAGCTCCTTCAACTCTTTAGGTCCGAGCTTGTAAGGACGCTTGCACACAGGTTCCGTGCCAGGATCAAGATCAATAACGAATTCAACTGGCCGGTGCGGAGGCATTCCTGGAAGCTCTTCTGGAAAGACGTCTTGATATTCGCAAACGACTGGAATTTGCGAGATAGCATCTAGTTCACCCTTCTCATTGAGAGAAAACAGACGGATGGTATTATCCCGAGCGGCAAAGACAATTACATCCTCAGACGAATGAGTCAATTGAATCTGTCTGGCAGCACAATCAAGCTGAGCCTTGTGCTTAGAGAGCCAATCCATCCCGAGAATAAGATCAATATCTGAGTTACCAAGAACCATTGGAGAAGCCAGAAACTTGAAATCACCCATCATGATAGAAATATCCAGAATCTCGTGGTTAGCGAGCAAACATTTACCCGGAGAGACAACCGCTAACGGACTATGCATAACTTGGGAAGTCAACTCATGCTTAGATGCAAAAGGCTTCGAGATGAAACAATGCGATGCACCAGTATCAAAAAGAACTTTAGCTGGAATATCATTAACAGGAAGGTTACCCATGATGACATCTGACGAATCCTCTGCCTGAGCTGCATTCATCAAGTTGACCTTGGCGTGCTTGGGGTTATGCTTGACCACAGCTGTACTTGCCGATCTGACAGGAGGAGGAGGAGGAAGACGCCTCTGGTTGAAACACTTGTTGGCATAGTGACCCTTCTGTTGGCACTTGTTGCACGTGACCTCTGAAAGCGGACGGTGATACGGAGCACTCGATCTTGGAGCTTGAGACGAAGTCTTGTTCTGAAAGCCAGGGTTGGGTGGGTGGGAAGATCCACTGCCACCTTTGCTCTTCTGCTGATACAGTTGACGGAACGGAGGAGGAGGAAGCCAATACTTCTGCTGCTTGGCCACTTGAGTGGAGGAAGAAGGAGTAGCATCTCTGACTCGCTTCTTGGAAGCATCACACCTCAGTTGAGCGGCCTCTTGCTTCAATGCCATGTTGTAGAACTCATCGTACCTCAAGGGCTCAAAGAGAACAAGAGCTAGCTGAATTTCTTCTCTGAGACCACCCCTAAACTGGTATATCATGCTCTTCTCATCAGGGACGTCCTGCTTAGCAAAGCGGGCGAGCTTCTGAAACAACTTGTTGTAATCATAGACAGACAAAGAGCCTTGCTTCAGGTTGCGGAATTCCTCACGCTTGCTTTCAACCATGCACTAAGGGATATGATGAGCTCTGAAATCTTGACGGAATTCATCCCAAGTGATAACACATCCACCTCTGGAATCCTTGTACTGCTGGAACCATTCTGCAGCTTGATCTTTGAGTTGGAAGGAAATGAACTTGACAAAGTCCTCAGGACTGACGTTACTGCACTCGAAATGCTTGCACAGATCCACGAGCCAATCGTCAGCATCAGTTGCCTCAACACAATTGCTGAAAGTCTTTGGCCCGTTAGCAAGGAACTGGTTGAGTGTAGCAAAGTGGTTCTGATTGTTGCCTTGGTTCCCTTGGTTGCCTTGATTGCGCTCTTGGAGAATTTGCATGATCAACTGTGTGTTTGCATTGGTTGCGGCCATCACAGCTTTCCATGCCTCCGGAGGAGGTGGAGGTGGTGGCGGATCAGGATTCGGAGTCGTGCGTGTTGGAGGAACCATCCTGAAGAGGTTGACATCCATTAGCACATTGATAGACAAATATTGAAGCTGACTCCAACGGAATGAAAATTGCAACATATAGTCTTCACATCCCAACAAAATGAACGAATGCATTCCTCTTGAAATGGTCACATATCCATAAATTGAGAAGCCACTTAGAATTAAGGTAGAGAAATAAAATCAACAAGGTACGGATCAAGAACGAATACTCGGTAAGAAATCCCAATCTCAAACCAATATCCGTGGAAGAAGAACTAGAGCTACAAGAATTCCCACCTATGAAACTCCCGAACCTTTCCGGTTATGCAATCAGGTGTTGGGGATACAGGGGAAGCATAATATCTCACCCAAATCTAGCAAATCCTACATCCAACTGTATCCAACCTTCAACACATAACCGAGAAAAACTTCGGAAACCATCTACCTCAACCTTCGAAAAGCATTCGTTATACAAGTTATGGCGATACTCCCGAACTCCCGCCCCAGTACTGGGTGGCGTCGAGGTTATCTCACCAACGAACTGCATAAAAGAGATTTTTGATGTCGACGTACTAAACTCAGGTATTCCAGAATTGCAATGATAAAATTATGACGACAACACCTCAGAGCTCAACTCCCTGGGACACTTCCACAAAACCCCTGATAGGAGGCACCAAGACAATATTCTCATCATAAAACCATCGGAACGATTCCAAGATACTCGCGTGATCCTAAATTTTTTTGGTGAAATTTGAGAAGAGAAGGTCAAAACTCTATGTCAGGATGCCTTACCAGAGCGATGAGGAGACTGGGAAGTAAAAATAATTCCTAAAATCTCCGATATATAATTCCTAAATGACTCAAAACATTTTTTCAAGACACAACTCGGCTGCTAAAAACGATCAAGCAATGGGGCTCCTAAGGTCGGGGAAGGCTCTGATTACCAACTTGTAACACCCTCGATGCGACTATATCTCCCACGTGTCGAGGCACGACTTAGAGGCATAATCGCATTGAAGGCATATGTCGCAAATTAGGCAATCTTCACAACATCCCATGTAATATAGATAATAAAAGGGGAGATAACATAGTTGGCTTACACTCGCCACGTCAATCAGGGTACATAAATAACATTACATCAACCAAACACTCATGGCCCGACTACGGCGCCAAAATAAAAGATAACCCAACATGCGACACGGTCCCGATCACCCCCAACTGGGCACCACTACTGATCATCAGGAAAGGAAACATAGTATCGTTGAGAGTCCTCGTCGAACTCCCACTTGAGCTCAAGCGCGTCACCTGGAGCGGAATCATCAGGCCCTGCATCTGGTGTAATAGTAATCTGTGAGCCACGGGGACTCAGCAATCTCGCACCCTCGCGATCAAGACTGTTTAAGCTTAAAGGTAAGGCAAGGTAAATATATGTGGAGCTACAGCAAGCGACTAGCATATATGGTGGCTATCCTGTTCGCAAAAGAGAGCGAGAAGAGGAGGCAAAGCGCGAGCGAGTAATCTAGAGAACAACCTGCGCAAGCATTACTCCAACACTGTGTACACTTCCCGGACTCTGTCGAAAAGAGGCCATCACGGTAACTCACACGGTTGATTAATTTTAAATAAATTAAGGTTCAAGTTATCTACAACCTGACATTAACAAATTACCATCTGCCCATAACCGCGGGCACGGCTTTCTAAAGTTCAAATCCCTGCAGGGGAGTCCCAACTTAGCCCATGACAAGCTCTCACGGTCAACAAAGGAATAGACCTTCTCCCGAGACGTTCCGATCAGACTCGGTACCTCGGTTCTTCAAGACACTTCGACAGGTTAAAACAAGACCAGCAACACCGCCCGAATGTGCCGACAAATCCCGATAGGAGCTGCACATATCTCGTTCTCAGGGCACACTCAGATTGTCCAAACTTCCGGTAGGCCAGCCCAGAGTTGCCCCTAGTGGCCACCGGCGGCTGGCAAGGTAGACCAACACTCAGAGGAGCACTGGCCCGGGGGGGGTTTAAAATAAGATGACCCTTGGGCTCTGGAAACCCAAGGGAAAAGGGGCTAGGTGGCAAATGGTAAAACCAAGGTTGGGCATTGCTGGAAAAGCTTTAATCAAGACGAACTATCAAGGGGTTCCCATTATAACCCAACCGCGTAAGGAACGCAAAATCCGGGAACATAACACCGATATGACGGAACTAAGGCGGCAAGAGTGGAACAAAACACTAGGCGAGAGGCCGAACCTTCCACCCTTTACCAAGTATATAGATGCATTAAGATAACATGGCAATATAATGATATCCCAACAAGTAAATAAATGTTCCAACAAGGAACGGCCTCCAATCTTCACCTGCAACTAGCAACGCTATAAGAGGGGCTGAGCAAAGCGGTAACATAGCCAATCAACGGTTTGCTAGGACGAGGTGGGTTAGAGGTTTGACATGGCAATTTGGGAGGCTTGAAAGCAAGTGGTAGTATTCATAGCATTGGCATAGCAAAGAGCGAGAAATCTAGCATAGCAAAGATAGTAGTGATTTCGAGGGTATGATCATCTTGCCTGCAAGGTTGTCAGAGTTGACTGGATCCTCGAAAGCAAACTCAACGTGCTCCTCGTTAGCGAACTCGTCTCCTGGCTCTACCCAAAAGACAAACAAGCAAACGGAACACAATCAACCACGGGCAAAGATCAAACAATATGATGCAAGGATGGTATGCTATGCGGGATGCGATGCGGGATGCATATGCAATATTTGACAAAGGATGCATGAACCTAGCCTCAACTTGGGAATCCAAGTGTGTCACTGGAAATATGAGATGAAATCTCTTGAAAACGATATAAAGAACGCCGGAATCAGAGTTACGGTTTGGAAATGGCAAGCGATTCAAATATGACACCGGTCTGCGATTTACAGCAAGTAGCCATCTAAATGCAATGGAATGAACATGCTACAGCACCCAAACATGACAACAAAATACATGGCAGGGATGCATTCATGATGCTTAACAAAAGTCTAGCACTAAGCTGCGGCCAATTCATCCACTAACAGGTTCAAACAAGCATGGCAAAAATGCATATGGCAAACAGATCTCGGACTTAGTGAAATTAACACTTGTCTGGAATTTCAGATCAGGTAGCACACTTCGGAGCAACAAAACTACATGCTACAGGACCTGAACATGGCAAAGTAAAGCATGGCATGGAGCTACTCAAAGATCTTAACAAAAGTCTCTTAGTGACCTTGAGCCAAAAGGGATCAGAAAATGCAATTGCAAGTATGTGAACATGGCAAAAACATCATCAGTTCTCAGACTTAGTGGAAACTGGAGCATGCTGAAAACAGATATCAAGTAGGCATGTTTACGAGCTCGATGCACTCACTACGGAGCAAGTCGTGACAATATAAGCATACACCCATCAAGAATACACAAAATGCAAGCTAGACATGGCAAGAACAATAATATAGCATGCACGGATCAACTACAACATCATCGACAAAATCGCTAACAAGTAGACAATCTGCCCAGATTCACGAAGTCGCAAAAGTAGAGCTCGATTGACTCAAGCTAGGGTGCTCCATAATTGCAAACAAAGACATGGATGGATAGAGCACTACAAGATTAAAAAAACATCCTTACTGATCATCCTCAAAAGAGGCACGGATCACTAGGAAACAACATGAACATATGGCCACATGAGATAAACAGATCAAGGACTTAGTGGAAATGCTAAGTCCCTGAAATCAGCATTACCAAGTGCCTCACTTTGCAAGCTTGTGCTAGTCACCACACACTCACAAAAATACATGGGTTGCATCTCTGGAAAGATGGCAAAACCCTTAACAAAACATATGTAGAGCTCATGGGCATATCATGCACACAATAATCATGGCAAAATTGACAAATATCTAAATGGAGCAGCAGATCTGATAATTATCTCGAGTAGCACTCTTCTAACAGCATTTCGGGCATCAAGATGAACTCAAATGACAATGATGCAATGGAATGAAATGATGTGCTCTCTGAGATGAACATTTTGATATGCTATATGCCAAAAACGAAGTTACGGGTGAGGAGTTATAGCACGATGAATAGGAGCATATGGATCTGAGATCTGAGGACTTAGAAGAAAAAAAACCACCTCCCGATCTAGGGTTCGGTGGCACGCGGCCCGAGGCGGGGCCGGACCTCGCCAGAGATGCGGTAGAGGCGGCGCGGGGAGGTCGTCCCAGCCCGGATCTGACCGGATCCGGCCGGCGGTGAGCTGGGACGACGGCGGAGGGCGACACCGACGACTTGGCGAGGCGGGGAGGCGTGCGGTGGAGGCGGTGGTGCAGAGGGAGGACGGCGGCAGCGAACGGCGAGGTGAGCGGGGCGGCGCCGGCGGGCACGGGCGGCGGAGGCGTGCGGCGCGCGGGGCGCGGCTCGGGCCTGACGCGGGCGCGGGCGGGCCGGCCGTGGGCCTCGCGGGCCACGGCGGCGGAGGGACACGCGTCACGCGCGGACTGGCTGGGCGCGGCGGCGGGACGAAACGGACATGTCCGGCAGCGGGGTTTTTGTCCGGCGCGCGAGGAGAGGGAGGGAATCTAGTGTTTCGTCCGGATTTGGACGGGGAGGCACTTATTTATAGGTAGAGGGAGCTAGGAGACTCAGAATGAGTTGCGGTTTTCGGCCAAGCGATCGTGATCGAACGCTCTAGATGATGGAGAGGTTTTTGGTGGGTTTTGGGCCAACTTGGAGGGGTGTTGGGCTGCAACACACACGAGGCCTTTTCGGTCCCTCGGTTAACCGTTGTATTATAAAACGAAGTCCAAATGGTACGAAACTTGACAGGCGGTCTACCGGTAGTAAACCAAGGCCGCTTGGCAAGTCTCGGTCCAATCCAGAAATGTTTAATCCCCACACATGAAAGAAAGGTAGAAATGACCACCGGAGGAGAACGAAGCGCCGGAATGCAAAACGGACAACGGGGAAAATGCTCGAATGCATGAGATGAACACGTATGCAAATGCAATGCACATGATGACATGAAAATGAGATGCATGACAACGACAACAACACGGAGGCAAACACCCAAACCCAAGAAAATAAAATAACTTAACGTCGGAAACGACAAGAGTTGGAGTACAAATTGGGAAAGTCACATCCGGGGTGTTACAGTCCCGTTGCCAGACAACTTGCCGAGGAAGAGTTGTGCTTTGTACCGCTGCTCGAACAAGGTGACCTTCGCAGAGTGGATGCCCTCCTTCGACGAGTGGGGGTGCGCCCAGTTGGCCTCGTGGGGCCCCATGAGAACCCCATTGTCGTGGTCCATCTCCTTGACGCTTGCATCGAGCTCGCCCCAAGTGTTGGCGCAGGGGGGTGTGCACCGCTGGGGGCCGATAGTGAAGGTGCCGAGATGCTGATGCCACCCAGGGCTCCCGAGGCGTCGACCTCGGGGTCTCGTGATTCTTGTGTAATGCCCCGGACACACCCGCTGGTGGTCGTTACTCCTGGCGGGATCTAGACTAGCCCCACAGATCAATACTAGTCTTTTCTGTGCACTTTGTCCTCACTCGTGCGTACCCGGGAGCAACTTCCCGGTCGGTCACGCATCCCAAAACTACTCCAAGCTGAGCACACTTAACTTTGGAGTTCTGTCCGAATGGGCTCCCGGAAAAGAAGGAATTCCTTATTGATATGAGTAGTCTATCATCCCTGATAAGTCAAGCTATCACATACACCCCCACTCAGAGGAACCGACGTCCTCGTCCGGCCACAAGAACGTTCCCTCTTAGCATATACGTCTGTGCTTCTAGTCCGACACATATGCCATGTCGTGTGCCACGATGGGTCACAAACGCCATGCACAACATGTCCGCGCACCTGTCCGCAAACATCCGTGTAACCGCGAGGGTCGGCTCTGATACCAACTTGTAACGCCCCGGACACACCCGCCGGTGGTCGTTACTCCTGGCGGGATCTAGACTGGCCCCACAGATCAATACTAGTCTTTTCTATGCACTTTGTCCTCACTCGGGCGCACCCGGGAGCAACTTCCTGGTCGGTCACCCATCCCGAAACTACTCCAAGCTGAGCACACTTAACTTTGGAGTTTTGTACGAATGGGCTCCCGAAAAAGAAGGAATTCCTTATTGATATGAGTAGTCTATCATCCTTAATAAGCCACGCTATCACATCTTGCCCTGGGACGACAGTTGAAGGGGCGACGCAGCCCGCGTCTCCCGCGGCCGGGGCTCCTGGGGCCTCGGCGAGTCACTGCGAGGCGGAGCCGGCTAGCTCTCCTCAGCTTGGCGCTCCTGAGGCTGCCCCTCCGAGCACTTCTCCAGCCGCGCCTCATGTCGGCCTCCCTGTCCAGCGCTTCGGCCGGCTTTGCGTGGACTTCGAAGAACTCCGCAAGATAAATGGGTCCCCGAGATGCGGCAGCGGCACCTTCGGGCCGTTAAAACGGAGGAAGTATATCGCCGTTGATGAGTAAGTACCTTATCTTGGTGATCTTCTGCGTGTTGCTTTCCTTCCTGACGATTGTCTCCTCACGACCCCTTCTGCCAAGGCCACGAAATCTCCTGAGAAGCAGCTCCCTCTCGCCCCGTTGCACCCGCCAAGCTCGAGCGCTGCCCATGGTGTGGGGCCAACCGTGGGAGTTGGCCCGTCATCAAGGTGTCTTGAGCTCGCGCCTTCGCCGTCTTTTCTTCGCAGCCTTGCTCGGAGCACAACAAGCGTGCCAAGGGCTCCTCCCCTAGTCGCGGTCGGCGGCTGGCTGGCTTCGATCCTCGGGTCTTCTTCAAGCAGCGGGCCACGTTTAGTCTGGGCCCCACGCGAGGCCCAGCTGGCGCCTGGGGCAGCGCTAGCCCCCAGCCCCCTGCTGAGAGGGAGCGCACCGCTTCGGGCGCCGCCCACAGCCCCCGTGGCGGAGGGCGAGATGGGCCATGTGCTTGAGTTTGAGCACGGGCAGAGCATTGTTCGATATGAGCTCTTCCGGGAGGCGCTGGGCGCGATGAACCGACTCGGTGAAGAACTCGAGGGTGTCGACGCGTGCCTTGAGGCCGAGGGTCTTCGGTTGGTGGAGGAGTGGCATAAGCTGACGGTGGCCATCAACCTCGGGCGCCCCCAACGCGAGGTGGATAATGTGAAGGTTGAGGCTTCCCTCGCAGCCTCCCGTGAGGCCCGTGCCTGAGATCTGGAAGGGGCTTGGGAAGCTGACCGCCGTCGCAAGGCTGCGGAGAAACATGCGTGGGAGCTCCAAGCCTGGTGTGCCGTCTTGGATCAGCAGGTGGAGGCGCGCAGGGCTGCCCTTGCGTCGTTGAGGGGGACGCCCGCCGAGGAGTAAGAGATCCGGAAGTGTGCGGAGGTGCTGGCGCTGGAAGCTGTGGAGCGCAGCCTTGAACTCGAACGGCTGGAGACGAGGGAGCGCCAGGTTGCTCAGGCGGAGGACGACGTCGGCGCGAGCAAGGTCAGGGCCCAGGAGGAGGTCGACCGCCGGGTGGCTGAGGCCCGCGCAGATATCGAGAGCAGGCACGACCTGAAGCTCGTGGGAGCCGGGGCCGCTGGTAGGACTGCTGCGCACAAGTCCAGGTTGGTCGAGGTGGAGCGGCGCGAGGAGGCTGCCACATCCACCCTGGCCTCGGCGCAGGCTGAGCTGGCTTCCTCCCGCGCCGAGCTGCTCTCTCTTCGGCAGCGGGTCGCCGACGCCGAGTCCGTCGCGTGGCAGAACAAGGATGAAGTGCTCAAGCTGCGGACATTGGAGCGTGTGCACGCCCCCATGCTCGAGGACCTCAGGAAGAGGGCCAACACCGCCCTGGGCCATATCTGCGATGAGAATGCTCCTCATCCCCATGCAAACGACCACGCCAGCCACCTCCTCTTCATTGGCAATGTGATGACGCGCCTGCAGAACC
The DNA here is from genome assembly GCF_018294505.1 of Triticum aestivum. NCBI lineage: Eukaryota > Viridiplantae > Streptophyta > Magnoliopsida > Poales > Poaceae > Triticum > Triticum aestivum. The sequence continues at coordinate 395,031,344 of NC_057800.1, read as the reverse complement.
ATTCCGAGAGGGCTCACCAACTTGTTGAAGAGAGGAGTCGCAGTCTGCTTGGGTGCACATTCTCCAGCGTCTTCAGCCACCTTCGGAACGTTGATCCCAACTTCGATTTTGATGCCGCCATTGCTCCCGTACTGGAAGCCATCCAGGGCGACCTGGCGCGATGGGTTGAAGACAATATGGATGCGCTGGTCTGGGCCTTCACTTCTGACGAGGACGGGGTAGTGGTTGCGGCGGACGAAGGTGACGTGGTTGACGACGGCGACGCCGGCACCGGTGAAGGTGGAGGCGACGGCAACGATGGCGACAGCGATGCCGGCGGTGCGTCTGAAGATTATATGGGGGACGCGGCGAGCGACATATCCGGCTGATCCCTCATTTCCCTGCCATTTACCTTGTAAAACTTGGGCTTGGCCTAGAAGATTGTAAGAGCATTTTGAGAGGGGGAGCCCCTCTTGTAAACAAGTCGCATCTTTTATCCTCCTGTGTCAAATTGAGTACGCGTTTTCACGAGTTGACGTATGCTGGGGCAAGGTTGTTGTTGTGGTTTACCTTAGCCTGGACGAGCCCAAAACCGGCTCAAGAGATTGTGGGTTTCTGAGAATCTCCTGAGGAATTCGTCGACACGCCCGGGGGGGCGTGATAAGCAAGCGCCAGCCACGGCTCGACACATGCATGGCTCGTGTGCTTCGTGCCCAGCCTGGCTCGCGAGGGGCCTGCGAGGGGGGAGCGACAGGCGCGAACTCCGAAATAAGGCAAGAACTAGACTGCGAGAAATAGCTCGAACGAGAAAAGGCATCCCCCCGCGCGCATCAAATGAAAGTTCAATTTCAACTTAAATCCAAATCCAGAAGGCAGAGTTACAGAAAAGAGATCCAAACCAAATGGCCGCGTCTGGCGCATAGTCTAGTCTTCGACGTCTTCTCACCAGCGTGGAGCTAAGTGCTTCCACTGGGCGTGGGAGGGAGGCCCCGAGGCCCAAGGGCGGCTCTCCTGAGGCTCCGGGGCATGTACAACCCCACTCATTATTACATGAGAGTGTCACGGGCGGCGATCTTCACAGGCGTGAGCCTTAATTCATATCTGCTGACGAGGGCCCCGCCTTGCGCCACCCTCTACCACCGCTGCAACGACTGGAAACTAGGACGGCCCAACGAGGGCAGAGGGGACGCCAACGGCACCCTTGGCGACCATGGTTCCTCTGCCGGCGGAAAGGTCGCCGGCGCCACCTCTGCCTCCGGGCGTTGCCTTGCTTCGTGCGACGTGGGGAGGGGCCTTGCTCCTGCCCCTTCCACGCAGCCCCCAGTGGGTCTCTCCTGTTGGGGCGGGCATCTCCGTGCCGGAACCATCGCTCAGCGCCGTGACCTGTTTCATCTATGACTCATGGTTAGCATAATCTTGCCCCTGAGGGATTAATGGTACCCTGTATCTGTTGTCGACGGCGCAGCCGGCGGGGCTCTCTGGCAGCTCCTAGAAGGCTTCAGCTCCTAACGCCTCCTCCTCCCATCCTGGCCCGAGGAACGAGCCGGGGTCGTCCTCCGGCGTGTACTCCTGGTCCATCATGCAGGGCACGTAGGCCTCCGAGGCCGCTGCCCCGAAGAACTCGCCGAAGTGCCCCACGCTCCATGTCGCTCGGCCCGTCATGCTGTCCTGAGGATGGCAGGGCGGTGATCCGATGGTGCCGCGTGCGATGACGCTCGTGCCCGCGCCCATCCGAGGTGGCTCGGATGCAAGGGGGCGCCCTCCTCCGTGGGTCGTGCTGATGTCGACAAAGCCCCCGGGCGCACTTCAGGGTACATGGGCGCGACAGGGCCTGCTGTGGGATCTTGCCGCTGCCAGGGGCGTGAGCTGGTAGCAGAAGGGCGGTGCTCTCGTGGCAGCCGCATCCAGGAGCTCGGCGACGCGTTCCAGTAGTGCATCCCGGCCGCTCTCCATCAGTCGGCACCACAGCAGCTCCCGTGCCACTGTGAGCGCGGCCCGCATGTTCGCCTACTCCCTCCTGGTGTACGACACCGTCGCTGTGGCGTGGCTTGCGCCCTTGCAGCAGCTCGCATTTGTCGGGGAGTAAGAGCAGAGGGTGAGTGGCCGCGCCGCCCACGCCCCACGGTGTTTGGTGCGCATGCCGCCTGAGACGCGGGGTTGAGGTCTTCCTGGGCAGGTGGCGCCGCCCGAGCGGGCCAGGCTACCCATCGGTCGTCGTCAGCCCTTGGGTCGCCGGACATCGGAACCATGGAGCGTCGGCGGATCGTCTGGTGGGGAAGAAGCTCCGGCGCACCCCTACCTAGAGCGCCAAATGTCGGATCATGGGTTCTGGCAAAACCCTTAAGGTTTGAACATTGTGGTGCACGCGAAGATCTCCCCCCTATCGATCCATGTCCTAACTTAGCTAAGATCTCACGAACTAACTCGATGAACTCGCAACACAAAGGAGAAAAGATTTATGATGGTTCAGGCCACCGTTGTGGTGTAATACCCTACTCCAGTGTGGTGGTGGATTGCCTCTTGGGCCGAGGATGAACAGTACAAGGAAAGAACCACCTCCTGAGGTTGAGGTGTTCTTGTGCTTGGTGGGTGTGCCGCCAAGGATGTGGTGGCTCCTATCTCAGATCTCTCCATTCCTCCTCCTCTCTTTCTCTCTTTCTCTTTTTTCTCTTTCTCTCTTTTCTCTTTTCTTCCCCTAGCTACGGTGGTGGCTAGTTCTATTTATAGTGGCCTTGGTCCTCTCCCCAAATATTGAGTGAGAAGGGAGCCAACAATGGCCAATTTGAAAGGGGACAACTAGTACAAGCTATCCTGACAAAAGCTGTGTTCGCCTACCAAAGGCTCTCGTGGTGACGCTGTCTTGGGCTCCACAGTGACCTCTGTCTGGCCGTCCTTCTGGTCTTGGTCTCATTGCACCAATATGGAAACCTTTGCTTGATGCCTCGGTACTTCTCGCATGCGCTTGCCCCTTAGCACCAAAGAGGAAACAAGGAGGATGCGCGCGCTGGCGCCCGCCTGGCTCCCGCCTGGTCTCGATCATCATGGCTTACGTCACGAGAACCTCGCGAGGTTTGCCCAGCCTTGAACTCTCCGCCCCTCACGAGCCAACCTGGTGAGGCCGCTCCTGAGGAGGTCTTGTGTCATCCGCCTCGCGAGGCTTGGCCCCTCGCGAGGGTCTTGATTCCTTGTTGATGAAGATGGGTCGTACAGGCCTGCCAGCGAAGCCACGCCACGGGCCGCAGGCAGGCAAGTCTGGGGACCCCCGTTCCTAGAACGTCGACACTCCTTGCCCTTAAAAACTCCTTGGTTCAACTCCACAATCTTGACACTCCCAAGTGACACCTACCCAATCTAGGAGACACCACTCTCCAGAAGGTAATAGATGGTGTGTTGATGATGAACTCCTTGCTCTTGTGCTTCAAATGATAGTCTCCCCAACACTCAACTCTCTCTCTCACTGATTCGGATTTGGTGGAAAGTTGATTTGAGTGGAAAGGAACTTGGGGAAGGCTAGAGATCAAGATTCTTGTGGTTGGACTGGAATATCTTGGTCTCAACACTTGAGTAGGTGGTTCTCTCTCAAAAAATGAATGGTGGAAGTGTAGGCATGTTCTGATGGCTCTCTCCAAGAACGGAGGATCTGTGGAGGGGTATATATAGCCTCCACACAAAAACTAGCCGTTACACACAATTTACCTACCTCGGTGGGACTGAATCATGAAACTCGGTCAGACCGATTTAGTTCAAAATGTGAACATTAGGATTTTTGGTGGGACCAACATGTTAACTCGGTGGGACTGATTTCATTAGGGTTAGGGCATAACGTAATCTCGATGAGACCGATCACATAAACTTGGTGGGACCAATTTCTGTAATAGGCAAACAGAGAGTTGGTTAGGCAAACTCGATGGGACCGATCGCTCATTTCGGTGAGACCGAAATGTTACGAAAAGGAAACACGGGGTTTGCATTGCGAACTCGGTGGGACCAATCACTCATCTCGGTTAGACCGAAACGTTACGAAGGGAAACAGAGTTCGCAATCCCATCTCGGTGAGACCGAGATCCCTATCGGTGTGACCGAACTAATTAGGGTTTCTGGCAATGGCTATGTCAAATGAACTCGGTGGCGCCGGATAGATCAAATCGGTGGGGCCGAGTTTGACTTTTGGTTTGGGACATATGTGTATATGAGAAAGTGGTTGAGGGCTTTTGGAGCATATCACTAAGCATTTTGAGCAAGCAGGACATTAAGCAACACCTCATCCCATTTTAATAGTATTGGCCTTTCTTATGGACTCAATGTGATCTTGGATCACTAAAATGAAAAAGGTAGAGTCTTGAGCTTGAGACAATATGTGTCCTTAGCATTTTGAGGGGTCCACATTCCTAGTCCATGCCATGCCAATCATTGAACCTTCTAAAATGATCATCTTGAAAGAGCATTAGTTCAATGAGCTATATGTTGTTAGGAATTATCAAAACTACCCAAGGATAGTTGCAGTTTCAAAGGCACCGGCCTCCAGCCCCCCGCCAAGGGCAGGCGGGACACCTCAAGCTTCCCCAACAATTTCCGATGCGAAGGATGGGCTTGGTCGTGCACTGGAGCTCGGACATGGGCGCGGTGCTGTACGCCACGAGCTTTTTCAAGAGGCGATGGGTGTGCCGAGCCGGCTCAGAGAAGAGCTTGTTGACGTCGACGCTTGCCTCGAGACGGAGGACATTCGCCTGGCGCACGAGTGGCACCAGTTGAAGGTCGCCATCAACCTTGGGAATCTTTAGCATGAGCACGCCAACACAAAGGGCACAACGTTCCTTGCGACCTCATGAGAGGCCTGTGCCTGGGCCTTGGAGGAGGCCAGAGCGGCCGACCATCGCCGCGAGGCTGCCGAGGAGCATGAGCGGGAGCTCCAGGCCTCGAACGCTGCCCTTGAGCAGCGGATTGAAGCAGGCAGGGCCATCTTGGCCGCATCACCAAGGGGAGCACCTTTCGAAGAGAAAGAGACCCAGAAACGCGAGGAGGCACTGGCGCTGGAGGCCTTGGAGCGCAGCTTGGAGCTTGAGCGGCTGGAGGTGAGGGAGTGCCAGGTGGCCACGGCTGAGCATGCCTTCACCGCGTGGGAAGCCAAGATCCAGGAGGAGATCGACCAGAGGGTGGCGAAGGCTCGCGCGGATCTTGCTGATGAGTACCGCCAGAAGCTGGAGCTCCTGGAAGCCGAGGCTAAGGGCAGGACCGCCGCCCTTAAGACAAAGCTAAACGAGGCGGAGCAGCACGAGAGGGCCGCCAAGGCAGCTCATGCTGACTTGGCCTCCACAGGCGCCGACTTGCTCTCACTCCAGCAGTAGATTGATGGCGCCGCATCCCTCGGGAAGAAGAATGCGGATGAGGCGTGCCTTCGGCGGACACTGTAGCATGAGCATGCTGCTATGCTCCAGGCCCTCAGGGTGAGGGCCAACCGAGCCTTAAGCACCATATGCGAGGAGAGCGCCACTCACCCGCGCGAGGAAGATTACGCCAGCCACCTCCGCTTCTTCACCGAGGCCGTGACGCGCCTAGAGGACCGGGCCATGAGGTCTCCCGAGCTCATCGAGGAGAGGAGTCGGGGCCTCTTTGGGTGCGCATTCTCACGCGTCTTCAGTCACCTCCAGAACCTCGACCCCCACTTCGATTTTGACGCCGCCATAGCCCCCGTGCCCAGACTTATCTGAGACAGCCTGGCATCTAGGTGGACGATCATGTGCACGCCATGGTCACAAAGTTCTCCCCCGAGGATGATGCGGCGGTGATCGTGGTGGATGAAGATGGCATGGATGACGATGATGAAGATGACATCAGCGACAGCGTAGGTAGCGCGGATGAAGGCGACCATGACGGTACTGGCGGTAGCGCGTCCTGTTAGGCCTACGTCCCTTTGCTTTGACCTATACGCAAAAACTTGGGCACGGCCCCGCAGGGCATGAGAGCATTTTGGAGGGGGGTGCTTGTAATGTATAAACCAATGTCCTGTCTTTTTAAAGTAGGACTTGAAATGTGCTATCGTGAGCTTGTGAGCCCTCGAGCAGGGTTGTTGTTGAGACTTATCTTGATTTTAGTAGGCCTTGAGCGGGTCCTGAGGTCGCAGACGTGCCTTCCTTCTCAAGCGAGCTCTTCGGGGCTCGAGAGGTTTTAGGTTTCCCGAGGGGCCTGCTGGCCCGCCCAAGAGAGCCTCGAGAGGAACGAATGCCGGGCCACGGCAAGGTATGCGCGCGGTGATCCTGCGGTGATTGCATCCTTGGCCCGGGGGGCCTTGCCGTCGGTCGCGCCGACCCGAGCGTGCTTGGTGTGCCATACCACGCCCAGCCCCCGCTCGCGGGGCGCTCGTAGGGGGAGGGCAGCTGGTGCGAGCCTTGCAGTAAAACACACAACCAGAAAGCAAGAAAACATCACAAATCAAGAAATACTTCCCCCCTGTTTCTGACAAACACAAGGAACTTCGAATTTCAATCCAAAAACGCGGAGAATCGAGTTACAGAAAAAGGAGTAAAAGGCAAACGGCCGCGTCCGGCACCTAGCTAGTCTTCTTGTCTTCTCACCAGCGTGGAGCTAAGTGCTTTCACTGGGCGTGAGCATAGTCATTGGGGGACAATGTCGACGGCCAGCGCGGAGCATGGTGCTTCCACTTGGACGTGGGTGGGAGCCCCCGTGAGGCCCGAGGGCGGCACTCAGGAGACTCTGGGGCGTGTACATCCCCAGTCATTATTACGTGAGAGTGTCACGAGCGGAGACCTTCACAGGCATCAGCCTTGCTTCATGTCGGCTAACGCGGGCCTCGCCCTGCGCCTCCCCCGACCACCGTTGGGGCGTCTAGAAACCAAGATGAGACCAAGGGGCAAGGGGGACGCTGGCGGCGCCCTCGGTGACCATGGGCCCTCTTCCTGGGGGGGGGGGAGGGCTCACCGGCGCCTTCCCCGGCAGAGGACCTACCTTCGTGTGATGCCTTGCTCCATGCGGCGCGGGGGAGGCCCTGGCTCTTGGCCCCTCTCACACAGCCCCCAGTGCACCACTCCCGCCAAGAGCGGAGACATCACCCTAGGGTCTCCGGCCGCAGTTGTGGCCTGGTTCACCTGCGGTCCATGGTTAGCGTAAGCATGCTCCTGAGGTATGGGCTGTACCCAGTGGTTATTGTCATTGAAGGGGTCGGCGAAGCTTCTGAGCGGCTCGTGGAAAGCCCCAGCCTCTCGGGTCCCTTCTGCCCAGCCTGGCTCGGGGAACGAGTTGGGGCCTTCCCCCAGCGTGTACTCCAGGTCCATCATGTGGGGCACGTAGGCGTCTGAAGTTACCATGCCGGGGCCATCGCCTGGGTGCCTCGTGCCTTGGGCCGTCGGGCCCGGCGTATGGCCCTGATGGCCGCAGGGTGGCATCCCAGCGCGCCCCCGCAGGGGACCACCAGGGCATGCCTCGCTTGGAGGCGGCGCAGTCGTGATAGGACAAGCGGTGCTGCGGGCCACATCAATGTTGTCGGACCCCCCAGGCGCTCCGGGGGGTACGTGGGCATGCCGTGGCTCGACGCGTGCCCCTGCCACAACCTGTAGCATGGGTAGGGAGCAGAAGGGTGCCGCACCTCTACAGGCGATGTCTAGCAGCTTGACGACAAGCTCAAGCAGGGCGACGCAGCCGCCCACCGCCAACCTGCAACGTAGCAGCTCTCGTGCTACAATGAGTGTGACTCGCATGTTTTCCTGCTCCCGACGAGTGTGTGGTGCCGTCGCCGCGGCGTAGCTCGAAGATCGTGTGGTGGCACGCATACGCCGTGGTGCGAGGGCGGACGGCACCGACCCATGCAGCCCGCTTCCGGCGGCGTTGGGCAGTGTGCGGGCCGCCTAGAGCGCGTAATGGAGGTCCTCTTGGGCAGACGACACTGCCTGGGCGGGCCAAGCAGTCCAGTGCTCGGCGTGAGCCCTTGGATCGTCAGCCATCGGAGCTGCAGGGTGATTGCGGACCGTCTGGAAGAAGAGAGACTCTGATGCACCCCTTCCTAGACGCCAAATGTCAAATTTGGGGTTCTACAGACCCTTGAGAGGTTCGAACTCTGGGTGCGTGCAAAGAACTCGTCCTCCCCAATCTGCTTTCCCACCGATCCCACGGCCTGGATCAATGAATCTAACGGACAAGAGACACAACAGTTTACCCAGGTTCGGGCCACCTTCCGGTGTAAACTCTACTCCTACTTTGTGGTGGATTGGTCTCGAGGGCTGAGGATGAACTAGTACAGTGGAGAACAACCTCAGGAGGAGAGGTGTTCTTGTGCTCGATGAGCTGAGGATGATCTCGAATCATCCGTCATTCATTGGTCCCTCCTTCCCTATGGTGGTGGCTAAGTCCTATTTATAATGGCCTTGGTCCTCTTCCCGAATGTAAGGCTGGATGGGATCCCACACGGCCAAATTTGAAGGAAGACAACTAGTACATGCTATCCTGACGAAAGTAGTGTTCGCTTGCAAAAGCTCCTGGCTGTGACGCCGCGGTGGGCTCCGTGATGACCTCCGTCTTGCCGTCCTGGCGGTCTTGGTCTTGTTGTACCGGAATGGAAACCTTTAGATGATTCCTCGGGACTCCATGCCTGCGCTTGCCTTCTTAGCACCAAAGTGGAAACTGGTACACTGCGCCCGCTGGCACCCACCTGGCCTTGGTCATCATGGCTCACGTCATCCGAACCTCGCGAGGTGCACCTTGCATTGATATCCCCGCTCCTCGAGAGCCAGCCTGGGGAAGCCGCCCCCCAGGGAGGTCTTGGTGTCGTCTGCCTCACGAGGCCTGGCCCCTCGCGAGTGTCTTGAGTTGTCGATGTTGAAGCTGGGCTGTATCGGGCCGTTGACAGAGCCACGTCATGGGCCACCGGCAGGCAAGTCTGGGTACGCCCGTTCCCAGATTGCCGACAAAGAACTCCCTCTAGCTATCTATGCTTTTCTCGTCCCAAACTCTATTCATACTACATCACAAAGTTTGATCAAGTCGAATTCGGACCATCCGGGTGAGGAGCACTAGGAGCCACCGATCCATCAAGGGCTTAACTTCCAAAACCTCTCAATGACATCTCGGTCTGACCGATCCATTCGGTCCCAACGGACTCATGATCTAGGTTTTGACCTCGGTGCAACCGATTATAATTGTTCGGTCTCACCGAGTTGCAGTAACCGCTTGCGATTCTATATCTTGGTGCCACCGAGTTGTTCCACGCGGTCACACCTACAGTGACTAGGTATATATACACAGGTTGAAATTTGGAAAATCCATCAAACCTCCAACCGCGCCTGCCTAGCTCTGCCGCCCCCACTACATGAAACAGGTAATTTGCCATCTCTGGATTACAGACGTCAAAGACCTAATTCGAGATGGCAAAGACTTTGCCGTCAGGAAGCAGACAACAAAGTCTGACCCGGAAAGATAAGTCGGCAAAGAATACTTTGCCGTCAGCTGTTTGTCGGGATGACAGCAAAGAGTTTGCCGTCAATCAATAGGGCTTGCCGTCAGCACACTAGCCAGACGGCAAAAAGATGCTAACAGACGGAGCGGTCGTGTTGACGGACGTCGTCAAGTACTTTGCCGTCAGCTAGGCTATGTCTTTGCCCTCATCCTCATATACCCAGACGACAAAGAAAATATTTTTATTTAAAAAATGAAACAACAGTACAAGTGCAGAGGCCATAGATGGCCGAAGGTGTATGGAAAATCTTTCACAACAATGACGAATGAACGGATTTTTACAAGACATAAGTACTCTATTTACATACTATATATCCATCATCACAGTATATTTACACAATATAATGTTCTCCATTTATAGGATGAACGAATGAACGAAACAACACAAAAATAGTATTACAAAACGGACGAATTGGTCTTTGCCAGCGTCCAGATCCGAGCGCAGGCGTCGAGCTCGAGGTGGCGAATGGTGGTCTTTGGGCGAAGTTGACAATGGCGCCATGGAGCCCCTGGAACGGGAGGAGGTGTGGGGTCACAGACAGGAAGGAGGATCCCTCTGCAGCCTCCGGCTCAAGGAGCGGCAAGGCAGGGTCGACCAGGTGGGAGGCTGTGCTACAGAGGAGCTCCGACAAGCTCTTGACAAAGCAACAACGCCGCCGTGTTGAAGGGCGGCGGCGGTTGACGAGCAGGGGAGGAGGCGCGGGGACGCGGGTGGGGAGGAGGAGTATCCCGCGCCCGCGAGGTGGGGTCAACCAACGGCGGTTGATGAGCAAGGGAGGAGGAGGAGGCGCCGGGTTGCTGGCGGGGAGGACGAGGAGGATCCCGCGGCAGCCTCTCGATCAGGCGACGGCGAGGCGGGGTCGAGCGGCGGCGGTTGACGAGCAGCGGAGGAAGAGAAGGATCCCGCACCGGCCTCGACTCAGGTGACAGCGAGGCGGGATCGACCGGCTGCGGTTGACGAGGAGGAGGTCTGGACCGGGCGGGTGTGCGGCAGAGAAGGGATCGAGGGAGAGATGGGGTTGGCGTGGGAGAGAGGTCTATGTGGGGCCTTGGGGATAAGAGAGAGAGAGAGAGTGGTGGGATGGGTGGGTCGGGCGTACGTGGTGAGAGACAAAGACGAGTGCGGGCGGCCCATATCTTGCCACCTAATCGATCCGTGGTATCGATCCGTGGGCTGTGCTTTCTCTTTGCCGTCTGCAATTTTTTTTACAGATGGCAAAGAGCTATCTTTGCTATCTATAAAAGAAATCGCAGCTTTGCCGTCTGTGATTTATTTTACAGACGGCGAAAAGAGCTCTTTGCCATGTGTAAAAAAATATCTCAGACGGCAAAGAGTCTTTGCCATCTGTGGTTTTTTTACAGATGGCAAAGTATGTATTTGCCGTCAGTTGTTCTTTGCCGTCAGCTGCTGTCGGCAAAATTTGTCTTTGCCGTCTGGCCCGACGAAATGCTGACGGCAAAGAACAGTACTGATGGCAAATCTCATGTTTCTCGTAGTGCCCTCCTAGTCTCCGGATCGTCGCCATCGTCGCTAGCGACCTCCTGCCGCTGGTCTCTGCCACCGTCAATGGGAATCACCTCCACCGTTGTCATCGTAGCGAGTTCATTGCCAAGTTAGGGTATGAACTCGGCCCCTTTGTGTATTCTCTAACTCCGAATATTGCACAAAGGATAATGCCATGTATCTAGCCACGATTGAGATCCTTCTATCCAACCAAAACCTCCTTTAGATTAGTTTTGATGCAAAAACTTAGGGTTAGCTTTCCGCCGAACTCATCTCGGACCGACTGATTTGGAGAATTCGGCTCACCGATTTGGCCCAGGTCATTTCACATGTACTACTTGGTCCGACCGAAGTGTACAAATCGATGTGACCGAGTTCACTTTCTCTGTGAAACCCTAGCATCTCGGTGTCACCGAACTATGTCTCGGTCTGACCGATTTCACATGTTTAGACTCTAAAGTTGCTTCGGTGTCACTGAGTTTGTCATATTGGTAGCTCCGAAATGCTTTCTGCAGAAAACTAAAATTAAGTTTTTGTGTCAATCTTTTTGCCAAAATAGTTGTACTTTGTGATGCTCATCTACTCTATCTCAACCTATCTATTCACAGGGACAGTGTCAGGCATGTCAGATAACAGTGAAAGCCAGAACAGGTCAGAGGAGCATGCAAATCTCAGTGAGGGCACAAAGCCCCTCAAATAGCAGCGATGATGATGGAAGCAGAAGCACTCCAAGCAACCTACCTAAGGTTGCAACTAGGTAGAGGAAGAAGAGGAACTCAGAATCTGAAGATGAAGATTTTGTGGTTGAGGTCACTTCCAAGAAGAAAGTGATCAAGAAAGAGCAAGGTGCCGCTGCTGCCATCAAGCCTATGCAAAAGAAGGCCCCTGCCAAGAGAGTGCCCATGTCCAAATCCAGAACCTCCACACATGAAACTTTGAAGTCTATAGAAGAAGAGGCTGCTGGGGGCAAGAAAAGGAAGGAAAGGGTCAAGAAGACCATGGAAAGAGTTATTGGAAAACCATCCATGATGGAAGAATCTGATGAGGAAGAAGAGGAAGAAGGTGCTGCACCTCCACCAAAATCTCAGAAACTAATGGCAGATGCTATCAAGTCCGGGGCTATACCATCTAAGCCCAAGATAGCTCCCAAGTCATGAGCCCAAGCTCCAAAGCCTACAACACCTAAGACATCGACAAGAAACATTTCAGCTGCTGAGAAGAACAAGGCCCCAGTGCCTGAAATTCATGAAGAGGAAGAGCCCCAAGTGCTCAGGAAAGTCAAGCCAAAAAATCCAGATCATGATGAAAATCACCCAATTGCATATAACATGAAATTGGGGAAGGATGCATGTCTCAAACTATGGAGACAGACAAACCCATATGCTGCAAGGAGAAGGACTCCTGTGGATTACAAGTTTCACACCAAGGAGCAGCATGACTTTTATGAGACAATTCTCTTAGATAAGAAGCCCATAGTAAGTGATATCAGATGGGTTGACTGGACATTCATTGATGACAATGAAGATTACTTCCCTGGAGTTCACGAGAGCTTCAGAATGAATGGCGTGGACACATTTGTTGGTCAGAAGCTGACTAAATGGAATGATGAGATGGTGATGCAATTTTATTCAACTGCACATTTTTACCCAGATGGCAAGATAGTCTGGATGACTGAACCTACAAGGTACCAATCCTCCATTGCTGAGTGGGCCAAGCTGATAAATGCTCTTGGAGAAGGTGAAGAAGACACAAATGTCTATGCAAAGCCCAGGAAAGGCCACAATTCCATGGCACACATGTACAAGGAAATTCCTGATGATGCCTTGGAGGCTCATAAATTTGGCTCCGTCTACTATCTGTTGTCAGTGTTACCCACCATCAACACCATATTGAGGCATACTCTGTTTCCCAAATCAGGAGATGAAAGGATGATCGGAGGTCACCCAATCAACTTGTTACATATGTTTGATGTGCCAGAAAAGTTCAAGGTGATGACCTTGATTGTTGAAACAATCAAAAGGACTGCTGCAGATCAGAAGAGGTCTTGTGGATATGCCCCCCACATTCTCTCATCAACTCTAAGATGGGAACATGCACATATCTACTAGACAGAGAGCACCCTCCCCTGAGGCCAGACTTTGAGGACAATGTAGTTGTCATGGATGCTACACATCCTACATCTATAGAGGCCCAGGAGAAGCGAGAGAAAGCGAAGGCAGCAAAGACTTCCAAGATGTCAGATGCCTCAGCTGCAAATCTCAAGACCAAGCAGGACCACCTCAGCTATTTTCTTGAGGCCATAGTGAGAATAGAGAAAGGACTAGCTACCCTGACTCGAAATTAAGAGAGCCTTCAGAGGATCTTTGAGACCAAGCTACATGACCTAGATGTCAAGGTCACTCAGATTCAAACTTCAGTTGAGAAGATACAAGAAGATCTTGAGGAAAGGAGTGACATGCCAACAACCAACACTTTCCAGCGTGTGCCAAGGGCACAGAGGTCTGCAATTGTGCCAGTTGTCAGTGATACAAGAGCTACCACTTCATCACCTGCTACAACTACCCCACTCATTCCTCTAGTGGCAACTCCTCCAGCTCCTCAGATATCATCAGGATCTTTTGTAGATGATGTCCTCTCCATTCCATCTTCGCACACCGGAGCTCCCACAGATCATGCTTAGAGTGCCACATATCACTATGTGGTTTCGAGCTTTTTGGTAACTTGTTGCCAAAGGGGGAGAAAGTGCATAGATCTTAGGCTTCGAGAGAGAGAGAGAGAGAGAGTGTGTGTGTGTGTGTGTGTTTTGCTTTTTTGCCTCTATTGCTACTTGCTCTTGTTCATTTGGTCTACATTATTTGTGCTTGTGTGTGAGATACTCTTATGATCATGTGTTTGATCATAATATGCCCTAATGTGTGTGCTTGAATGTTGTTATCTTAATCCTTGTGTATGATCAATCATGTTTGCCTTGGTGATGAGTGCATGTAATCTATATTCTATAATTTTGAGCGCTCTACCAAGATGTATGTGACATGGAAGAGTAACCCATCATCCTAATCGACTGTGCATTTGCATTCAAAAGCAAAATTTAAATAATGCACAAATTTAGGGGGAGCTCTTGCTTATCACATACTTCTCAAAGCGACGATATATTTCATTCTTATTATCATTTGTCGAAGCTTTGATCTATATGTTGTCATCAATTACCAAAAAGGGGGAGATTGAAAGCGTAACTAATCCTCGGGTGGTTTTGGTAATTCATAACAACATATAGCTCATTGAACTAATATCCATTCAAGTTGAGTATTTCAGAAAGTTCAATGATTGGCATGGCACGGACTAGAGATGTGGAACCCTCAAAATGCTAAGGAAAAATATTGGCACACGCTCAAGACTCTACATTTCTATTTTAGTGATCCAAGATAACATTGAGTCCATAGGAAAAACCAATACTATTAAAAGGGGATGAGGTGTTGCTTAATGATCTACTTGCTCAAAGTGCTTAGTGATATGCTGCAAAGCCCTCAACCACTTTCTCAAATCCCAATATGTCCTAAACCTAAAGTCAAACTCGGCCCCACCGATTTGATCCATCCGGCGCCACCGAGTTCCTTTGACATAGCCATTGCCAGAAACCCTAATCAGTTCGGTCTCACCAATAGGGATTTTGGTCTCATCGAGATGGGATTGCAAACTCACTGTTTCCCTTCTTAACGTTTCGGTCTCACCGAAATGAGCGATCGGTCCCACCAAGTTCGCAATGCAAACTCTCTGTTTCCCTTTCGTAACGTATCGTATCACCGAAAGGATTGATCGGTCCCAGCGAGTTTGCCTGACCAACTCTCTGTTTTCTTGTTACTGAAATCGGTCTCACCAAGTTGATGTATCGGTCAAACCGAGATAAAGTTTTGCCCTAACCCTAGCGCATCGGTCCCACCGAGTTGATCATGTCGGTCCCACCGAGAATCCTAACGTTCACATTTTGAACTAAATCGGTCTCACCGAGTTCACCTATTCGGTCTGACGAGTTGGGTCAAATGTGTGTAATGGTTAGATTTAGTGTGGATGCTATATATACCCCTCCACCCCCTTCTGTATTCAAGAGAGAGACATTAGAACATGCCTACACTTCCACTACTCATTTTCTAAGAGAGAACCACCTACTCATGTGTTGAGATCAAGACATTCCAATCCAATCACAAGAATCTTGATCTCTAGCCTTCCCCAAGTTGCTTTCCACTCAAACCATCTTTCCACCATAACCAAATCTGTGAGAGAGAGTTGATTGTTGGGGAGACTATCATTTGAAGCACAAGAGCAAGGAGTTCATCATCATCACACCATCTATTACCTTTTGGAGAGTGGTGTCTCCTAGATTGGTTAGGTGTCACTTGGGAGCCTCTGTCAAGATTGTGGAGTTGAACCAAGGAGTTTGTAAGGGCAAGGAGATCACCTACTTCGTGAAGATCTACCCAAGTAAGGCAAGTCCTTCGCGGGCAATGGCCATGGTGGGATAGATAAGGTTGCTTATTTGTGGACCCTTCGTGGGTGGAGCCCTCCGTGGACTCGCACAACCGTTACCCTTCGTGGGTTGAAGTCTCCATCAACGTGGACGTATGACAGCACCACCTATCGGAACCACGCCAAAAATCTCTGTGTCTACATTGCGTTTGCTTTCTCCAAACCCTTCCCTTTACCTTCATATGAAATGTTTTACATTCTGCTGCTACATTCTTAGAATTGCATGTGTAGGTTGATTGCTTGACTTGTGCTAAGTTGCTAAAATCTGCCAAGACTTAAAATTGGGAAAAGGCTAGATTTTTATTTGGTCAAGTAGTCTAATCACTCCCCTTCTAGACCTACTTTCAATCCTACAACACTCCATAGTCTTCAGGTGAATATCTTCACACGTCATTATCTTCAATGTGAATGTCTTCCTGAACCACTATTGTCTTCAATGTCTTCATACATTTTTAGGGGTCATCTGTGGTAGGTAAACCGAATCAATGAGGGACTTCTACCTGTGTTATCCTGCAATTCTCACAAACACATTAGTCCCTCAACCATGTTTGTCGTCAATACTCCAAAACCAACTAGGGTTGGTACTAGATGCACTTACAATCTCCCCCTTTTTGGTGATGGGTGACAAATTGGTTGAAGTTTTCAACGGGGATAAAATTATGTGTAAGTTAAAGAATGTGGTCATTGGGTTCATGAAGTTGAAGGGGCTCCCCCTGAAGATGTGCATATAAGTGTTTTGCCTTTGAATGCAAATGCACATGGCAGGTTCTGCTTTGTGGAGGTCTTCCTCACTTCATGAAGACAATTCATCGTGCATACAAAAATGTAATGAAGGTAATGACATGCACAATGAGAAATGGGCGTCTGCAGAATGAGTTCATGCGGAATTTATCATCGCAATAAACGGTAGCAGCAAAAGTGGTAGACAATCATCAAGTTTTATGTGTTACAATTGAAAAACCAAAGTTCAAGAATGAGTGAGGGAGTCCTGGATTAGGGGGTATCCGGACAGCCGGATTATATCCTTTGGCCGGACTGTTGGACTATGAAGATACAAGATTGAAGACTACATCCCGTTTCTGGATGGGACTCTCCTTGGCGTGGAAGGCAAGCTTGGCGATACGGATATATAGATCTCCTTCCTTGTAACCAACTCTGTGTAACCCTAGCCCCCTCCGGTGTCTATATAAACCGGAGGGTTTAGTCCGTAGGACCAACAACAACAATCATACCATAGGCTAGCTTCTAGGGTTTAGCCTCTCTGATCTCGTGGTAGATCAACTCTTGTAATACTCATATCATCAAGAACAATCAAGCAGGACATAGGGTTTTACCTCCATCAAGAGGGCCCGAACCTGGGTAAACATTGTGTCCCCTGCCTCCTGTTACCATCCGCCTTAGACGCACAGTTCGGGACCCCCTACCCGAGATCCGCCGGTTTTGACACTGACATTGGTGCTTTCATTGAGAGTTCCTCTGTGTCGTCACCGTTTGGCTTGATGGCTCCTTCGATCATCGATAGCAATGCAGTCCAGGGTGAGACTTTTCTCCCCGGACAGATCTTTGTATTCGGCGGCTTCGCACCGTGGGCCAACTCGCTTGGCCATCTGGAGCAGATCGAGAGTTACGCCCCTGGCCACCAGGTCGGGTTTGGAGCTTAAACTACACGGCCGACATCCGCGGAGACTTGATCTTCGATGGATTCGAGCCCCTGCCGAGTGTGCCGCACGGTCACAATGAGCATGATTTAGCTCTACCATCAGACAATGTTCAGGAGACCCCACCAGCAACCGCTCCGACCCTCAATTTGGAGCCAATTGCGCCATCCATGGACGAGTGGATAGGCCCCGCCACGGAGGTCGTATTCCCAGCGGCGATCAAGCCGAGTATCGACCTTACCCTTCACGGGAGCTATGATGCCGAACTGCCGGATTGTTCCCTGGCCACGGACTCCGAACCGCCTGCGCCCGTGCCTATTGAATCCGACTGGGTGCCGATCATGGAGTTCACCTCCGCGGATATCTTTCAGCACTCGCCCTTTGGCGACATACTGAACTCATTAAGGTCTCTCTCCTTGTCAGGAGAGTCCTGGCCGAACTAAGTCCGGCAGGATTGGGATGCGGATGACGAAGAAATTCGCCGCCCACCCACCACCCACTTAGTAGCCACTGTCGACAATTTGACCGACATGCTCGACTTCGACTCTGAAGACGTCAACGGTATGGACGACGATGCAGGAGACGAACCAAAACCACTGCCCACAGGGGCACTGGACAGCCACCTCATCATATGATATATATATATATGGTGGACACACCCAAAGAAGGCAATGACGACGGGACAACGGAGGATGACCCCTCCAAGAAGCAACCCAAGCGCCGACGTCAGCAGCGTCGCTCTAGGTCTCGCCAAAGCAAAAGCGGTGATACCGGCACAGGAGATAATAGCACTCCGGACAGTGCTGAAGATGACAACAATCCCCTCCAGCAAGATTTAGAGCAGGAGGATGGAGAAGTCAGCCCTCCCGAGAGAGCGGAAGATGGAGAGGCGGAGAATGATAATTACATGCCTCCCACCGAAGACGAGGCAAGCCTCGACGATGACGAATTTGTCGTGCCTGAGGATCCCGTCGAGCAAGAGCGCTTCAAGCGCCGGCTTACAGCCACGACAAATAGCCTTAAGAAAAAGCAATAATAGCTTCAAGCTGATCAAGATTTGCTAGCTGACAGATGGATTGAAGTCCTTGCGGCCGAGGAATATGAACTCGAACGCCCCTCCAAGAGTTACCCCAAGTGCAGGTTGCTACCCCGACTGGAGGAGGAAGCATTAAAGCCTACATCTCCAGCGTATGACGCGGCTGATCGGCCACCTCGTGGCCGCGACAGAGAGGCATTTTAGCCAAAAGCTCAGCCCGCACCCCGACGCCACTGAAATAAAAATGTCAAGGCACAGAGAAACACGCTAGACCTGTGAGACGTATTGGAGGACAAAGCAAAACACGCAAGATCGATCTACAAATCACGAGGGCGTGCCACTACGCGAGACGATAACCGTCACGCCGGATACAGTAAAAGTAAATCCGGCCGGGCCGAACACAGCGGACAAGACTCATTTGAGCTGCGTCGCGACATAGCCCAGTACAGAGGCGCGACACACCCCCTATGCTTCACAGACGAATTAATGGATCACCAAATCCCAGAGGGTTTCAAACCCGTAAATATCGAATCATACGACGGCACAACAGATCCTGCGGTATGGATCGAGGATTTCCTTCTGCACATCCACATGGCCCGTGGTGACGATCTACACGCCATCAAATACCTCCCACTTAAACTCAAAGGACCAGCTCGGCATTGGCTCAACAGCCTGCCAGCAGAATCTATTGGCTATTGGGAAGATCTGGAAGCCGCATTCCTCGACAACTTCCAGGGCACTTATGTGCGACCACCAGATGCCGATGACTTGAGCCACATAATTCAGCAGCCAGAGGAATCGGCCAGGCAATTCTGGACATAGTTCCTGACAAAGAAAAGTAAAATCATCGATTGTCCGGATGCAGAGGCCCTAGCAGCTTTTAAGCACAACATCCGTGACGAGTGGCTCGCCCGGCACCTTGGCCAGGAAAAGCCGAAATCAATGGCAGCCCTCACGACACTCATGACCCGCTTTTGCGCGGGAGAGGACAGCTGGCTGGCTCGCAGCAATAACATATCAAAGAACCATGGTACTTCAGATACCAAGGATAGCAATGGCGGGTCACATCGCAACAAACACAAGCGCCGCATCAACAATGACAATACCGAGGATATGACGGTCAATGCCGGATTCAGAGGCTCTAAACCAGGTCAGCGGAAAAAGGCATTCAAAAGAAGCACCCCGGGCCCGTCCAGTTTGGACCATATACTCGATCGCTCGTGTCAAATACATGGCACCCCTGACGAGCCAGCCAACCACACCAACAGGGAATGTTGGGTGTTCAAGCAGGCCGGCAAGTTAAATGCCAAAAAAAAAAGATAAGGGATCACCTAGCGATGACGAGGAGGAGCCCCGGCCGCCGAACACTAGAGGACAGAAGAGGTCCCCCCACAAGTGCGGATGGTGAACATGATATACGCAACCCACATCCCCAAGAGGGAGCGGAAGCATGCGTTAAGGGACGTATATGCGTTGGAGCCAGTCGCCCCAAAGTTCAACCCATGGTCCTCTTGTCCGATCACCTTCGATCGCAGGGACCATCCCACTAGTATCCATCATGGCGGATTCGCCGCACAGGTCCTAGATCCAATCATCGATGGATTTCACCTCACTCGAGTCCTTATGGACGGCGGCAGCAGCCTGAACCTGCTTTATCAGGACACAGTGCGCAAAATGGGTATAGACCCCTCAAGGATCAAACCCACAAATACGACCTTCAAAGGCGTCATACCAGGTGTAGAGGCCCATTGCACAGGCTCAGTCACACTGTAAGTGGTCTTCGGATCCCCGGATAACTTCCGAAGCGAGGAGTTAATCTTCGATATAGTCCCGTTCCGCAGTGGCTATCATGCACTGCTCGGGCGAACCGCATTTGCGAGATTCAATGCGGTACCGCATTATGCATACCTCAAGCTCAAGATGCCAGGACCTCAGGGGGTCATCACAGTCAATGGAAACACAGAGCGCTCTCTCCGCACGGAGGAGCACACTTCGGCCCTCGTAGCAGAAGCACAAAGCAGCCTCTTCAGGCAATCCACCAGTTCAGTGATTAAACACCAGGACACCGTCAAGCGCGCCCGGAGTAATCTGCAATAAGACCGCCTGGCATGCTCTAAGCTCACATAGCAATGCGGCCCCCACCCCAGTCCCCGCCAAACAGCAAAATCCGTGCCACGTGTACATAATTACGCATTGAAAATACCATGGGCATAGGTGGGGGGCACGACTACGGCACGCCCCAAAATGCGGCTCAACCGCACTAGGGGCTTCCCACCTTATTATTTTTTCTCTCTTTCAGGACTTTACTCTCTGGAAACCCCGTTCGGCAGTACGATTGTCGGACACACGATACAACAACCAAGGAGGCAGAAAGCTATGTCGCATCATGGAATTCCTAGGTGGTCTCTGATAACGAGTGAAATACCTGCTTTAAATACCATTCCTCAGCTTGCCCTTGGAGGGGACATGTCAAATAGTCCCACTTTTTGCTTATCGCACTACTTGTATCATGCTGCTTCAACGCACCTTTTTGAATAAACAATGCATAGCACTAGACTATTACTGCATTCTCTATTCTTTTATATATATATATATATATATATATATATATATATGTTCATTCATGACATTCAGCACCCGTACACTCTGGTACGGCCAATACGCCAGGGGCTTAAGCATGCCCCATAATACGGCGTGAGAAGTCCGAACACTTTCGATAGTGCGGCACCCCAAACTTATAGCATTATATGCATCATCTCTGAATCATGTCTTGGGTTAATAGTTGGGTTTTCCCGGCTCCCATGTTTTGGTACCTTACGTTCTGCTATATCGGCTAAGGTAGCACTAGGAGAACTACTGTGATTGTGCCCCGGTTCATCTGGGCAAGCACCTCAGTAGAGAAAGCTAAAACTGACTGTCATGATAAGGCGAGAGCTAGTCGCTATTCGAGAGGTCTCGAGTCCCTAAAGACTTATGCCGCTTAGAGCGAGGAGTCGGCTTTGTCTAGCTTAAGGCGTGTATAGTGCCCCGAATTCGGCCTTCCGAATACTAGGGGCTTCGCCAAAATTTAAAATTGTAGACTTCTATGGCTAAGTGAGAGTGATAAAGAATTATAGTCCGATTGCCTTGTTCGTTGTGCTGAGCACCTCCCTCGAAGGACCAAACAATGGGAACAAGAGTGCTCAGATTTATCCCGAACACCCAAGCACTCGTGGCATGGGGGCAGAAGCCGACGACTAGCCATCTCTCAGATTTAATAAACAGCCGCACATAAGGTAATATTTTAAATTCAAACAAGCGTTGCATAGCGCATATGAACAAGTTTTCATAATACAGGATCACACGAGCAAGTTCATTCAAAAATTACATCCTTCGCACACTCGTCTGCCACAAGACGGGCACCCTTCAGGACACCCTCATAATACATTTCGGGGTGGCGATGCTCCTTGCCCTGCGGCGGCCCCTCCTTCACCAGCTTCTCGGCGTCCATCTTGGCCCAGTGCACCTTCGCACGGGGAAAAGCCCGGCGTGCACCTTCGATGCAGACGGACCGCTTTATGACTTCCAGCCGTGGGCAGGCATCCACAAGCCGCCTCACCAGGCCGAAGTAGTTGTTGGGAAGGGAGTCGTCAGGCCACATCCGGACTATAAGGCCCCTCATGTCCTGTTCGGCCACCTTGTGCAGCTCGACTAGTTGCTTCAGCTGGTCGCTCACAGGCATCGGGTGTTCGGTCCCAGTATACTGAGACCTGAACAGCTTCTCCGTCGAGCTTCCCTCCTCGGCCTGGTAATACTTCGCGGCATCCAACATGCTGCGGGGCAAATCTACGAATGCTCCTAGAGAGCTCCGGACTCGGGTAAGTAACAAGTAAATTACTTTCACATGCTTGCTTTGCATATTGAAGGCCTTACCCGCTGCTATCTTCCTCATAGCCTCAATTTCCCGGAGGGCCTTTTGGGCTTCAGCCTTGGCATGCTTTGTGCTGTCGAGGGCCGCAGCAAGCTCGGACTCTCGCGTCTTCGAGTCAAGCTCCAAAGCCTCGTGCTTCTTCACGAGAGCCTGGAGCTCTTTCTGCACCTCGCCCACCCGTGCCTCTTGTTTTTCCCGCTTGGCGCACTCCTTGGCCGCTTTGTTTTCGGCCTCGGACAGCGCTTGCTTCAGGGTCGCCACTTCGGTCGTGGCCCCTGGCACATCCATGATGATCCTATCATTTTGTAACTGCATCTTTATATATATACAAGGCATTACTTACCTTTGTTCTCCTCGAGCTGCCTCTTGGCAAGACTGAGCTCTTTCTCGGACCGCTCGAGGTTCTGCCTCAGCGCAGCGACCTCCGCAGTCAGTGCGGCAGTGGTCAGCAGCGAAGCCTGCATATGCATATCGACATACTTATATTAGACTCCTGCAGATATTATTTGATCCTCTATTCGGCTTTTCTTTGTGAACACCAAACAGAGCATCAGGGGTTACTGTCTATGCGGTAACATTTTCCTATATTTTAAATACTTACCTCAAAGCCTATTAGAAGGCTGGCACAGGCTTCAGTCAGTCCGCTCTTGGCGGACTGAACCTTCTTGATCACCACACTCATAATAGTGCGGTGCTCTTCATCGACGGAAGCGCCGCGAAGCGCTCCCAACAGGTTGTCCGGTGCCTCTGGATGGACAGAGGTCACCGGCACGGGCGGCTTGCCCCTCTTGGAAGGGGGCCGCCTGCCGGAGTCCGAAACCACTGGAGGTTCCGGTGTGGCGTTCGGCTGGGGGCCGAACTAGGAGCCCTTGGGAGTCTTGCTCCCTTCGCGCCTGGAGTCCAGAAGGTCGCCTTGAGGCGCCTCCGGGACTATCTCCCCTCAGCTCGGTGCCCCTTGAGACAGTACCTCGACATCGTCCGTAGGGCGAGGAGAGGAGGCGGTTGGAAGTGTATCACTATTCATATCCGACGAGTCCAGGGAACCGTCCGACGAGGATACGTCGATACGGGCTCGGGGCGGACTGCATAATCATATTCGATGTTAGGAGAAGCAGTGCAACAAAAGTATGCTATGAGTTACTCTGGTATCCGAATACTTATGACTTCGCTAGGGGCTTAGCCCTGAGTAACCACTCGTCTTCGCCGTCGGCGGCGGTGGTGGAACAGTCCGGAAGGAGAGTCCTTCCCTTCTTGGACCCTTCGGCCTCCCCGGTTGGGGCGGCCTTCCTTTTCTTGTCTCCCCCGGCTGGAGGGGGGAGAATCTTCATCTTCCTCCTCCTCGTTTCCATGGGAGGAGAGCGTCTCGGAGTTATCGGATGATGAGTCCGATACCACCTGGCGCCGGGAACTCTTTTGGGTTCCTGTGGCCTTCTTCTTGGTCTTCTCCTGGACCTCATAAGGAGTCGGAGTCCGCATCTCCATCAGGAGAGCGTCTGTAGGGTCTTCGGGCAGAGGGGTCGGACAGTTAATCTGCTCCGATGTCTCCACCCAGTCCTGTCAAAGGCATGGGAGCTCAGACCCCGCACATGGTTAAGCTATGGGAAATAAATACCCTACCAGATGTACAGAACTTACCGGATTCACAGGGTGCTTCGCGCTTAGCCCGCGGTCCTCGGTAAGAGAAGGGGGGGCCTCGGCACCCTTGAATAGAACCTTCTAGACGTCCTTATGCATCGTGCCGAAGAGCTCACATAGAGTCTGGTGCTGGGCCGGGTCGAACTCCCATAAGTTGAAAGCCCGTTGTTGACACGGGAGGATCCGGCGGAAGAGCATGACCTGGACTATGTTGACAAGCTTAAGTTTCTTGCTTATCATGTTCCGGATACACTTCTGGAGTCCGTCCAGCTCCACCGATGAGCCCCAGGACAGGCCCTTCTCCTTCCAGGAAGTGAGCCGCATGGGGATTCCGGATCGAAACTCGGGGGCCGCCACCAAGTTGGTGTCGCGCGGCTCGGTTATGTAGAACCACCCCGATTGCCACCCCTTTATGGTCTCCACGAAGGAGCCCTCGAGCCATGTAACATTGGGAATTTTGCCCACCATGGCTCCGCCGCATTCCGCCTGTTGGCCGCCTACTACCTTCAGCTTAATATTGAAGGTCTTCAGCCATAGGCCGAAGTGGGGCCGGATGCGGAGGAAAGCCTCGCACACGACGATGAACGCCGAGATGTTGAGGATGAAATTCGGGGCCAGATCATGAAAGTCCATCCCATAATAGAACATAAGGCCGCAGACGAATGGAGAGGGGAAACCCCAGTCCGCGGACGAAGTGGGGGAGGAAAACCACCCTTTTGTAAGGTTCTGGGGTAGGGACGATCTGCCCCGCGGCTGGCAGCTGGTGCGTGATATCCGCGGCTAAGTATCCGGCCCCACATAGTTTTTTGATGTGTCCCTCTGTGACGAAGGAGACCATCCACTTGCCTCCCGCTCCGTACATGTTTGGAGAGAGTTGCGGAGAAGGATGTGGACTTGGGCGCCGGAGCTCGAGTGCGCGAGAATGGATGAGCAAGGAGGAAGAAGGCGTGGGTAGAAAAAGGTGAAACCTTATCCCTCTATAAGGGCGGACAAAACTATGCGCCCCCTCCAGCCCGGTAAAACTCGCTTATCCCCCAAACGCCATAATTGATGGCGCGGTTGGGTTACCCACGTCCGTATTGATGGGAATCTCGTAATAAGGAGACACGATCTCTGCTTCGACAAGACGTGCCAAGGAAATCGCCTCACGAAACATGCTGAGATAGGTTATGAAAAATGATTTGAATAAAGGCCTGGCTGTGGTGTGATGTCACGCTATGGGGTACGTCAGCAGATTAGATTTGTGGAAATATTATTCTATCTACGGTGGTATGTGGAACTTGTTTTGCAGAGCCGGACACGATCCTCGTGTTCAAAATCTTCTATGAAGTATTCGGAGGAGGAACCCACCTCGCAATGCCGAAAACAATCTGCGCGCCGGACTCATTGTTATTGAAGCCTGGTTCAGGGGCTACTGAGGGAGTGCTGGATTAGGGGGTATCCGGACAGCCGGATTATATCCTTTGGCCGGACTGTTGGACTATGAAGATACAAGATTGAAGACTTCGTCCCATCTCCGAATGGGACTCTCCTTGGCGTGGAAGGCAAGCTTGGCGATACGGATATATAGATCTCCTTCCTTGTAACCGACTCCATGTAACCCTAGCCCCCTCCGGTGTCTATATAAACCGGAGGGTTTAGTCCGTAGGACCAACAACAACAATCATACCATAGGCTAGCTTCTAGGGTTTAGCCTCTCTGATCTCGTGGTAGATCAACTCTTGTAATACTCATATCATCAAGAACAATCAAGCAGGACGTACGGTTTTACCTCCATCAAGAGGGCCCGAACCTGGGTAAACATCGTGTCCCCTGCCTCCTGTTACCATCCGCCTTAGATGCACAGTTCGGGACCCTCTACCCGAGATCCACCGGTTTTGACACCAACAATGAGAGTTGTAAGGCTTAGCAAAAAAATAAGCACCCGACCCATATAGACCCGCTTGAAGACTATCAACTCATATGCTTCTCCCCCTTTTGTCAGGAATGACCAAAAAGGAGTGAAGACATAGAGTGCCTACGCGTTTCCATGCGGTGTTGGTGAAGATGTTGGGGCAGCAAGGTCGACGGTGGAGTTGGGCAGTGCAGACGGGCCTGATGCAGAATCCTGGTGTAGTGAAGCCATAGCTCGTGAAGTGCGTCGCCCTCTTCATCAATGACTCATGCAACAATAGTTGGAGTCAAAGATGAGTCAAAATCTTTAATGGAAGGTTTTGGATGCCAGCTTGCTAACTGTGGAGGCCTGGAGTCAAATTTGAATTACTCGGTGAAGCCATCTTCTTGAAGATCATCTTTAGAACATAGCAGTGTGAGGCTTTTCCAGGCATGCCGACAGGCTTCATGAGCAACAAATGAGTTCTTGGTGGCAAGGTTGCGTATGCAATTGACATCAATGAGTTGACTTTGCATCTAGCGCTTCATCCAGTCATGATTCCTATCATGCTTCTGATGAAGTGAAACTAGAAGCTCTCGGTCATTCAGCACACAAGCACACTTTTGAGGCCTTTGGGCTACTGTCTTGGTTGTTGCATCAGTGTTGGCACGATGTGGTAGCCTGAGCTGTCTAGCAAGAGGACCAACGGCAGTAGGTGGATTCGGCACATGGACGCCTTCAAGAGGTAGTGTGAAGCTTTGGAAGGCAACATTGTCTTCGCGAATAGGTGCCTTGGCTGGCTTAGGTTATATGGCTTCATGTGACATATCTACTTCAGGAAGAAAAAAAATATGGTTGCACATTGAAGCTTGATAATTGATAATTGAGTGAAGCTTAATCAGCCGCGTGACCCATGGAGCATAGTACTTGATGCCAAACAAATCAATGCCAGAAGCAGCCAGCTGACGGATGAAGAAGTCTTGAGTATTGAACCTAATGCCATTCAGAATATAGAAGACCAATGTCTTCATGGTGCCTTCAATCTTGGCATGAGGAGAATGCCCCTTGATTGGCCATAGAGTATGCCTCATTATGTGATAGATAGTGCGGGGCAGGTACTCGAGGTCATTGACAAGAAATTCCTTGGGGTATTCAGCATCGATAGCAAAGGCTTCATCATACTGAGCATCTGGCTCATGTTGGGCTCAGGCTTCTGGAAGATGCTCTGAAGCCCCTGTTCATATTGCTGACAACCTGGTTCATAAAAGATCAACAGGAGTGGGCACAGAAGTTAGCTCGATGATGTCTTGAGCTTTGTCTTCATGATGTACATCTCCTGACATCCACTCAAGAACCCATGTCTTCGGATCCCTATTGTAGCCTGAGATATGAAGAGTAGCATAAAATTTAAGCAACAATTCTTCATTCCAGTGCTCCTCGTCAACGAAAAACGGGAGCAAGCTAACGTCATGAAAACAGTCAAGAGCTTCTTCAAGGAAAGGGAGTCCAGCAATGGCATCGCAGCACAGGCGCTTGTGAGGGAAGATCATGTCCTGGTTGTACAAGATGCAATAGTAATAGCTTCGTTGCTGGTGACTCCAGAACATGTCAGAGGAAATCTTGGGCTGCTTGTAAGGATTCTTTGCCTTGTCGAAGAATGTCTTGTGCTCTCTGAAGCTTAAGACACTGAAAGCACCCTGTGTCGTAACAACACTTGGAAGCCTTGGCAATATTGGCTTCAACTTTTGTGTTTGAGGCCTATGCTCAACATGGTAATCATATTGGGGACCATGAGCAACCGGAGGCGTCAAAGTAGGCCTTCTGATGCTGATGAGCTCACCTTCACGATTGAAGGCCCTTGCCATTGTGTGTGGAACAGGTGGAGCAGCAGCAACATCCGAGGAGGATGGCTGAAGATCTTCTGTGGCATCATGGGCTTCAGACTAAAGGATGGATTCAGGAGGTGCATTGACTTCAGCCATGCCAATGTCATTGGCTTCAGTAGAAGGGTCAGCAACATCATCATTTGAAGGGACTTCAGTGGCTTCAATAACTGGTGGGTCAGGCACAATCACATCTTTAGCTTCACGTGGTCTAGTGGCAGGGGGAATAACAACTTTAGCTTCTTCTTCTCTTTCCTTTGCTGATGCAGCCGGAATATCTTGAGCCGCTTTGGCTTCAGACTCTTGAGCGGTTTCTGTAGGTATGGCTTCAGGGAACATTTGACGTGCTACTGAGCTTGTGAGTTGCACATCCTCTTCGGGAATGTTCGACATGGAGACCATTGGCCTTGGGCCTCGGTGAAGCCGTCGGAAAGAGGGTGACACCTGTGGTGAGGGAGTGCTCTTCTCCATGTTTCCAGGTGTGTCTTGTGGAGTCTCAATCACTAGAGCGGTGACTTGAGCTGGTGGAGTGCGAGGAATGACCTCATGGAGCGGAGTGTTCGGGTGTTGCTCTTCCCAGAAAATCATCATGTGGGATTGGTGTCGTGGGACAGTACTTATGTGTTCACTACTCGAGGGAGTAGGTGATGATACCGGCTTGGGCAAGAGCTGAGGAAGGACTACATCATCAACTACATTGTCTTCATGACCAATGTCTTTAGCTGTGGTGGAGTCAGCAACTGGAATATCTTCAGACTCATGAGCCTCTGTGGTAGCAGGCTCATGCACAACAATTCTTATTTCGCGGTTGGAGGAGGCAGGTAGAGCAACATAGATAGGTTCAACAAGCAGCGGCTCTTGAGGAGCAGATGAATATGTTGGTGCTTGGGCCTTCCTTGAAGCCTTTGAAGACTTTGTCTTCAGCCTTTTCTGTGATGGAGCAACATCAGAGGATTATTGATGCTTTCGCTTCTTGGCCTTAGCCTTAGCCTACTTTGTCTTCTTTTTCTCAAAAGCAGCTCATGGGACCCTTGGCTTCGAGCCAGTCATGCTGGCAGGGAAGACAATGGTTGGTCTTTCCTGCCTTTGAGCTTCAGTTTCAGCCACAATTGGCTTCTTTGGCTTTTTGGCGGCCATTTGAGGGTCAATGCCAGGACGCCCAAGGGCCTTTCCCTTCATAGCTTCATTGTGAGCATGTACGCACTTCTCTGCATAGTACGTCAGGCGATCGCGGGAGCCCTTGGCATCATCACGACGCTTACGGAACTCTTCCTTGAGATCTGCAGCCATCATGGTCTTGAAGTTCTGGACATCTGTGGCACTGAGCTTGGCCATGTGCTTCTTGAAGACAGCCTTCTCATGGTCAATCTTGTTTTTTCTGCTCAACAACCTTTTGAGCCACAGCAAGCGCTTTGGCAATGCAGCTCTGGAATGTGACACTGATGTCAATAGGCAGTTGTAGATCATCAGTTGTGAGAGACGTATCTTCAAACCATTCATCAATGAAGTTGTTGAGAATGTCAGCATCAAAGAGAGGCAAGTCTTTGAAGATTTCAGCCTCCTGCCTGCTCTTGATTAGCATCTCCAGAGCATCATCAGCGATATCTTCATCACTGGATAGATCAAAAGTATCATCATCATGGCACAGGATGCTGGCTGGTGTGAGACATTGCCCAGAAACCTTCTTGGGCAGCTTGGAGGTGCGAGATAAGTCTTCAGACTGCACACTGGATTCAGGAGGTGCAGATTTTAGTGGCTTCACTCGTAAAGCTTTTGGTGTAGCAGAAGATTTTGAAGCCTTTGCCTTCTTCTTAGGCTTCGGGGGCTCAGAAACTTTAGCATGTTCCTCATCCGCACGAGCTTCTTCAACAGTGGCCCTTTTAGCGGCACAATGTACCTGAAATGAGTCAAAATCCTCAAAGGGGCCAATGAGATTTGGCTCAGCTTCACGACTGCCATCTGGCCTTGGAACAGCGGGACTTGGGTTGAAGTCAATCCCAAAGGTCCTTGTTTTGAGCTGATGAAGCCTTAGGAAACTGAAGATTGGCTTCAAATAGTTCATCCTCACGACACCATAGAAGACTAAATGGGTTGGCATTGTCAATCATTGGGCTGCGGACCATGCATGGAAAGAACCCTCTTGCAATGGCTTCAGCCTTGGTCTTGGGGTGAAGTTTCATTTATACAATATCCGCCCAGGGTGGCTTCACAGCATTCTTCTTTGCATATTCAGGAATAACAAAGTGATACTGAAACCATTGTTCTACCCAATATCTTCGAATCCATTGGACACGAGTTTTGTGTTCACCATAGGTTTCTTCAGGGTCAGACTTGTACAACTCATATAGATCTGGTGGAAGGTCTAAGGTAGTGTTTTCACGACACTGTCTGCCACCTTTCTTTGCAGATCTGCCACTGGCCATTGGCTTCAGACTGAATGGCTTCACAAAGGTGTTTGTCTTCAGTCGGCTGGTCAGACAAGAGTTGGCTTCAGGCGATTCAATATGATGTTGTAAGAACTCTGCAAATGAATGCAGACTATGAGAACCAAGGGATTCTCCCACGGACATGTACCTATGACAGCATTAGAGATCCGAGGGAAGGGGAAATGGTCATATGCATTCTTAGAGGATTTTGAAGATAAATAATTTTGAAGATATTGACCTGATAGCGCGAAGACATTCACTTATAGATGTGAGTTGGTTCCATATTTGTACGAAACCATGAATAAGTACGTGTGAGGAATCTAACTAATTGTGAAGTATAAGTGAAAGTACTTGCGAGATATGAGATGCATGGAAGTAGAGATCCAGATTTGGAAGTGAAGAAACAACTTTTTGAAGACATAGAAAGTTTCAACGAACCAAATATGCGGTAAAAATAGGCTTTTAATTACCGATCAAGAACAGATAAGACTGCTAGATGAGTTGTGGATGGAGGCCGAGCAGTCCAATCTTCTGTGCCCTAACTTGGCGGCAGAAGACACCTAAGGCGGCGGCGAAAGGAGGAAGATCTGCGATCGGCATGACGACGTCGATGGAGAAGTCTCGACAGGGAAGCGCTTCATTTTAGGCAACGACTAAAGCTAGCGATGGTGCTAGGGTTTGTGCGGGACGGCGAGGGGAGTAAGAAGTAAAGATCGTGATGGGTTGTGTATTTATAAGGAAGGGGGACGATGTAGTGTAATTACTTAGGTGCCCTTGGTGGTTCACATATGAAGGACACGTGGCGTGCATGCAACAACTTAAATGTTGTGCCATGACCCCACACGCGTCTGGTTTGTCGGGTGGTCGTTCCGGCTTCTCCGGTATTCAGGCAAAAAGGATAGAGATAGTAAAAGCAGTTTAAATGTTTATCTCTATATCTTCAACTAACAAGGACACAGTGAAGACAATCGACACGTGTCAATAGAATGCATATGAAGAGTCAGAGAGAATTGGAGATATAAGCACAGAAGGGGTTAGGGTCCGATCACATTCACTTAGCACATAAAATGCCAACTTGAAGACATAGCTATAAGTGAATGCTGTAGAGGACAGAGTATACTCTGTCAATTGTATATATGTCAGGGAAGACCAACTCGAACATTGCGAAGCTAAATCATGAAGACAAGGCAATGTTGAAGACAAACCAACTTTGAAGATAATGCCACATGACGCCAAACAAAAATCTTCAAGAAAGGTTGGTGGTGGCGTTACCCACCGTATAGGAAGTATTAGACCCAGACATGGTGCACAATTATCATGGCGCTCCGAAGTCAAATTCCACATGAATGTATTCAATCTCAGAGGGTATTTCTTCATGAGTTGAAGATATATGTTACTTCATGTGTTGCGCACCTAAGTCATCAATATGAATAAGCGTTAGGATGTGTGTCCATTCACAGTACATTCGAGGATTCTAAGATATTTAGCTCACACCACAGCTTGCAAAACCTCTTCTCATCCAAGGGCTTCGTGAAGATATCTGCCAATTGCTCTTCAGTGTTGACGTGAATGATACCAATGTCTTCCTTCAACACATGATCTCTTAGAAAGTGATGATAGATCTGAATGTGATGTGTCTTTGAGTGCTGAACTGGATTGTGAAAAATTGCGGTCACTCAACAGGCGAACTACTCCTACAGTCATCAACGCTTCCACTCCACCCCATATCCAAGTCGCAGTAGGAGGCACCATGCTCAGTTGCCCACCGTCTCTAACAGCGCTCATCGAAGACGCGAACAACAGCGTGACCCGCCCCGGCAGGGGGCTTTGGTCGCCCAGGAGATCGTTGACACAGCCAGGTGCGGCGGGAGGCAGAAGTGGCCAACTCGACGGTTCATTAGTCGTCGCCTATGACCCTCTTGGCTTGGCAAGGTGTTGGTTCTAGCAGCAGAACCATAGGGATTCCATGCGTGGTGCCAGCTCTACGCAACAAGCGTATGCCTAGGGATTTCAAACGCCCTCATAAGGTTTCTAATTATACGCCTTACCTCTAGCCGATGACTTGGATTGAGAGTTATGAAATTGCTATGGACATGCTGGACATTAGCAACACGGTCTGCGCCAATTATTTGACTATGATGTTGGAGGGGCTGGCTCGTACTTCGCTGAAGAACTTTCCCCCTAATTCCATCAACACCCTGGTAGAGTTGAAGGAGCATTTCATCAAACACTTCCAAGGAACCTGCAAGCACCCGATGACGATTGTCAATCTGCAGCACTATGTCCAACGTGAGGGCGAGTCAGTTCATCACTGGTCTCGCCGGGTCACGCATATCATCCACTCCTCTGATGGCATATTAGCCGCCTAGGCTGTATTGATCTTGGAGAAAAACTGCCACTTTGATCCTTTGGTTCAGAAGCTTGGGCGTCTCAAGTGGACAGTTCATGACATGGGAGGTCTCATGGATGTCCTTACCAGATACGTTGAGTCAGATACCATGAAGGATCCAACATTAGATGACGAAAAAGCTAGCAAGGGCAAGAAAAAAGGCGGTGGCAAAGGATGGCAACAAAATAACTCTGGGTACAATGGGAACCATGGCAGTCAGGGCAATGGTGGTAAGCATAACCATCCGGAGGGCGGCCATATTTTGTTGCCAACGCTAATACTAGTTTCAAGGGCTAAAGACGGAAAAATTCGAGGAGGCCGTTCAATGCAAATGCAGCTCGTAACTTCAAGGAAGCCCTCAAAGGTCCATGTCCCACGCATAGTACTCAAGATAAGAGGGCGAACCACTCCTGTGAGAATTGTTATATTATGCAGCAGTTTCACAAGTTTTCAGAGCAATCCTAAGAAGTTGAGTAGTGGGCAGTATCACATCTTTACAACTAGAACATGCAACTGGGATAGAAAAATTCAGAAGCGTGCCGTTAACTTGGTTGAGTCGGTTGTTCCTGAGTATTTGAATTGGTCAGTGCAACGAGTCACTTGGAGTAGGGCTGGTCATCCTCCCCGGGTTGAAAATCCCGATGGCCTGGCTTTGGTTGTGGTGCCTCAAGTTGATGGATATAAGCTCACAAAGATACTGATGGATGGAGGAAGCAGCATCAACATCTTGTACTATGATACCTTCAGGCATATGAACTTGTCAGAAAAGCAACTCTCATGTTTCTCAATTGTTTTCCACGGGATCGTCCCTAGAAAATTTGCATACCCCATTAGGCGGATTAAATTGGAGGTTGCGTTTTGGCAATGAGTACAATTACAGAACAGAGTTTCTGACATTTAAGTGGTCAAGATCAAGAGCCCATATCATGCTTTGTTTGGGCGGTCGGCTTGTGCTCGTTTCATGGCTCACCCCTATTATGTGTATCTCAAGCTCAAGATGCATGGGCCAAGGGGCACTTTCACAGTCAATGGTGACAGAAAAATTGCTCGTGAGTGTGAAGAAGGGGACGCAACTTATGCTGAGTCAGCCTGCGCAACGGAGGAGTTGAAATTTTACACATCTAATGTTGACCCGGCTGATATGATGTCCTTGGAGAAACCCACCATAGAAACTAACCCCCCCTCCCCCGCTCAAGTTTAAGTTGGCTGAGGATACAAAACAGGTTGATTTCACTCCTGGTTACTCATCCCAGCAGTTCACTATTGGAATGGTCTGGATTTGTAAGTGCATCAAGTGCCCTCTTCGTGGTTTTGGAGTAGTGACGACAAATAGGTTGAGGAACTAATTAGTTTGTGAGTATACACATGAGATAGAGTCCCAGAAGATTTGGTTTAACACATGGAAGACGACCCCTAAAAATGTATTTCTTCAAGTGAAGAAATTGGAGATGAAAGTGTTACGACCTTTAAAGAAATTGATGTGAAGACTTTGAAGCTTGAAGACTTTGTTTTCTTAGTTTCTTTTCTTCTTCCTTGAGTCATAGGAAAAACCGTACTGTTAAAGGGGGTCTAGGTGAAACATCTTTCACATTTCCAAGGTGATGCTCAAACCTATTCAGACCTATACACAAAAGCCACTTCGAGTGAAGCCTTCGGAAATCTCCAGAACAGTTGATGCAATTACCAGCGATAGTGACAAAGTTCATCTGGTTGCTGACGAATTTAGTCACAATGAGGAGTGAGGAGTTCGCCAGTGTGATCTGCCTATCGTGAGGGAATTGAGTGCCGTGATGAATTTGAGAGTTCAAATTCCAACTGTTGCTGCACCGCGTGCCAGCTGTTGAGTGGATCCTTATCCTGACAACAATCAAATCAGAGAAGGGCATTTCTGACAATTCATCTTGGCTCATAAGAGAGCAACCACTAGTTGGTTATAAATAGCCCCCCAACAACCACTAGTTGGTTGGCTACTCCGAGAGAAACTAACACTTGTCATAAGAGAGCAACCCATCCTCCGATGACTTTGAGAGAATCTTAAGTGGGGAAAAACCCAGAGCCAAAGTGATTGAGCATCACTGAAGAGATTGATCTATGTGATCCAACGCCTATTACCTTTGAAGACTGTCATTCTTCCATATGGTTAGACATCAAGTTCTGAGTACACCAAGAATCATTGTGGTGTGCCGGTGAACAAGTTTGTGAAGGTTTTGGAAGTCTACCTTGAAGACTTACCACGTGTGATTGGACGAGATCTACGGATCTTAGTTCAAGAGGAATACGGTGAGGACTATGTGTCCTCTGAGTTGCAACTCAGCCGCCTCAACCAGACGCACAATTGATGCAGCAACTAGAACTGGTCTACCAAATTCCATTCTCTTCAGCGAGCCAACCTCGTTTCAAATTCCTCAACTCTCTCTTACTTTATTCCGCTGCTGAAGAATTTGAGATTCGTGCTCTGACGAATTCATCTTACTATCTTTCATTTCCTCAATTCATTGTCTTCATGTGTGAATGATTGTATGATTTCATGTTCTTCACTCTTATGTATCTTGATTGCATGTACTCTGATTCTATGATGA
Source organism: Triticum aestivum (assembly GCF_018294505.1). Lineage (NCBI taxonomy): Eukaryota > Viridiplantae > Streptophyta > Magnoliopsida > Poales > Poaceae > Triticum > Triticum aestivum. Next base: position 394,996,489 of record NC_057800.1, on the reverse strand, counting down.
TTTAGTTTCCCTCGTGTTTCTATTTCTTCACTCCGATCTTCGTCAAATTCCTCAGATTTGTCGAATTTCTAAAAATCTCCCATTCATCCCCCTTTGGGAGTAAACCTACGCTTCCAATTGGTATTAGAGCAAGGTACTCCCTTGTTCTGTGTGATTTTGGTTTAACCACCTGGAGTTTTAGTTATGTTGACCATAGGTATGATCAAGGTTTCTGCTGCATGCCCCATCTTCGATGGCACAGACTATCCTTACCAGAAGAACAAGATGTGCATGCTTCTTGAGGCAATTGAAAATGATGTCTAGTTCGTCATTAAGAATGGCGTCCCCACTGTCACCCCAAGCATCAATGCTACCGATGTGAAGAGATTCAAGCAGCTAGACTCTCAAGCGGAGAACATTATATGTGGACATCTCAACAAATTAAGGACAATATGGCCAAGTGAGTGCAGTGGAGACATCAAAGCTGGTCTGGGATAGGCTCTCCAAGGTCAATAAGGGAGTTTCCACTCAACGTGACTCTCGAGTTGTTGACTTCCCAATCTCTTCAACCGCTTCAAGAGGCTTGATAATGAATATGTTTAGCAGACTTTCGATCGCCTCACAGATATCTCCAATGAGCTACAAGAACTAGGTGCTGCTGACATCACTGACCACGAGATGTTACAAGAGCGTCCTGATTACAAGTCACTTGATCCCGCTGATATTCTTGAGAGGCTCAATACTCATGAATTTGAACAAGCTGAGAAAAGAGATATGTATGGTCCCATCTATGGACGATCTCGTTCTTTGAAGGCAAAGCCTAAAACAAAGGCAATTTCTTCATCTGAAGAAGAAGAAGAAGTATCTAAATGTAGTACAGATGATGCTGATGAAATTGGTAGAGAACTGGCTATACTCGTGAGCAAGTTCCAGAAGTTCTCCAAAAGGAACCGCTTTGGAAAGTCTTCAAAGTATGATTCAAAGAACATTGAAGCTTCTGCTCATGACTACGACAAAAGAACTTGCCAAAAATGCAAGAAGACATGCCATTACATTGCTGATTGTCCCCTCTGGAAAAAGGGCTCAAAGGACAGAAGATCTAGCAAGGATGACGATTCTGATGACAAGAAGAAGAAGTCATCGAAGTCCTCATCAAAGAAGAAAAGCACCTCCGACAGAGCTCACACTTTCATTCGGTAGGAAATGGATTTTGAGGAAGAATCTGAGGAAGCTGAGGAATCTGAGGAGGAATCCGACTCTGGGTTGGAAGCTTGGCCCTCGCTACAGAGTTTGTCAGCAAGTCCATATTCGACCATGAAGAAAAGGGTGACTTCACCAACACCGAAGATTGTCACTACAAAAAAATACACTTCCGTGATGATACATGTTTGTCATAGTAGGTCACATTTTTTGTCATGCATGTACATCCATGGTGATTTTATGATAGAATCAAGATTGTCATACCTGTGTTGTCATAGAAGTGTTCCATGACATTACCAAAATTATCATCATGGAAGTGTCCACTTCCATGATGATAAATCACGCGTCATAGAAGTGCTTTCGTCAAGGGTAACCGACATGTGACATCCACCATAATGGGTCGCCGTTAAGCTATCAGGTTCTGGTTTGGATCCGATAACCCGTTAACAACTGGGACCAATGAGGATTTTCCACGTGTAAAATTATAATTGGCTATAGCAACCACGTGTCAGCACCGCGAAAGGACAGATGTCAACCGCCCAATGGACAGGAGGCGCCTATGATACGTCGACATGTGGAAAGGGCCAATAGTGGCCCATTTACGTTAAAAAGGCTGGCCCAGTCAAAATTAGCGGGATGGCCCATTAACGGCCTGCTTGCAGACGGCCCATTTGAAGTTAAGGCCCATACGGCTAGTGTTAAATCGGCCCGTCAATGACCCGTTCTAAACTTTCATCATCGTGGCCCATAGTCACTTCTGGCATGTTAACGGTCCACTAAGTATTTGGGCCGAATTATGGCCTGGTGTGTTTCTGGCCTATTAAAGGTCCTGCTTCATTTGGGCCCATTTAGTGGCCATTGAAGCTTTTGGCCCACAAATGACCGTGAAGGATTTGGGTCATATTCCGCCATGTCTGACAATCGAACTATTAGAGGCCCACTATAGATCTGGGTCACTTCCAGCCTATTGTGATTTTCGGCCTATTAACGTCGGACGAATCCATGGGCCATATGTGGCCCAATGTCACATCGGGCCTATTAACGACCCATATAAAACCAATACTAATCAAGCCCAACCGAACTTCCAGCCTCTCAAAGGCCCACGTAGTAGGTCGGCGCATTTACGGCCCATCTGAATTTTGGCCTATGAACGATCCGCATTGTAAATGGACCACCACGAGCTGAGATACATTTCGACCTGCTAATGACCAGTAGGTAATTTGGCACAATCAGGGCCCAATCTCACTTTCGGCCTATTAAAGGCCCATGTTTTTTATGGGCTCGAGATATTTACACATGTTAATGGCCTATTGTTACTTAGGGCCCAAATTATGTTTCAGCCTGTTAAAGGCCCACTGTGGGCATAGGCCTACCAAAAATATGAAAGCTTATGCTGATTTAATCCCATATATTTTTAGTGGGCTACATGCAAATTACAGCCCATAATCGTTTCCAAAGCGACGTCCATTAGGGATTGGACTTGTGTCTGGAGCACAGATTTATCACTCTGTCTAGCCGGAAGATTTTGTTCAGTAGGCGATTTGGACGAGGTTACCTTGACAACCAACCCAGAATTACGTAGGAAGGTGCTTTTTGCACTGTTAGTGGAGAGATACAAACGCAGTGCAGCAAGAGGTGACATTGTGCCTGTGGTAGCCTCATCACCTTCAGGTGGTTGTGGTTGTTCAATCATCTGTTCCATAGCTTGCTGAAAGTTTGAACTTGTAGATTAGTGTACTAGATAAGTTACTAATGAGACAAAAAAACAAAGTAGGTCTCACATTTATACATAACTTATTTTGGTGAACTACTGTAATACATTAGCATGTATTGTAGTCCCAACTACATAATAAAATCACTTTCGGAACATATGTCCATGTAACAAGCCGACTGTATTGTCTATTTCCTCACATTCGTTGACATCTAAGGATAAAGAGACATGGTTTAAAGTAGGATGAACATAGTATGACAACATTCATATCATGGGCAAACAGATATAAAACAAATAGGCTATTGTATCATTCTGTGGGCGCATGAACATCACAACTAGACTACATATCAAGACCAAAAGAATATCCTTCATCTCTTTTAAACTGTGTAAGGTGAAATGGTATGTTAAGACAACTATGTATAAAAGTGAACAGAGTAACTGACATTGGCTGCAAACCAAGCAGTGAATTGAACACGTCACAGTAACAAGCAGTTCAAAGCCAGGAGGAGTAAGGACTTACAACAGCGGCTTGAACTGGTGTGCTCATGCCCTTCATCTTGTTGGTGTGGCAATCCTTGAAGATTTGCACTACATTCGATTCAGGTTCTTTTTGGTCTACACGGGCTTTCCTCTGCATTTGGAACAAGTCAATATAGATACGATAATATGGCACAGAAAAAAGAAGGAACTAGCAGCTATTTACAAGAGCCTCGCAGTGTGCAATATAGCTACGAGATCCTGTTATCTGTTAGAATTTCACTTTAGAATAGTTGGTCTTGTTCTTCAAACAATTAGCCTAGAAGAAGATACACTTGTAAGGCACATACGTAAATGCAAATTCAATATGTGATCTAATCAAATACATATACCCTACCTGATACTTTGGATCAGACGAGTGTTTAACCAGGGTTGTCCAGTCTTCATCTGTAATATATTCCACTAGAGATGTTTGGGCGATTTCACTGTTAGCCTTGCCTTCAATCTGAGTTTTTCTAAGGTGATACTGATACTGTCATAGAGCAGACTGAAAAACATGAGTGCATGGTTGTTTAGTTGCATCATCTTTCGGATCCAACTTGAACCTCATCTATTGAAAAAAGAATGTGAGTCTTATTGTGAGGAATCTAGAAAGTATGGGATAGAGCAAGACAATATTACAAATTGCGATGAATTACATTACTTATGGATAAATGGTCAAGGAAGGTGTTAAACTGGGTATCGTCTTTCTTCATGTACTGGATCCACGTTGGGAGGATACGTGCATGACACCTAATGGCAAGGGCTGCCTCTGATACTAACTTGGCTGACTTTGTAGCATCACGTGGCCTTTTTTAACCTGCCTCAAAATGGATCTGCATTCTTCCTCCTTTAGATTTTGTTAACCTATCAAGCATAATCCCTGATGTCTGTTTCCGCTTGTGCCGTGATGCTAGTTCAACAACGAATATGGAAAGTGTTAGTGCACATCAAACCGTGAGAGTACATATAAAGGAGCATGCAATTAAAACTTGACTTGGTCAGGTACCGTCTTGGTGTTGATGCTCATGAGGTTCATCTGATCTTGCCAAGTCATGTTGTGTCAGCAGTACTTTGGAAGTAGTGTTAGGTGCGAAGGCAGGTTGGGAACTGACCAGTTGCGGAGCAAATGAACGAGTAACTCATTGAGATGCTGATACAGTTGAAGCGGGTGCAGAAGCTGGTGGAGCAGGTCATACTGTGTTTGTAGATTTAGCCGGTGGACTTGGACCTTCTACTACACTATAAGTACCAGCAGAATCTCGAGGGTAGATCCTTTTCAGTTGCACCCGACGAGTAACACCATTCCCTACTATATTCTTTTCCTTGCTATTTTTTGACTTTGCCATGTCAAGTCATACCCACAACACAAAAGAATAAAATCGCTCTTCAGAACTCATTGATGCATGATATAGACAAGATGTAAGACAACCGTACGAGGATGCAATATGTAAGAAAAACAGGACGGCGTGACATATTCACAGCTATGATGTGTAAACTAGGTAGAAGGATTTTCAAGAAAATAGAAGTAATGCAAGCTAGACACATATGAAAGATGCAACAAATATCACTCTGCTAAGTTAAAAGTGTCTTGTCATAAGTGACATTTCGAAAAATTAGAAGCAGTACAACCTAGAAATCAATGGAAGATGCAACCACTATCAAACTGCCATGTGAAAAGCGTCCAATCATGAGTGACTGATGTGGGATACACAACAGCGGTACTTTGATGTAAGAACATGGTATGGTAGATAGATGCGGTGTATTCTAGACAAAGAAAGGCATGTCATATGCACATGTATAGCGTATAAACTCAGCAGGTGCAATTTAATCAAAATAGAAGAAATACATGCTAGACAACATATGCAACATGAAACCAATTATCACACTGTCAACTTAGAGCAAGCACCTACAATGGTGGAGTATGGGAGATAAACTCATCATGTAGACTTGGGACTTCAACTACATTAGCAGTAGCAGTGGAAAATCTAGAGTGTCTCTGTTTAAGTCGGTCTGGAGGACCACCAACATCCCCTAACTTACTCTTTTCCTTCCTCTTTTTTGATATTGCCTTATGAAGTCAAAGCCACAAGAAGATGAATAAAATTAGCTCCGCATAACTGGCTGATGCATCTTAAGGGTGGTAGGTTTGTAACATCCCAAATTTTCAATTTGGAATGTTATACACTAGATCATCATTGCATATCATATTTTATTTGCTTTTGGTTTTGATCCTAGAAATTCTACGCAACTCAAGGACCCACGGAGAGAGTTGGGGATTTTGTTATTTTCATATTTGAGTTTTCTCAAATTTTGAGAATAGGATCATTTGATCTTAATTATTTTATCATCAATTATTTCTATTACAAAAATATGAGAGAGGGAATAAAATGACTTTCCCAAAATAAAGAAATATTGAGGATTTAATAATAAAATCAAATAAGATTTTGTTTCGGAGTTTTTCGTTATTTTATTTGAATTTAGGAAAAATGTGCATTTTTCAAAATTTCATTTAGGCCCCAAATAAATTTTCACCTTGTGCGGCTTGTTTTTAGAAGCCCGGGAAAATTTATTTCGGGATTTTAGGAGTCCGTTTAGTATTTCTTTTTATTTTTCTTATGTGTGTAATTATTTAAAAAAACGCACCGACCAACGGGCCGTGTCCGACCGGGACTCCGGCCCGACTAGCCTTTATAAGCCGGCCCACCCCTGGGCCGAAACCCTAGCCCCGAGCCGCCGCCGCCGCCACCGCCACGCATCGCTGCCGCCGCCGCCCGTGGACGCTGCCTCGCCGGACGCCGCCGCCTCAGCGACCTGCCGCCCGAGGTCGCCTCGAAATCCGTGCCGCCGTTTTTTTTAAAAACCGTTCGGTTTTTCCATCGGTTTTTCATCGGTTTTTTTAAATAGATCGGTTTTTCTGATTTATTTAATTAGCGAGCGTTCGTCCGTTCTAGCGAACGTTCGTCGTTTTTCTTTTTCTCAGATTTTCCACGATTATTTTTCTGATCGCGATTTTCATTTTAGTATAACTTTTCGCTCGTTTATCGGAATCAGGCGATTCAAGCACCTAGAGTTTCGTCTCGAAACCCTCTATCCGTTAACCAACTTAAACAAGTTTTTGCTACTGTAAAAATTGCCTTAGATCCAGATTATTAGAACGAAGTTGTTTTCTTTCGCTGTTTGACTTTCGTTGCTTCGTTTGATTTGATTCTTTTTGCCAACCGGAGTTCTTAAGTTGAACTTTCTGGTTAGACCTCTTATTTGAGTTTTACCTGTGCATTAGATGAGTGCTTATTGTATGCTTGTTGGTTTGTCTGCGATAGAATACCCAGAGTGCGTCGCCTGTTACTTCGAATCTCTAGGTTTCACGGATCATCAGCAAGGCAAGTAACACTTTGATCATACGTTTCCTACTACCCAGTTTTATTGCATTAGATCAATCCTCACACATTGCATGATTAGGATCTAACTAAATTGTGGGATGGGAGGTAGTTGAGGTAGTACCTATTACATGTTTCATTATCAAACCTTTGGGAGTTACTTCTACGTTTGCCATTATGCCATGCTATGCTAGTAGACGTGGATTGGGTGAGTGATATCCATGACAGATGTGAGTTTGTTAATTAATGGTTTATCTAAGGTGGCAACTTAAATACACATATGGGTGGATTGAGGTACCTGCGTATTCCAGGATTGTCTGTTTCTTTTTGGACCGCCACCCAGGCTTAAAGGGATCATGAGATTATTCATACTAGAAACTTCCGTGTACAGCCACAAGCCATTATGGGCTCTGGCATAGTTGATTAAGTCGTGCAAACTCTTACAGGGTAGACTAGCAGATGTAGGGGAAAGTAGGTGTAACGGTCTATCCATCGTAAGGTGCTAGCACTTCTGAAAGACTATGTCTCGGTCATCCGTATTCTCAAACACCATGTAGTGCGAGAAACCAAACGGAGGCGATCGAGTCTTGTGGGGAAAAGTGCACAAACCTCTGCAGAGTGTAATAAACTAATCATGATTAGCCGTGTCCCCAGTTATGGACTTTTTGAGTATCTAGTACTTGGATTATCATGTGAATCTCAACATGTTACTCTAAATTAAGTTTGTTGGGTTTTGTTTAATGATGATTACTTTAATTGGGATTGAGGATGCTGTCAACCATTCTCAATGTTTAACAACTACCATGATAGTAAATAAAATTTATTCCTTTGTTGTAGGAAAAAATTGGCTTTACGCAAAACTGTAACCATAGAGCTTTCCACCAGCCAAATATGCATATAGTATAGCAGTTTCATTCTATTACCCTCTATGTGTTACTTTGCCAGCATATTCCATGTGTTGACCCGTTTCGGGCTGCAACGTTAATGTTGCAGACTTTTCAGACGATGATTAAGGAGTTTTTAGGTCGTGGTTCTATACTTAGTGATGCTGTTGGAGTTGATGGACTCACTTATCTTCCAAGCCTTCCGCTGTTATCGTTATTAGATGGCCTTAAGCCATATTTATTGTAATAAGTTCTCTATTGAGACATTCAATGTAATAAGTGTGTGATTGCTACTCTATTATAAATCCTCCGAGTACTATGTGGTATCAGCATTACTGATCCAGGGATGACACCGGAGCACAGAGATTGGACCGTTTGAGGTCTGGTCGCTACAAGAATCTGTAGAGACCCTCTGTTTGAGTTGCTCCGAAGGACCACCATCATCCACTGCCTTACTAATTTCCTTCAGCTGTATTGATTTTGCATTGTGAAGTCAACCCGATAAGAAAAAGAATAAAATTCACTCTTCAAAACTCATTCATGCATGATACTGATGAAGACTACTCGGATGAAAGGCAAACACATGATACGAGGATGTAATATGTATGAAAAACAGGACGATGTGACATATTCACACCTATGATGTGGTAACTAAGAAGAAGGCATTTCAACAAATTAGAAGCACTGTAAGCTAGACATCATATGAAAGATGCAACCAATATCACTCTGCCAAGTTCAAACGGTGTGGCGTTTCAACAAATTAGAAGCGGGACATTCTAGAAATCATATGCAAAACGCAACCAATATCAAAGTGGCGACTTAAAGGTGCCTCATCATAAGTGACTGATGCGGGATATGCAAGAACAGTAGTTGGATGTAAAAACATGGTGTGATCAGATATAGTATGTAAAAACACGTGTCAGATTCATAGGCATGATGTGTAAAGTAAGCATATGCAATTCAACAAAGTTAGAAGCAATACAATCTAGACATCATATGTAACATGCAACCACATATAGTAGTGCCAAGTTAGAGAAAACACCTGTGATGGTGGAGTACGGGAGATGTGCTCATCATCTACACAGCTATGTTGACTGTCTAGCCTTGCTTTGTCTTGCGAATCTTGTTGGGAGGATGATGGAGTAGAATCTATAGAGACCCTCCGTTTCAGTTGCTCGAAAGGACCACCATCATCCAATGCCTTACCAATTTCCTTTCACTTTATTGATTTTGCAGTGTGAGGTCAAACCGACAAGAAAAAGGAATAAAATTCGCTCTTCAGGACTCATTCATGCATGATACTGACGAACACTACTCTGATGAAAGGCAAAATCATGATAGGAGGATGGAATATGTACGAAAAACTGTACGGCTTTACATATTCACACCTATGATGTGGTAACTAAGCAGAAGGCAGTTCAACAAATTAGAAGCCCTGCAAGCTAGACACCATATGGAAGGTGCAATCAATACCACTCTGCCAAGTTAAAACTGTCTCATCATAGGTGACGTTCATCAAATTCGAAGCACTACATGCTAGAAATCATATTCAAGACGCAAACCAATATCACACTGCCAACTTAAAGGTGTCCCATCATAAGTGACTGATGCAGGATACACAAGACGAGTAGTTTCATGTAAGAACATAGTGTGATAGACAAATATAGTATGTACCAAAAACATTACGGCGTGTCATATTCATACGTATCATGTGTAAGCTAAGCAAATGCAATTTACACTAATTAGAAACAATACAAGCTAGACACCATATGCAACATGCAACCAGATATCACACTGCCAAGTTAGAGCAAGCACCTGGGATGGTGGAGTATGGGAGAGGAGACTTGGAACTTGTAATGCACTAGAAGTACAAGGAGAATCCGTACAAATGCGCAAACCTCTGCAGAGTGTAATAAACTAATCATGATTAGCCGTGTCCCCGGTTATGGACTTTTTGAGTATCTAGTACTTGGATTATCATGTGAATCTCAACATGTTACTCTAAATTAAGTTTGTTGGGTTTTGTTTAATGATGATTACTTTAATTGGGATTGAGGATGCTGTCAACCATTCTTAATGTTTAACAACTACCATGATAGTAAATAAAATTTATTCCTTTGTTGTAGGGAAAAATTGGCTTTACGCAAAACTGTAACCATAGAGCTTTCCACCAGCCAAATATGCATATAGTATAGCAGTTTCATTCCATTACCCTCTATGTGTTACTTTGCCAGCATATTCCATGTGCTGGCCCGTTTCGGGCTGCAACGTTAATGTTGCAGACTTTTCAGACGACGATTAAGGAGTTTTTAGGTCATGGTTCTATACTCAGTGATGCCATTGGAGTTGATGGACTCACTTATCTTCCAAGCCTTCCGTTGTTATCGTTATTAGATGGCCTTAAGCCATATTTATTGTAATAAGTTCTCTATTGAGACATTCGATGTAATAAGTGTGTGATTGCTACTCTGTTATAAATCCTCCGAGTACTGTGTGGTGTCAGCATTACTGATCCAGGGATGACACCGGAGCACAGAGATTGGACCGTTTGAGGTCTGGTCGCTACAGAGATGGTATCAGAGCACACGCTGACTGTAGGACACGACCACTAAGCTAAAGACCTAGATCACTATTCACTCTCTTCTCTTCTAACCTCTCATCTTTTCTACTCTTTAGGATGGCGGATGCAAGGAACAAGTTCACACAACCAGATGAAGATACACCCTTTGGACGTCACTTGAAGGAAGTCACGAGATACCTGAACATAGGAGTACCCAGCTTCACCGAAACCTACAACGCCACTTTACCTGAAGAAGAGCGCTGGATGATTCAAGTTCAAGTCCCAGGAAGGACGTTCATGCCAGTCACCGAGCCCATAGGGTTTTCTTTTGATGCACCAACTTGGAATCTAGGAAAGAGCATGGTAGCTCACATCTCCATGAGACGCATTGGAGAAGTCTACCTCAATGATCTCAAGGATACTATCTACCAGATTTGTGGGCACCGAGATGAGCACTGGGAGATGATCAGCACTAGAAAGGATAGATCAGTTGCAACTTTTATCCAAGAGTTAAACCATCACATTCGACGATAGGAGAAGCAGATGTGCGCCGACATGATAAACCTGAAGAAGGCAAGGACAAGAATCTAGGAACTGGAGTAAGAACTCAAGGCTACATGTGAAGATTATGAAGAGGAAATTGAAGTACTAGTGGATAAGAATGCCGACCTAACAATGAAGCTAGCAATATTTATGGGAGGCCCTACACCAGTAGATGAAGACGAAGAACCCAAGGAGATTCGCCCGGAAGACTACATCATCATCGACGACACCGACTCGGACCCAGATGATAGCGATGATGACTATGTTGATGAAGCTGGAGCAGATATCATGGAGTCTACAACCGAAGAATATTTCTAGTAGACCACCTCATCAGTAGTAGTAGTCCACCATGTAAATATACTAGTCCGAGCACTTTTGCGATAGTTAGATCGATTGTATGCCCTTGTTTGATTGAATGAAGTGAATTGTTTGCTTTTGCCTCATGTGCATATGGGTAGTGTTTTCTCTTTAGACCCCCTCTATTCTTACATCTCATCTTTTCTAAACCCTCAGATGCCTCCGAGATGTGACCCCAGATTTACATTTCCACCGGAGCTCACCCAGTTGATCCAGCAGCAGAACACATTGATGCAGTTGCTAGTCCAGAATCAGAATCAGGGGAACAACAACAACCCACCACCACCACCACCTGTTGATCACTTAGCCTGTTTTCTTAGGCTGAATCCGCCGGTGTTTTCCAGTAGCACCGAGCCGATAGTAGCAGATGATTGGCTCCGCAAGACAGCTACAGAGTTGACCACAACAGGATGCACAGATGCGGAGAAGGTGAAGTTTGCCGCACATCAGCTTGAAGGACCCGCAGCATCATGGTGGGAGAATTTCACAGCCACTTTCCCTGTCGACACTGTCACATGGGACCAGTTTTAGCAGGCCTTTCGTACTGCCCATGCTTCAGCAGGAGCTATGGCCATGAAGAAGCGTGAGTTTCACAACTTGCGCCAAGGAGGATGGACAGTTGGCCAGTATCTGGAGGACTTTAGTAAATTAGCACGTTATGCCCCAGATGACGTTGCTACGGATGCAGCCAAGCATGAGAAGTTTCTGGAAGGACTGAATGATGAGTTGAGCATGCAGTTGATGGTAGAAACCTTCAACAACTACCAGGAGTTGGTAGACCGTGCTCTTATGATTGAAGGCAAGCAACAGCAAATTGAGAACCGCAAGAGGAAGTATGGACAAGGAAAGTACAATTCAGGAGCTCAGCAGAAGCCACGTTTTACCCCTAGACCGGGAGGACATTTTCAGCATACCCATGGAGGAGGTAGCTTGCACAATCACAATGGCACCAGGAATGGTAATGGCAATGGAGGAAGCAACAGCCAGAATCGTACCAACCCATCAACCCCAGCCAAGAAAGACCTGAGCCAAGTCACTTGCTTTAAGTGTCAGAAGACCGGACATTATGCCAATGAATGTCCTGAAGGCCAGAATGGCGATGGAAGTTCTGGGAAGAAGCCGAACCCTTTCAACAGGGGACACGTGAACCACGTTAACGTGGAGGAGGTTGAAGAGCAGCCGGATGCCGTAATCGGTAAGTTTTTGGTTAAGTCATTTACTGCACTCGTTCTTTTTGATACTGGTGCATCACATTCATACATATCAAGGGGATTTGTGGATAAGTATAACCTGCCCACTAAGGTTCTTAGAACACCTATGCTAGTAAGATCACCAGGAGTGGAGTATATGGCCAGTCAAGGATGTTTTCAAGTGCCATTGAGTATAGGTAGGCATGTGTTTCCATTGGATTTAATCATTTTGGAATCACAAGGATTGGATGTAATTCTGGGTATGGATTGGCTGTCGATGTATGGAGGAAACATCGATTGCGCCAGTAAGACAATTTTGCTTACCACCCTAGAAGGGAGAAGGATCAAGTATGTATCCCGACATGTGCCAAAAGGGACTCAAGTAAATTGTTTAACAGGAGTTGTGCAGGAGGAAGTACCAGTGGTAAGGGATTTCCCTGAAGTATTTCTAGAGGAGTTACCAGGCATGCCACCGGATAGAGATATTGAGTTTTTGATTGAGCTATTGCCAGGCACAGGGCCAATATCAAAGAGACCATACAGGATGCCTGCAAAGGATTTGGTGGAAATTAAGAAGCAGATTAAAGAGTTGCTGGATAAGGGATATATTCGCCCAAGTTCTTTGCCATGGGGATCGCCAGTACTTCTAGTGGAGAAGAAGGATGGATCGTTAAGGATGGTTGTTGATTATCAAGGATTGAATGAAGTAACGATCGAGAATAAGTACCCACTACCAATGATCAATGATCTGTTTGATCGATTGCAAGGAGCTAAGGTATTTTCCAAGATCGATCTGCGATCAGGATACCACCAGTTGAAGATTCGACAATAGGATATTCCTAAGACAGCTTTTACCACCAGGTATGGGATGTACGAGTATACCGTTATGTCATTTGGTCTGACTAATGCACCTGCATATTTTATGAACATGATGAACAAAGTGTTTATGGAGTTCTTGGATAAGTTCGTCGTGGTGTTCATTGATGATATCCTGGTTTACTCGAAAAATGAAGAGGAGCATAAGGAGCATTTGCGTTTGGTACTTGGTAAGCTCAGAGAACATCAGTTGTATGCCTAGTTCAGCAAATGTGAGTTTTGGTTGAAGGAAGTAGGATTCCTCGGACACGTTATATTCGGAGAAGGAATAGCAGTAGATGCCACCAAGGTTGATACCGTGACCAAGTGGGAAGCACCAACCACGGTTGGAGAGATACGGAGTTTTCTTGGACTCGCGGGATACTACCGGATATTCATTGAGAATTTCTCCAAGATTGCAAAGCCTATGACGGAGTTATTAAAGAAGGATACCAAGTTCAAATGGACTGAGGAATGTGAGTCTAGTTTCCAGGAGTTGAAGAAACGCTTGGTTAGTTCACCAGTGTTGATTTTGCCAGATCAGACCAAGGACTATGAGGTGTATTGCGATGCTTCACGTCGAGGACTTGGAGCAGTGCTTATGCAGGAAGGGAGAGTTGTTTCATATGCCTCAAGACAACTGAAACCTCATGAGTTGAATTATGCTACGCATGATTTGGAATTAGCAGCCGTAGTGCATGCATTGAAAACATGGAGACATTTCCTCATTGGAAACCATTGTGAGGTGTACATGGATCATAAGAGTTTGAAATACATTTTCACACAGAAGGAGTTAAACCTCAGACAAAGGAGATGGTTGGAGCTCATCAAGGATTATGATATGAGATTGTATTACCATCCCGGAAAGGCTAATGTAGTAGCTGACGCATTAAGCCATAAGAGCCATGTCAATACATTAATGACGGGAGAAATACCAAGGGAGTTATCCAAAAATCTTCGAGAGTTATGTTTGGAAATAGTTCCGAGAGGCTATGTAGCAGCATTGGAGTCTAGTCAACTTTGATGGATAGAATCAGAGAAGCTCAAAAGACTGACAAGGAGATTGCCTCTATAAAGGAGAAAATAAGCGAAGGAAAGGCTAAAGGATTTCGTGAGGATGAGCACGACACCCTATGGTTTAAAGACCGTGTTTATGTGCCTAATGACCCGGAGATCAGGAAGTTGATTCTGCAAGAGGCACGCGATTCACCATGTTCGATTCACCCAGGAAATGCCAAGATGTATTTGGATTTGAAGGATATTTTCTGGTGGACCAGAATGAAGAAGGATATTGCGGAGTATGTAGCAGTTTGTGATGTGTGTCAGAGAGTAAAGGCAGAGCATCAGAAGCCTGCAGGATTGTTACAACCATTGCCGATACCCGAATGGAAGTGGGATAAGTTAGGCATGGATTTCATCACGGGATTACCCAGGACTTGTTCAGGCTATGACTCGATTTGGGTTGTAGTCGATCGGTTGACGAAAGTAGCTCATTTCATCCTAGTAAAGACCACTTACACCAGTGCTAAGTTGGCAAAGATATACATGACCAGGATCGTATGTCTGCATGGAGTTCTGAGGAGTATCGTATTAGATAGAGGAACCCAGTTTACCTCAAAGTTCTGGAAGCAGTTGCATGAAACTTTGGGTACCAAGCTAGAGTTCAGCACAGCTTTTCATCCATAGACAGATGGACAGACCGAGAGAGTCAATCAGATTTTAGAGGATATGCTGAGAGCTTATGCGCTAGATTATGGATCTAGTTGGGATGACAATTTTCCATATGCAGATTTCTCTTACAACAACAGTTACCAAACCAGTTTAAAGATGGCCCCTTTCGAAGCTTTGTACGGAAGGAGGTGCAGGACACCGTTGTCGTGGGACGAAGTTGGAGACCGCCAGTTGTTTGGGCCTAATTTGATTAAAGAGTCTGAACAGAAGGTGAAATTGATTCGCGATAGGCTCAAGATAGCCTAGTCCAGGCAGAAGAGCTACGCAGATTCTAAACGCAAGGAGACAGTTTACGAAGTCGGAGACCGAGTTTATCTTCGAGTATCTCCACTTCGGGGAACAAAGCGTTTTGGTGTTAAGGGAAAGTTAGCGCCACGATTTGTAGGACCATATCGAGTTTTGGAGTGTATGGGAGAAGTGGCCTACAAGTTGGAATTGCCCGAAGGATTGTCAGGAGTTCATGATGTGTTCCACGTTTCTCAGTTGAAGAAGTGCCACGCGGAGATGGCTGACATACCCTTGAGAGACACAATGCCATTGGAAGCAATTCAGTTGGATAACGATTTGACCTATGAGGAGAAACCAATTAAGATTCTCGAGTTTGCCAACCGAGTCACTCGCAGCAAGGTTATCAAGTTTTGCAAAGTTCAGTGGAGCAACCACACGGAGGATGAAGCCACCTGGGAACGAGAGGAAGATTTGCTCAAAGACCACCCTCACCTATTTTCTAGCCAACCCGAATCTCGAGGGCAAGATTCATCTTAAGGGTGGTAGGTTTGTAACATCCCAAATTTTCAATTTGGAATGTTATACACTAGATCATCATTGCATATCATATTTTATTTGCTTTTGGTTTTGATCCTAGAAATTCTACACAACTCAAGGACCCACGGAGAGAGTTGGGGATTTCGTTATTTTCATATTTGAGTTTTCTCAAATTTTGAGAATAGGATCATTTGATTTTAATTATTTTATCATCAATTATTTCTATTACAAAAATATGAGAGAGGGAATAAAATGACTTTCCCAAAATAAAGAAATATTGAGGATTTAATAATAAAATCAAATAAGATTTTGTTTCGGAGTTTTTCATTATTTTATTTGAATTTAGGAAAAATGTGCATTTTCAAAATTTCATTTAGGCCCCAAATAAATGTTCACCTTGTGCGGCTTGTTTTTAGAAGCCCGGGAAAATTTATTTCGGGATTTTTGGAGTCCGTTTAGTATTTCTTTCTATTTTTCTTCTGCGCGTAATTATTTAAAAAAAATCGCACCGACCTACGGGCCGTGTGCGGCCGGGACTCCGGCCTGACTAGCCTTTATAAGCCGGCCCACCCCCGGGCCGAAACCCTAGCCCCGAGCCGCCCCAGCCCCAGCCTCGCCCGAGCCGCCGCCGCCGCGCCGCCGCCCGCCGCCCGAGGTCGCCTCGAAATCCATGCCGCCGTTTTTTTTAAAAACCGTTCGGTTTTTTCGTCGGTTTTTTTTTCTGTTTTTTTAAATAGATCGGTTTTTCCGATTTATTTAATTAGTGAGCGTTCGTCCATTCGTTCTAGCAAACGTTCGTCGTTTTTCTTTTTCTCGGATTTTCCGCGATTATTTTCTGATCGCGATTTCTGATCCGATTTTCGTTTTAGTATAACTTTTCGCTCGTTTATCGGAATCAGGCGATTCAAGCGCCTGGAGTTTCGTCTCGAAACCCTCTATCCGTTTAACCAACTTAAACAAGTTTTTTCTACTGTAAAAATTGCCTTAGATCCAGATTAGTAGAATGAAGTTGTTTTCTTTCACTGTTTGACTTTCGTTGCTTCGTTTGATTTGATTCTTTTTGCCAACCGGAGTTCTTAAGGTAAACTTTCTGGTTAGATCTCTTATTTGAGTTTTACCTGTGCATTAGATGAGTGCTTATTGTATGCTTGTTTGTTTGTCTGTGATAGAATACCCGGAGTGCGCCGCCTGTTACTTTGAATCTCTAGGTTTCGCGGATCATCAGCAAGGCAAGTAACACTTTGATCATACCTTTCCTACTACCCAGTTTTATTGTATTAGATCAATCCTCACACATTGCATGATTAGGATCTAACTAAATTGTGGGATGGGAAGTAGTTGAGGTAGTACCTATTACCTGTTTTATTATCAAACCTTTGGGAGTTACTTCTACGTTTGCCATTATGCCATGCTATGCTAGTAGACGTGGATTGGGTGAGTGATATCCATGACAGATGTGAGTTTGTTAATTAATGGTTTATCTAAGGTGGCAACTTAAATACACATCTGGGTGGATTGAGGTACCTGGGTATTCCAGGATTGCCTGTTTCTTTTTGGACCGCCACCCAGGCTCAAAGGGATCATGAGATTATTCATACTAGAAACTTTTGTGTGCAGCCACAAGCCATTATGGGCTCTGGCATAGTTGATTAAGTCGTGCGAACTCTTACAGGGTAGACTAGCAGATGTAGGGGAAAGTAGGTGTAACGGTCTATCCATCGTAAGGTGCTAGCACTTCTGAAAGACTATGTCTCCATCATCCGTCTTCTCAAACACCATGTAGTGCGAGAAACGAAACGGAGGCGATCGAGTCTTGTGGGGAAAAGTGCGCAAACCTCTGCAGAGTGTAATAAACTAATCATGATTAGTCGTGTCCCCGGTTATGGACTTTTTGAGTATCTAGTACTTGGATTATCATGTGAATCTCAACATGTTACTCTAAATTAAGTTTGTTGGGTTTTGTTTAATGATGATTACTTTAATTGGGATTGAGGATGCTGTCAACCATTCTCAATGTTTAACAACTACCATGATAGTAAATAAAATTTATTCCTTTGTTGTAGGGAAAAATTGGCTTTACGCAAAAATCTAACCATAGAGCTTTCCACCAGCCAAATATGCATATAGTATAGCAGTTTCATTCCATTACCCTCTATGTGTTACTTTGCCAGCATATTCCATGTGCTGACCCGTTTCGAGCTGCAACGTTAATGTTGCAGACTTTTCAGACGACGATTAAGGAGTTTTTAGGTCGTGGTTCTATACTTAGTGATGCCGTTGGAGTTGATGGACTCACTTATCTTCCAAGCCTTCCGCTGTTATCGTTATTAGATGGCCTTAAGCCATATTTATTGTAATAAGTTCTCTATTGAGACATTCGATGTAATAAGTGTGTGATTGCTACTCTGTTATAAATCCTCCGAGTACTGTGTGGTGTCAGCATTACTGATCTAGGGATGACACCGGAGCACAGAGATTGGACCATTTGAGGTCTGGTCGCTACAAGAATCTACAGAGACCCTCTGTTTGAGTTGCTCCGAAGGACCACCATCATCCACTGCCTTACTAATTTCCTTCAGCTGTATTGATTTTGCATTGTGAAGTCAACCCGATAAGAAAAAGAATAAAATTCACTCTTCAGAACTCACATGCATGATACTGATGAAGACTACTCGGATGAAAGGCAAACACATGATACGAGGATGTAATATGTACGAAAAACAGGACGACGTGACATATTCACACCTATGATGTGGTAACTAAGAAGAAGGCATTTCAACAAATTAGAAGCACTGTAAGCTAGACATCATATGAAAGATGCAACCAATATCACTCTGCCAAGTTCAAACGGTGTGGCGTTTCAACAAATTAGAAGCGGGACATGCTAGAAATCATATGCAAAACGCAACCAATATCAAAGTGGCAACTTAAAGGTGCCTCATCATAAGTGACTGATGCGGGATATGCAAGAACAGTAGTTGGATGTAAAAACATGGTGTGATCAGATATAGTATGTAAAAACACGTGTCAGATTCACAGGCATGATGTGTAAAGTGAGCGTATGCAATTCAACAAAGTTAGAAGCAATACAAGCTAGACATCATATGTAACATGCAACCACATATAATAGTGCCAAGTTAGAGCAAACACCTATGATGGTGGAGTATGGGAGATGTGTTGATCATCTACACAGCTATGTTGACTGTCTAGCCTTGCTTTGTCTTGCGAATCTTGTTGGGAGGATGGTGGAGTAGAATCTATAGAGACCCTCCGTTTCAGCTGCTCGGAAGGACCACCATCATCCAATGCCTTACCTATTTCCTTTCGCTTTATTGATTTTGCATTGTGAGGTCAAACCGACAAGAAAAAGGAATAAAATTTGCTCTTTAGGACTCATTCATGCATGATACTGATGAACACTACTCTGATAAAAGGCAAAATCATGATAGGAGGATGGAATATGTACGAAAAACTGTACGGCTTTACATATTCACACCTATGATGTGGTAACTAAGCAGAAGGCAGTTCAACAAATTAGAAGCCCTGCAAGCTAGACACCATATGGAAGGTGCAATCAATACCACTCTGCCAAGTTAAAACTGTCTCATCATAGGTGACATTCATCAAATTCGAAGCACTACATGCTAGAAATCATATTCAAGACGCAAACCAATATCACACTGCCAACTTAAAGGTGTCCCATCATAAGTGACTGATGTGGGATACACAAGACGAGTAGTTTCATGTAAGAACATAGTGTGATAGACAAATATAGTATGTACCAAAAACATTAAGGCGTGTCATATTCATACGTATCATGTGTAAGCTAAGAAAATGCAGTTTACACTAATTAGAAGCAATACAAGCTAGACACCATATGTAACATGCAACCAGATATCACACTGCCAAGTTAGAGCAAGCACCTGGGATGGTGGAGTATGGGAGAGGAGACTTGGAACTTGTAATGCACTAGCAGTACGAGGAGAATCCGTACAAATGCTTTGTTTACGTTGCTGCAGAGGACCACCATCATCGCCTTCCTTACTCTTTCCCTTCCTCTTTTTGATTTTGCCTTGTCAAGTCAAACCCACAAGAAAAAGGAATAAAATTTGCTCTTCAGAACTCATTGATGCATGATACTGACGAACACTACTTTCATGTAAGGCAGCCGCATGATAGGAGGATGGAATATGTATGAAAAAACAGGACGGCGTGACATATTAACATGTATGATGTGTAAAGTGTAAACTAAGCACAAGGTGCTTGAACTAGTTAGAAGCAATGCAAGCTAGAAACCATATGAAAGATGAAACCAATATCACTCTGCCAAATTAAAAGGGTGGCCTCATAAATGTATTTGACCAAATTAGAAGCAATACATGGCAATAGGCTAGAAATAATATGCAATGAATAAAGGTGTCTCATCGTAAGTGATTGATGCAGGATATAGAAGAGAGGTAGTTTCATGTAAGAACATCGTTAATAGATAGATGTAGTATGTATCGAAAATAGGAAGGCATGTCATATTCAAAGGTATAATATGTAAACTAAGCAGATGCAATTTACTCTAATTAGAAGCATTACAAGCTAGACACCGTATCCAACATGCAACCACATATCACACTACAAAGTTACAGCAAGCACCTGCGATGGTGGTGTAGGGGAAATGCGGTCTTCAAGTAAAGAGCTACGTTCAATATCTTCATTTAGACTTGCTGTTTCTAGAGAATCATGTGGGGGGGATGAAACTGCACTCTTTATTGGAGTAGCACGTCTCATACTAACCCACGGGTGTGACTGTCTCATCATAAGTGATAGATGCAGGATACACAAGAACAGTAGTTTGATGTAAGAACATGGTGTGGTAGGCAGATGTAGTATGTACAAAAAATATGAAGGCATGTCATATTCACATGTATAATGCATAAGCTAAGGAGATGCAATTTAACAAATTAGGAGCAATACGAGCTAGGCACCATATGCAACATGCAACCAGATATCACACTGCCATGTTAGAGCAAGCACCTGGGGTTGTGAAGTAGGGGAGATGATATCTGGAACTTGCACTACAGTAGGAGTAGCAGGAGAATCTGTAGAGATCATTTGTTTCTGTTGCTCTAGAGTACCACCATCATTCCATGCGTTCGTCCTTTTAGATTTTGCCTTGTCAAGTAAACACACAAGAAAAAGGAATGAAATTTTCTTTCCCAAATACGTTGATGTATGATACTAACAAATACAAATTTTATGTAAGGCAACCACATTGTAGGAGGATGGAATATGTACGAAAAATGCTAAGCAGAAGGCATTTCAACAAATTGGAAGCAATGCAAGCTAGACACCATATGAAAGATCCAACCAAAATCACTCTACCAAGTTAGGAGTGTCTCATTACAAGTGGCATTTCAACAAATTGGAGGCAATACATGTTTGAAATGATATGCAAGATGTAACCAATATTACACTATCAATTTGAAGATGTCTCGTCAGAAGTGATCGATGAGGATACATAAGAAAAGTAGTTTGATGGAAGAACATGGTTAATAGAAAGACGTAGTATGTACCAAAAACAGGAAGGCATGTCATATTCACAGGTATAATGGGTTAACTAAGCAGATGCAGTTTACCCTAATTAGAAGCATTACAAGGTAGACACCATATGCAACACGCAACCACTTATCACATTGCCAAGTAAGAGCAAGAACATGCGATGTTGGTGTAGGGGAATTGCGGTCATCAACTAGAGAGCTATGTTGACTATCTTCATTTAGCCCTGTTGTTTCTTGAGAATCATGTGGGGAGGATGACACTGCACTCTTTAAACAAGTAGCGCGTCTCACAGTAACCCACTGGGGTGACTGTCTCATCATAAGTGATTGATGAGGGATACAAAAGAGCATTAGTTTGATGTAAGAACATGGTTAATAGACATATGTAGTATGTATCAAAAATAGGAAGGCATGTCATTATCAAAGCTATATTGTGTAAAGTAAGAAGATGCAATTTAACCAAATTGGAAGCAATACAAGCTAGACACCATATGCAACATGCAACCACATTTGACAGCTCGAAGTTAAAGCAAGCACCTAGGATGGTTGTGTGTGGAAATTGAGATCATCAACTGCAGAGCTACGTTTACTGTCTCCGTCTGCTGACACTACACCCTTTAGAGCGCTAAAACGCTTAGAGCTTATCTTTGAATTACACTAGATCGGCTTCTGTCTTTTCTTTTGTGTATTCATCAACACTGCGTCAAAGTCTGAAATACCCATGCATAAAAAAACAATAGTGTGAGTATGGGTGAAGTGTGTGCACAAGTAGTATAGTGTTAAAGTAGCAGATAGCAGGTGGGTGAGAAATAAATGACGGGAGACATATGATAGCTCTACAACATGCATGGCACATGAAATTACTAGATTCTAGGATTTTGAAATATGAGCACATGGATGGCTGGGAAATGCACATGCTCCTCCAGCACACCACAAGGTGTGGTCCTATGAAAATAACAGTCGACTGAAAAAATAGGCCAGTCCATTTTTTCTGCATCGTCCGATGTACAAAGAACATGCACATTGCCTTCATCTACCTCCAGCCAGTCAGTGTTGATGATCTTCCTCGAAACGCCAGTGACCACCGGCCCAGTCCCCTGCCTCCGCCCTCCCCTCGACCTCACGCACCACCGTGCTTGGCACCGCCCCCCGGCCATCCCTTCAAGCCCCGCCGACCTCCAGATAGGGCGCAAGCAGCTCCTGCGCCCCATGCCCCTATGATAGACACTGATGCGCCGCTTCCCCAACGAACAGGCAGACTAGGTGCTCCGCGCGCCTAAGCGGGTGCTGCTTCTTCTAGTTGTGAATCAACTGGCCCTAAATTGAAATCCAGGAAGGCGACTGACCTCTAGCTAAGGTTGAATAGTAAATGGGAGGAAACCTTGTGCATTTAGTATCACGAAGAAGGTGCAGTAAGAAGCGCTCAACTAGTTTCTTTCGTGGGATGAATAAGGTGTGAGCAGAGACGTAAGATTTGCATGAATAAGGGAATGGGAGTACCTCTTTCTGCTGGTAGTGTTGTGTCCTCCTTCTGTTTTTCCAATGATCTTCTTGTGGTTCGCTGGAAACGAGAAGCTGTGGAGGACGATGGATTGGACAAACCCATGGACAAGTTGTTGAGTGTGGTGCACTGGTCGTCGATCGGTGGCGGGGAACCAGATCCAAGGCGACGAATGATGGTGTAGTGGGAACAGCCGCAGTGTGGTGGACGGTCGCGATAGTGGAGCAGCAGCGGTGAGGCGCAGGACGGCGTGGTCGAAGTGGTTCTGGTAGGACGCACGTCGGTGTCGGCGTCGACGTCGTGGAGGCAGCTCTGCCTCCACTTCAGCTGCTAAGTCCTTGAGGGCGTTGTGGTTGCGGTTGTGTTGGACGACGATGTTGGGGTACCGGCTCCAGCGTGATGGAGGAGGTTGACGGTGGATTGGGCGCGATGAGGTGGAGGACGGAAGAGGTTGGGGTTTCACGGCTGGTGGAGAGGACGTTTTGGCGCCCATGGAGTATGAATGGGGAAACCAAGGGAGGGGGAACTAAGGGGGAATAATGTTTCGGTTCGGGGCGCACGTGTTTGAAATTTGGGGAAAGTTGCAAACTTTGCCCCCATCTAAAATTTCAGACATATTGCGGGTAGGGGGTAGGACAGTAATCTCAGGTGTCCCAAATGGTGGGCGGGATAGATTTCGGCCGAACGCATGGGTGTTTAGGCGCCCACGGCGTATGAATGCTTCTCGGAGGCGGTTGAGACTGGCGTCTTGGTGAAGTTACAAACCTACCCCGGTTTAGAACTTTGGACATGGGGCCGATAGGCTATACGGGTCAGAGTCAGGACAATAATTTCCTACCACCAAACATTAGTCTCGTGCGGCTTCGTGTGACCAGAGGCTTATTTGGCGCTTCATTCAATATTTGGGAGCAGAAGCATTAACTTTTTCAGTTTTCTTGAATTGAACTTTTAGGATTTGTGAAACTTTACAAATCTTGACTCTTGAAAATCCTAAAACTACGATTATTTTGGAATGGACGGGGTACATTTGAATATACATTGTACATGATTCTATATTAAAAAATATGCAACTTACCTCAATTCATGCATGGTTCCACATATAATCTCCTTGGTTGCAAAAAAAATAGTTAGACATGCGTATGAATATATAGCATGTTCAAACGCACAACAAAGATTGATGCCCCCTTTTAGATCTGATTTACAAATGCCATTATCTCAGATTCAAATAGATGAATGCACTTCGTGTGAATTCGAATCTTTGAAACCCCCTTATGTTGAATTCAACATGTATTCTATTTCATAGCTAGCAATTTGGAATGTATCCATGTAAGTGAAAATTGTATAAAGTGCTTGACACTAACAACATGGAGTGCACTAATTAATGTTTATATATGAATTGCAAAAGCAATGCATTGTCTGAATTTCAAACCACTCTCACTCTATGGATCGATAATATGAAATAAACCCATGCACATGCTAGAATTCAGTAGACTATGGGTGTCTGATAAACCGATGTTTGTTCATACGCAAATTGCAAAATTCATGATCTCATCCAAAAATAATAATGCCATTTATATTTTAATTTAATGCGTAGAACCGCCTTTTACACGTAGATGCACTATGCCTTGGCCCGTTCTCACACACGCACTATATATCTCTCTATCTGACGCATAAGTGCACACACTTTATATACATCGACATTTCTCTCACACATGCTCATAATCTCTCCCGGGGTGTCTCACTCACACACTCTCTATATATCTCCCTCTCTCTTTCTTACTACTATGTACCACTCTTTTCACTAATCTCAGTTGGAGAACACTATTTCTCTCACATGCATATATACACAAGCACGGTCTCTACTAGCCCTCTATAGGCACATATATGTGCCTACGTGTCTCCCGCACGCACATTATCTTTATGCCTCTCTCCCACACATTGCCCCCACCTCTCTCTTAGTAGTTGGCAGATATGATTCCATCAGATCATTCGGTAGGATATCCATGACTGTTAGGCTGAATGGTAATATGAGGCAAAGTTTTACCCAATTCCGGGCCGTTGCAGTTGAGCAAGAAGCCTACTCCTGGTACTGTATATTTGTGATACGAGTGTGTACAAAGTACACGTGAATACCAGGCATAGTGCATGTGTGTATAATATCGACGAACTAGCCCCTAGATTATATAACATACTCGAGACCTAGGGTTACAAATCATATATATTCGGCTTATCATCAATGGGGATAGAATCCTCCACGACTTTGGTAACTTCATCTTGTATGCCGAGTCCTCCACATGGGTCTTCATATAACGCGTCTCGGTCCAACCTCTGTGGCGCGGGATGGAACCGACCCACGAGTCCTCACGTTGACCCACCACGCCTAGAAATTATGTGCCCACCACACCCCACACACAATCGGCCACTAAGAAAATAAGCATATACAATAGTACAAAGTTATACATGAAATTTAATTGCATGGTGCATCCAATAATATTTGTTCTACATTGTGAATGTTCATATTTTCTCCTAAAATATTAGTCACGGGAAAGATAAACGAAGGGAATATCTCTCCTTGTCTCCACCGGACACCCCCTCTCTCTACACCACTTTCACGTACGCACACAAACTATCTCTTGTCCCTCTAAAAGTATCCCCCTGACACATTCACGCGTTACAGTCACTGTATTTCAAGCGAAAGCACTATACGGTCACATGACTTCAGAATATGCTCATTACGGTCACCGTATACATTCTCGTGGTGATCAGACGGTATCTAGCTCACGATACGTCTCCGTATTCTCTTGATGACACTGACGGACATTGTATTTAATGCGTGCTCCGTATTTTGTTGACGACACTTATGGCCATTGTATTTGAAGTGAAAGCACGATATGGTCATTGGACTTCAGAATAAGCTCATCACGGTCACAATATACATTTTGTGGTGCTAACCAACCTGTGGTTGGATGGTTAGGAGGACAGTGGTTTCCCCAGCCCACTAGGGTTAAAGTCCTGGTGCTCGCATTTATCTTGGATTAATTTTCAGTATTTTCCGGTGATGTGCATTCAGTGGGAGGAGACATTCCCCTCGACTACGAGGCACCAATGGTGACTTTGTAAAATCTCAAGATCATATGCTGGCTCACTCTCTCGAAGGTGCTCATAGGGATAGGGTGTGCGTGTGTGTGCTTATAGCGGTGAGTGTTTGCGCGTGTATACGAGCGCTTGCGTATGTAATGTGTTAAAAAAATACATGTCGTGATTATACGGTCACTGGCTCACCCGTACAACTCCGTAATTTGTTGATGACACGATCAATTTACAAGTCAAACGTTTCACGTGGCGCAACTAGTATTGCACCATCGGCGCGCGTAACCATGGGGCCCACCCGTCAGCGTGTATATGAAAGAAAGAAATGGTAGCTTGAGTCTGTGTTAATAAAATACATTTTATGGTGAACATACGGTCGCTGGCTCACCATACAGCTCCGTAATTTGTTGATGACATGATAAATTGACCATTCAAACGGTCCACTTTCACCAAGGCACATTACCATAGGGCCCACCTGTCAGCGCGTATATGAAAGACAGAAATGGTAATAAATTAGTGTACAGTGGGGATTCATAGTCGTTAGACCTCTAGTTGGCAGCCCGGGCGCTCTAACCACAACTTACAAGGATTGCCTTGTGATGATATGCTGAGCCGACCATTTAATTGCACGCACGTACGAGCCACTATGGTGAATACAAACACATCACACATGCGCACAAACACGCCCGCAACACCCGCATGCATGCATGCAATACTCACACGTACACATGCACGCACGTAACATTCACACGAACACACGCACGCGTGTAGACGTGCAACACTGACACATACACATGCACTCACAAACACATGCATGCAGGTACACATGCATGCAACACTGAAATGTACACATGCACGCACGCAACACTCGCATGCCTACATGCACACAACACATGACGCAAGACACACGCTCAACCTATACGTGCATGCACCCTTTGTTAAGGACATGGATTGTTACGGGTATTAATCAATCTTATCTGTGACAAACAGAACATTCACGTTTGCAGCGGTCTTTATGAATCACAACGCATCGAACGGGCTATCAACGTATATATGAAAATTTTAAAATTCTCTTACATCATATAGTAGGCTTATCAACCTACATGAATTAGATGACATCACACTCAATGAATAATCATCAGTTTATGAAATGCCTGCTTCTCACCGCCCTGGCCCACCAAAAGGTCCTCTGCCATGTGCAACATGCGTTGGGTCACTGACATGTAGGCCAGGTACCCAACGAGCCCACAAGTTAGTGGAAGAACAGCGTGGTGTCCTACGTCAGGGTCGAGGGTGCCGCTCGTTGCACGCCCGGCTGAACACGCCTCCTTCCCACATTCAAACGCCTCCATGAAACCCGTGCGGAAGCCGGGAAACCCACTCTGGACACACGTCCGTTCATGACCGAGCCGACATTAAATGCAACGCCAACCGAGCTCCTCCTGTCCGCCGTCTATTTAATCTCCTATTTAAATGAGGCGAGACGCCGGCCAAGAATCGCACACCTCCGCCGCTCCCCTATATCCTCCTTCACCATTTTCTCTGCTCTTACAATGGCTTACGAAGAGTAGTTATTCGGCATCCAAGCTGGCTGGGTGGCCCACCGAGCCCGTCGGGTACGAGCTATGCAGCTCGCTGATCCACCTCCCTCCCCTTGCCCAACGGAGCCAGTTGTCGCCCCAAGCCGGCGCGTGGTTCATCAACTCGCCGCTCCAGGCCAACTCGATGAGGAGCAGGGAGCTGCTCCACGTCGGCACAGCGGGGAGCACGGGTGTCGTCGCCGTCGTCCACGCCGCCGCCTCATTCGCGCCTCCCGTATTTGCGACCGTGTCTCCCATTTCTGTGGCCGAGACTCCCATGCCTACGGCCGTGCCATGCAAGCAGAGACAGAAGCCAGGTGCGTGGAGAGCGACGAGTCGATGACCAGCGCCTCCGCATCCGCCGCCATCATCGAGGAGAAGTAGGACATGGGAGGCCGCCGCCGCTTGGGTCCCATGAAGGCCACTGCCGAGGCGACGCCAGCGTACACAACAAGTGTCTTGTCGGATCCTTCTGTTGCGAGGACCTTCGTCAACCCCGCATGGCCTCCACAGAAGCAGAGAAGCCCCTTTCGGACTCCATCTTGGGAATCAGCCAATGGTGCCAGTTGAGTGGTGGGGAAGCAAGACATCCTTTGTGCTTAAGCATATAGCTCCGGGGCTCCCAACAGTCCGGTGATCGTGCTGCCGGACATGAGGAAGACAAATGGATCCGCGGGCGACCATTTAGGCTAGGTATTATTATACCGGTGATGTTCAGGAGTAGCACTACTTAGTTGATTTGAATGTAAAATCCGTCATGTTTATATGAAAATCCGGTATTTTATATGAATTCCGTCATTGTTTACATGAAATATCACCGTGTTCGCATGAATTCCGTTCGGTTGGTTGAGTTGCTGTCAGAATGTGTGTGTCTACGGTTGGATGGCGTAATTTGCAGGTCATCGGTCGGTCTACGGCCGGCTCGGGCGTCGTGGTGGGACAAAAAAGCGCAGCTCGTGTGAGCTCGTCTCCAACGCGCGTGCTGGAGGATGCATGAGCACCCGAGCTCTTCCTTGTTCATCGATGGCAAAGGCATGGGTGGACAAAAGGGTCACTAATATTTTGGCTACCCCGGGCAAGATCCAAACAGCCCCTTCCAGCCCCCTCCCAGCACATTCAAACCCCTCGTTTGTGATGAAATTTGCCATGTGTTGTTTTCATGATATTTTGCTGTGTGAAAACATATTTAAATATGAATGAATAACCAGTGCCCGCGGTCTTCTGCCGGGACACAGTTGGATGGCCTCATAGTAGTAGTAGTGTACAGTACTAGTACTACTAGATAGTGAGTGTTTACTACTGTATCATGTACTCCCTTCATTCCCAAATATTTGCCTTTCTAGAAATGTCAAATGGACTACAACATACAGACTTATGTAGACATATTTTAGAGTGTAGATTCACTCACTTTGCTTTGTATGTAGTCACTTGTTGAAATCTCTAGAAAGACAAATATTTAGGAATGGAGGGAGTACGTACTAATTGCAACGCATGCATGTGTTAGCAGTATAATGACCACGTACGAATTTGTTGGTAAGACTTGTGTAAGTTGGATCTTATATTATTGCTCTAACATGTGGTCAAAGTTAGCCTCCAAAAGACATTTTAGACCCTATATGGATTCAGGGAGTACATGCATTGCCGCGGTTTCTCTTAATCCTTGCATGCAATGTTTTTACTGAAGCTTGAAATGTGAATGGGAGGGACTACTACAACCCTTCCAAAAGAACTGTAGTACTAATGGTATCGTACTCCCTCTGTTCACCATCTCACATGTTCAGTACTTTTGCGAACTATGGAAGTAATAAATTTATTCCACCACTCAGCATCTATTATGGATACATTGTGGATTTCAAATTGAGTCATATAGACCGGAAAGTAGGCACTTAGGGCATCCACAATGTATGCTTTTTGTTTCCTCTAAGCCCTCTCTCTCCTCTTAGAGGCGGGCCTCTATACATTGCATGGACTGTCTCTAACAAAAAATTGGCTAGCATTGCGTCTAACCTTAGAGGCTTCCTCTAACAATGTAACAATCCATCTGGTCCCACTTGTCAGCCTTAGGAAGCATAAGAAAGTAGGAGTACAAGATAAATAGTACTGATTGGACAAATGTGGTGCTAATCAATACTTTTTAAATTTTTGCTATGGCCCACCTTAGAGGCTGGTTAGAGTCTCTATACATTGCGAGTTTTTCATTTCATAAGAGGCAAACCATGTGGGGCCTACCTTAGAGGAAAGGCTCTATACACTGGAGATGTTGTGTATTACTTTTTATGTGTCCCGTCAACTCGCAGAACAAGGAGAAGCTCGCTTAGTACGCCCTCTTCCCCGCCCACGGGCGTGGTGGCCCGCAGAGTCGCGTGACAAGGAGAAGCTTGCTTACTACGCGTACGCCCGCTCTCTCGCCCACGTGCGCGGTGGCTCGCAGGACGGGGAGAAAATTTTACTACTCCCTCTGTTAGACGTATATACTCCTCGTCCCTACCTTGGTTAGAGAGATTATCATATTGTTTGAAATATATGTCTTTTAGTAGTAGGAGTAGTACAGCAGTACATAGGAGTAGTACTACAACAATTTCCTTGGAGTCCGTGGTGCAGCAAGCTACCCTAGGCTATGTTACTACTCCCTCCTTTCTGGTTTATTGCTCAATTTCAAAATCTCTCCAACCAAGGTAGACAGTGAGTGGTGGAATTAATTTCGTAGTTTGCAGAAGTACTTAATTAGTATGCTCGTTTTTCTCAAAAATTTATGTTTACCGATGCATTAATTACAACGAATGCATGCATGACCACTAAATTTCCATGAACTTCTAGATGCATTGGTGAGTTTTCTATTAATAATGCCTGCATCGGGTGATTTAATGCACCTCGAAATCCAAACATGTGATGGTAAGTACTACTCCCTCCTTCCATCTATATAGGGCCTAATGTGTTTTCAAGACCGCCTTTGACTATGTATAAGATTAATAATACCTGAGATGCATAATGTGAAAATTATATCCTTGGAAGCTCTTTTCACGTACGAATTTGACGGTATGCTTTGTGTAACTTGCATGTCATATATTATTGCTCCAACACTTGGTCAAAGTTAGCCTCGAAAAACGCATTAGGCCCTATATAGATGGAAGGAGGGAGTAGTAGAATTGAGACTTATAAAACAGAAAAACATTTTTTTTAGATGAGCCCTATAAAACCAAAAAGGAGGGAGTAGTAAAGTAGTACTACCTCCATAGTGGGTACGTACTCCGTAAAATCAGATTTTCCGAAAACTAAGTCGCTCAACCTTTATTTGCTTTTTTCCCTTTCCGCCTTGTTGCCTCGAACATACTATGCCAAAGTCACCTGCCTGTCGCGTGGGAAAAGACCCGCCCTCGCCTTTTTTAGTCCGGGTTTGTATCGATGGATCGCGTGAAGCAGCAAAAACCAAGTCGTGACTTGTACTCCTCCGTCGTACTAAAAGAGTGGAGACGCTCGCTTTCATGAATTTTGTACTTCCTCTCTCCGACATGTGGGACATATAGCAACCGGGTCGACGTGTCATGCACCAAATAACAGTGCATAACAAAAGGGGGGACGCACCCCAGTCGTAGCGCCCCAGTAGTAGTAATGAGCAATAAGACGTCAAATCACAATGCCACACCTTTCCCCTAGACGGACGAAGCAACCATTATTTCACACTTTGCTGAATCCGCTTCATCATCATCTCCTTGAAGGAAAGCGCATATTGTTTCTGCCATTGTTCTGCCTCAAGAGGGACGTGCATCGCCTTGGTACATCATGACACGTGGGACTGCATGACAGTCCATGCTCCCCCGCCCACTGCTCGGTAAAATCACCTCATTTTTACTACTTCCCCCGTCTCGAACAGGGCATGCACGTCATTCTAGGCTGATAATTTAACTGGCTATATATGTATTATACGTGATGGAAAATATATGTTTAGAAACTACATTCGCTTAAGAATCCAATGATCTACCTTTTATGACATATAACACATATTTAGTTAGTCAAATGGATGACCTAGAACTATGTGCATGCCCTATAAGCCGAGATGGAGGGAGTAGTATCTTTTCAGATCAATATAGTCGGGATTCACCAAGGAGCAAAACCAAGTGGTAGGCTGCTCCTGTCGTGTTGGCATAGCAACTCAACAGGGTCATTCCGCACACGAAATGGTGACACACTTAACATGGCCCCTTTGGCCGACATGTGGCCCATCCACTGTCTTGTTCCACGTGCGATGCACCAAATTATAGTTTGGAGCTGCGGTTGGACTTGGAGGCACCCTGGTTGTATTGCCGCAGTAGTAGTAAATGAGCGATGAGGGGTCAAATCACAAAGCCCCACCTTTCCCGCATTAAGCTGGACGGACGAAGCAACCATCATCTCACTCTAGGGCGCAAGAGCATAAAGAAAAAACAAAACCAATGATGCATGTGGCAGCTACCTAGGGCGCCCTAGGGTAGGAGCCTCCACTACAAATCCGCTTCTCCCTCGTCCTCTTGAAGAAAACTGATGATGTGTGCGGCGGGTAGGGTTTGCAGGAGTACTACCGTGTGGGGGGCCATGCCGTAGTAAACGGGGGAGGGATTGAGTTCGAGCTGATGCCATAATACGGGTGGGCCGCTTGGTTTTACGGGAACGAGGCATCATTTTGGGTTTGGGGAGTAGTGGAGATATACGTACAAAACATTGTGGACGTAGGTTCGACCGAAAGGCAATGACGCATGGGCCCCGCATTTTGATATACCCGTGGCCGCGAGAAATTTTCTACTCAAAATAATGCATAAAAGTTCCTCCAAAAATATATAACTAATGGGAAGTGAATGTATGCTTAAAATGATAATGTAATACAAGGAGAAAAAATGAATTGCAGTTAAAGAATGACATTTCTAACAAAAATGTGAACTACATATGTGTGCACGTGACCAACACATACATTATCAATAAAAATCTAATGCAAGAAATAACTTATGAGTAATATGCAAGAATTGATGATGTGGTGCTTGCATGCATAGAGTACAAAAACAATGTGATTTTATGACTTTCTTGCATGACGTGTTCATGTGCCATAGTTGCATGTCCAGGAAAAAAGCTACTAGTGGGTTTCACTAGCTATTTAGTAATATAAGATGTATATATGGAAGTTGTAGGGAAAGAGATGACATGTATCTCAATTCCTATGGGTAGGGATTGGAAAAGAGATGTCATTTGGTTCACATCGTAGGAACTTTTCTATTGAATCTAGAGATGACATGTATCTCAATTGCTATGAGGAGGGATTAGAAAAGAGATGTCATTTGGTTCACATCATAGGAACTTTTCTATTGAATCTAGAGATGACATGTATCTCAATTCCTATGAGGAGGGATTAGAAAAGATATGTCGTTTGGTTCACATCATAGGAACTTTTCTATTGAATCTAGAGATGACATGTATCTCAATTCCTATGAGGAGGGACTAGAAAAGAGATGTCGTTTGGTTCGCATCATAGGAACGTTTCTATTGAATCTAGAGATGACATGTATCTCAGTTCCTATGAGGAGGGATTAGAAAAGAGATGTCATTTGGTTCACATCATAGGAACTTTTCTATTGAATATACGCTAATGTTTATTTTCCTTTGAAATTGTGGGAGTATAGGAATCCATTCATATGAACCAAGTGGCTCTAAAGCTATAAAAATGATATCATGTTTATTTTCCTTTGAAATGTGGAGTATATGAATCTATTCCTATGAACCAATTGGCTCTAAAGGAAAAAATCCTATAAAATCATATCATATAGAGTTCCTATGATATTCCTCCACACCAAAAGATGGTTGAAATTGTTGCAGGTGATACGACGGTCTTCCTTTGTACACTCCTCCCCCATCTTTATAGTTACCTCTCGAAGATGAATGAAATGATATATACTAGGTATTCTACATGTGCCTTTTAGTATACGAAAACTCGGTAAAAGTTTGCGAGGTTCGAATTTTCAATAAAGATATATGCACTACATTTTGGAATGGAGGGAGGAGCATACGACAGTTGCTAACACTCACGTGGAAGATTTGTGTGTCGGAGGAGTGGCTGTTCTGTTAAATGCCATGGCAAACTTGACACTCTCGGATGCAGATCTAACGGTTCTTAGTACGTTCGTCAGGAAATGCCTTGTGGCGAACGTTTGTCAGATATGATTTGCAGACACATGCATTGCATTGATACGTGCCCCTTCTCTCTCATGCACACACGCACCCTCACGAGTCACGACTATCCCAAGTCCTGTCGCACCCACCATCTATCTGTAGAACACGTCACACACATATCTGCTCTTCACACCCTACCCTCAAAACTTCTAAAAAATAAAAGACGCTGTGCACCGTTTATTTTAACTCGCACATCACCCACTTATACTATTACTCTTGTGGCGAACATTCTTTGGGCGTACTATATTGTACTCTCACAAAGAGAAGCGCTGCATGCACGCACTAGTTCTCTCACACCCACTCGCATGTACACGTAGGAGCGCATTTTGTAAGCTAGGAGCACATTTTTTACAAGGAGGCATCCCAATTAACATTTTGACTAATCTAGTTTTCAACTTGATGGAGGGTCGGGGACCGCACGTGAATGATACAGTACATAGTGCATCCTGGACGCGGTGATTTGATAGTGCGACTTAGAAGCGGTGGCACATTATTGATCGAGTTTTATTTTTACTTGAACTTTAAATGAAAATAGTGGTTTGCGCGTATTCAATTGAATAACGACTACTACAACAAAATCACTCCACTATATATATATATATATATATATATATATATATATATATAAGCAGGAGCCTTGGCGCTTGCTTTACTAGGGTTCCTCTCTTTCACTCTCTCATGCTCTCTAGATCTAAGCAATACATAGGAGGCCACACTCTCTCTGCTCATGGCTGGTCACAAATCCGGCCGGACCACCTAGGCCGGGGAAGGGGTGTAGGTGCATTGTTCACGCGGTCATCAGCAGCGAGGGAGGAGACCAACAGCTGCTTGCGCATCCTGATCGGTGGTCGTACCGTTCTCTCCGAGACAACGCCGGCTCAAGAGGGCCTCCAACCCCTTCTTCCTCCCTGCGGTATTGTGGCTAAGATGCGGCCTCTCCACGCTGTCTTTGCAACATCCCAAATACCCTTAGGTATATATTCCTTCGAAACTTTCCTTGCTCTACTGCGCCAGCTCCCCACATGGTTGTGTGTGGATCTTTTTCTACTTCCGTCGGCTGTTCCAAAGCCACCTAAACTTCTACTATTATTTGAGGTAAAGCTAGTTCATAGAGTCAAATCTAAGAGTTTGTTAAAACAGGGAAGAAAGTGGGAAAGTTGTAGCATGAATCTAGGACTTGGTTCTAAGAGGAACCGGGGGAAAGTAGTAGATACTGGCTACCCAACTGGTCTCTTGGTTGAAAAGGCAATGAAAGCGTGGTGGATGGCAAAGGGTGGGGGGAGTGGACCTGTCTCTTGGTTGACAAAAGAAAGAAAGTGAGGGGTGTTGGGGGACAACGCAAATGAGAACGAGCAGGTCTAGATTTCTTGTGCTCACACAGGAAAATGTCATCAAGGAGATAAAAAATGGGACAAATGTAGACATGCTGCCTGAGTGTTTGCCGCTCTTGGCAACCACATCTACCTCACCACTTTATGCCCTTGCTGTCCCTACGCCCATATATGTACTGTTAATGTAAAATCATATGAAGCATTAAGCAATGCCACCTAATGTCACTATTAAGTAATGGCCTAGTGCCATTAATAAATTCAAGCAATGCCACCTAATGTCACTATTAAGTAATGGACTAGTGTCGTCGATAAATTGAAGCAATGCCACCACCATTTTATGAAGTGCTTTTGTCTTGCTTTATTTCCCATGAATTGTGTTTTTGCAGTTACACTTAAATCTCACAGCGCTAACATTGCTTCATCCCAGTGGAACTGCACAAATTTGATTACACATTTATTGACCATGTGCTACTCTCATGACAGTAATACTAATGCTATTGTTCTGCATGTTAATCTAGTGGCAGTGTTGATATGATGTGATAAATGTTGTTGTTAATCATATGCCACTACAAATAACTTTCACTGTTTAAATAACCGTATTTCATATTTGCGCAAATAGGGATGTCTGTCTCCATATTATTTCTATCTGCGCAATCAAAAGTACACACCTCAATTTTAATAGAACTGCATAAAATGAGATGGCTATTCCTAGTTGACGTCGTCTAACCACCCGTATTCCAGGTATTCCTACATTGGTAGTAACTAGGTAGAATGACCAACGCAATCTAAAAGAAGCTGATTCGTACATTTTACTTCCTGATTGCAGTGTAGGGACGAGCGAAAACAACTGCATCCTATTCAGGAATTCACTTTCTCCCAGTTCACGGATGGACAGAGGACTAGCTGGCATGGTTGCATGGAGGTTTTTGGGACAGGTGCGCGGGCAAGAGGCATTGTGGTCTGCTTATTTCTGCAAATAGTGGTGCTTAAATTTAGTGGAACTGCACAAGAAGTTCAGATGGTCAGTACACTACATGGTTTGGTTTAGCATTCCAACTGAGAACACAATTATAATTGGTTATTCTGGAATCAGAGAACCTAACCCTGGATGGTGGCAACAAGAAAAACTAGAGTGAACTCGAGGAAATTAAAGCCTGCCTAGGGAGGTCCTTTGCTCAGAGAAGCCTTGCTTGATTTTTCCTGATTCGTAAGCATTCTCACAACTTTGTCTTTTGCTGTGAACTAGTAAATGTTTGTTATGTTCTATGAATCATTGAGATGTATAAAATTGCTTAACTTATGCTTTTCAAGTATTTTATGAAGCCGAGTTTAATGTGAATGTTCCACATGAACGCTGGACTAGCGTGTGAACGTTTGGAATTTACATTGTGGCCTCAGTTAACTGCATGAACCACTGTAAGAAGATACTTAGATGCTTATATGTCAGACAGCAGATTATTGATTGTTAGTTGGTCGATAGCCGATTTTTCTAGTGTTGAAGTGAGCTGAGCCAATGTGTCATGTTTTGCAAAACTGCTTACAAGTGGGGTAGCACCAACAGTGCTTACAATTACTTAACCAGCCTTACATACCCTATGTATACGTCAGCATACACTTCTCGAACAAGTACTCTATTTCATCAAACACACACTACTCGTATGATAAACCGTGACAACTTATGTCTTACCATGCCATATTACATGAAAAAACTAGTGAGGACGCATCTGTTTCGACAACAATTAGGATGGTTCTCACATGATTCACGGGCACACAAAAGTAGCAGTAGTTCCCATAGACGGATTCAAACAGAGTACTAGCCCCAGATTGCTTGATAATAGGCAAGGTTCAGATAATTAGACACAATCCAAACTACTTTTAAACACTAGCTGGGGCAACTATTTCATGCCTCGATCTAATTTGGGATGCACACAAGATGGACCTTGCCATGAACATCATCGAGGGCGTCTGGCAGTAGCTCAATCCTATGAACCTTCCTGAAGATAACCTTGTGGCCTTGTGATACGTCTCCAACGTATATATAATTTTTGATTGTTCCATGCTATTATATTATATGTTTTGCATGTTTTATATGCATTAATATGCTATTTATATTATTTTTGGGACTAACCTACTAACCTAGAGCCCAGTGCCAGTTTTTTCCTCGTTTTTGAGTTTCGCAAAAAAGGAATACCAAACGGAATGAAACCTTCATGGTGATTTTTCTTGGACCAGAAGACAACCAGGAGACTTGGAGATGAAGTCGGAGGAGCC
This sequence comes from Triticum aestivum, assembly GCF_018294505.1. Taxonomy (NCBI): domain Eukaryota; kingdom Viridiplantae; phylum Streptophyta; class Magnoliopsida; order Poales; family Poaceae; genus Triticum; species Triticum aestivum. The sequence continues at coordinate 394,959,304 of NC_057800.1, read as the reverse complement.
ACGAGGCGGCCACAAGGACGGAGGGCCTCCCACCATTGTGGCCCCCCGTGACCCTACTGACCTAATTATTTCACCTATATATTCCCAAATATCCCCAAACAACTAGGCATCCACAAAAACACTTTTCCATCGCCGCAACCTTCTATACCCATGAGATCCCATCTGGGGACCTTTTCCAGCACCCCGCCGGAGGGGAATTCAATCATAGAGGCCTTCTACATCAACTCTATTGCCCTTCCGATGAAGCGTGAGTAGTTTACCACAGACCTACGTGTCCATAGCTAGTAGCTAGATGGCTTCTTCTCTCTCTTTGATTCTCAATACCATGTTCTCCTCGATGTTCTTGGAGATCTATTCCATGTAATACTTTTTTGTGGTGTGTTTGCCGAGCTCTGATGAATTGTGGATTTATGATCAGATTATCTATGAATATTATTTGAATCTTCTCTGAATTCTTTTATGCATGATTTGGTATCTTTGTAATTCTCTTCGAACTATCGGTTTGGTTTGGCCAACTAGATTGGTTTTTCTTGCAATGGGGGAAGTGCTTAGCTTTCGGTTCAATCTTGCGGTGTCCTTTCCCAGTGACAGTACGGGTAGCAAGGCACATATTGTATTGTTGCCATCAAGGATAAAAAGATGGTTTTTTTTATCATATTGCTTGAGTTAATTCCTCTACATCATGTCATCTTACTTAATGTGTTACTCCATTCTTTATGAACTCAATACTCTAGATGCAGGCAAGAGTCAGTTGATGTGTGGAGTAATATTAGTAGATGCAGAATCGTTGCGGTCTACTTGACACGGACGTGATGCCTATATTCATGATCATTGCCTTAGATATCGTCATAACTTTGCACTTTTCTATCAATTGCTTGACAGTAATTTGTTCACCCATCGTATTATTTGCTATCATGAGAGAAGCCTCTAATGAAACATATGCCCCCCGGGTCTACTTTCCATCATATAAGTTTCTATTTTCCATCATATTAGTTTCTGATCTACTATTTTTGCAATCTTTTACTTTCCGATCTATAAATCAAAAATACCAAAAATATTTAATTTTTTGTCTACCTATCCCTATCTATCAGATCTCACTTTTGCAAGTAACTGTGAAGGGATTGACAACCCCTTTATCGCATTGGGTGCAAATTGTTTGATTGTTTGTGCAGGTATTAGGTGATTTGTGCGTTATCTCCTACCGAATTGATACCTTGGTTCTCAAACTGAGGGAAATACTTATCTCTAGTTTGCTGCATCACTCTTTCCTCTTCAAGGGAAAAACTAACACAAGCTCAAGAAGTAACAGGGAGAATTTTTGGCGCCATTGCCGGGGAGATCTACGCCAAGTCAAGACATACCAAGTACCCATCATAAACTCTCATCTCTTGCATTACATTATTCACCATTCGCCTCTCATTTTCCTCTCCCCCACCTCTAATTTTTTTCACAAGATTTGCCTTTTCTTCGCCGCTCTTTTGTTCGTGTTTTTCTTTCACTTGTAGTTTGCTCATTTGCTAAATTTGTTTGTTGCCACCATGTCTGAAATTGGGGAGGTTATCACTGAAAAGGATAGTAGTATCGATGGGGGAAACTTTGATGCTTTTGCTAATACTAATCCTCATGAAGAATCCACTGTTCTACATACTAAAAAGCTTCACATAGGAAGCGGTAATATTATTGGAAAAGGGGTTATTCAAGATTTGTTTACTTGTCAGTGCACTTCCCACTTTGGGTGGATCTATTCTCCATAAAAGTAGTAGTCTTGCGGATGCTATATCTTTGCTCGTAGCTGAACTTGAAAGACAATTTGTTCATATGCATCCATCCATACAAAGGAGTTTTCTACTGTTGAGCATTCTTCTATTAAGCGCGCCGCCACTATATTTCTAGCCCATGAGTTTAGATTTATTATGAAAGAACATAGTGAAATTTTCGCGCATTATAAAGTAGATGGTGGTCGTCCTCCCATATAAGGAATTCTATTTAACCAAGAGGACATAATGCGTTTACGTTCTTTAGATCATGTTGCTTATAACGAAAATTTAAGAAAGAGGGTCCCTACCGATGTTTTAGTTGATAAGATTTCCGAGCTTAATGATAACTCTACTATACAAAGCAACGAATTGGGTATCTCTCTTGGACACAAGATCTTGACTTGTTGCCAAAAGAATGCTTATAATGATGAGTTGGTCATACAATACCAGGGGCCAAAGGAGGAACCAATTCCTCCCGAACTTGATCTTGGGGGTTCTTATCCTATTAAATTTAGCCCTTCTGATTACTTTTGCTTACCACAAAGAAAACTAGCTACTGAACGAATGGAGTATGAGATAAGTTTTCGAGATTTGCCGTATCATTATTACGATTATACCTATATCTATTCGTGTTTTTATGCCTAGCTAAGGGCGTCAAACAATAGCGCTTGTTGGGAGGCAACCCAATTTTATTTTTGTTTTTGCTTTTTGTTCCTATTTTGCAATAAATAATTCATCTAGCCTCTGGTTAGATGTGGTTTTTGTGTTTTAATTAGTGTTTGTGCCAAGTAATACCTTTGGGATGGCTTACGGTGATAGTTGATTTGATCTTGCTGAAAAACAGAAACTTTTGCGCTCAGGAAAAAAATTCTCATTTTTAACAGAAGCACGATAAAATATTGATTCTTTTTCAGAAGATTAAAAAACAAATTGCTTAGGTTGTTGTAATTTTTCACAATTTTTGGATTTACATAAGTATTCGAGAGTTACAGATTGCTACAGACTATTCTGTTTTTGACAGATTCTATTTTCTTCATGTTGTTTGCTTATTTTGATGAATCTATGGGTAGTATCGGGGGGTATGAACCGTGAAAAAATAGGAATATAGTAGATATTACACAAATATAAGTAAATAATGAGTTTGCAACAGTACCAAAAGTGGTGATTTATTTTCTTATACTAACGGAGCTTATGAGATTTTCTGTTGAGTTTTGTGTTTTCAAGTTTTCAAGTTTTGGGTAAGGATTTGATGGACTATGGAATAAGGAGTGGCAAGAGCCTAAGCTTGGGGATGCCCAAGGCACCCCAAGGTAATATTCCAGGACAACCAAAAGCCTAAGCTTGGAGATGCCCCGGAAGGCATCCCCTTTTTCGTCTTCGTCTATCGGTAACTTTACTTGAGGCTATATTTTTATTCACCACATGATATGTGTTTTGCTTGGAGCGTCTTGTATGATTTGAGTCTTTGCTTTTTAGTTTGCAACAATCATCCTTGTTGTACACACCTTTTGAGAGGTACATGCATGAATCGCGATTTATTAGAATACTCTATATGCTTCACTTATATTTTTTGAGCTAGGCAATTTTGCTCTAGTGCTTGACTTACATCTTTTTAGAGCACGGTGGTGGTTTTATTTTATAGAAATTATTAAACTATCATGCTTCACTTATATTATTTTGGGAGTCTTTAAACAGCATGGTAATTTGTTTGGTTATGAATTTAGTCCTATTATGATAGGCATCCAAGAGGGATATAATAAAAACTTTCATATAAAGTGCATTGAATACTATGAGAAGTTTGATTCCTTATGATTGTTTTGAGATATAAAGATGGTGATATTGGAGTCATGCTAGTGAGTAATTGTGAATTTGAGAAATACTTGTGTTAAGGTTTGTGAGTCCCGTAGCATGCACGTATGGTGAACCGTTATGTAAGGAAGTTGGAGCATGAGATATTTTTTGATTGTGTTCCTTATGAGTGGCCGTCAGGGATGAGCGATGGTCTTTTCCTACCAATCTATCCCCTAGGAGCATGTGTGTAGTAGTTTTTTCCGATGAATAATAGATTTTTGCAATAAGTATGTGAGTTCTTTATGACAAACGTTGAGTCAATAGATTATACACACTCTCACCCTTCCACCATTGCTAGCCTCTCTAGTGCCACGCAAATTTCGCCAGTACCTTAAACCCACCATATACCTTCCTCAAAACAGCCACCATACCTACCTATTATGGCATTTCCATAGCCATTCCGAGATATATTGCCATGCAACTTTCCATCGTTCCGTTTATTATGACACATTTCATCATTGTCATATTGCTTTGCATGATCATGTACATGACATTGTATTTGTGGCAAAGCCACCTTTCCTCATTTTTATACATGTCCCTCTTGAGTCATTGCACATCCGGTACACTGCCAGAGGCATTCATATAGTCATATTTTGTTCTAGTATCGAGTTGTAATTCTTGAGTTGTAAGTAAATAGAAGTGTGATGTCATTATTAGGACATTTGTCCCATGTGAGTAAATAAAAAGAGAGGCCAAAAGAGTCTCCAAAAAAAGAGAAAAGAGTCTCCAAAAAAAAGAGAAAGGAGAATAAAAAAATGAGAGAGAAAGAGAGAAGGGGCAATGTTACTATCCTTTTTTCCACAGTTGTGCTTCAAAGTAGCACCATGATCTTCATGATAGAGAGTCTCCTATGTTGACATTTTCATATGCTAGTGGGAATTTTCATAATAGAACTTGGCTTGTATATTACAACGATGGGCTACCTAAAATTTCCCTAGGTCTTCATGAGCAATCAAGTTGGATGGACACCCACTTAGTTTTCTTTTTGAGCTTTCATAAACTTATAGCTCTAGTGCATCTGTTGCATGGCAATCCCTACTCACTCACAGTGATATCTATTGATGGGCGTCTCCATAGCCTGTTGATATGCCTAGCTAATGTGAGACTATCTCCCTCTTTTTGTCTTCTCCACAACCACCATATTCTATTCCACCTATAGCTCTATGTCCATGGCTCATGCTCATGTATTGGGTGAAAGTTGAACAGGTTTGAGAACGTCAAAAGTATGAAACAATTGCTTGGCTTGACATTGGGGTTGTGCATGATTTGAATATTTTGTGCGATGAAGATGGATCATAACCAGACTATATGATTTTTGGGGATAAGCTTTCTTTGGCCATGTTATTTTGAGAAGACATAATTGCCTTGTTAGTAGGCTTGAAGTATTATAGTTTTTATGTCAATATTAAACTTTTGTTTTGAATCTTATGGATCTGAACATTCATGCCACAATAAATAAAATGACATGAATAAATATGTTAGGTAGCTTTCCACATCAAAAGTTCTGTTTTTTATCATTTACCTACTCGAGGACGAGCAGGAATTAAGCTTGGGGATGCTTGATACGTCTCCAACGTATCTATAATTTTTGATTGTTCCATGCTATTATATTATCTATTTTGGATGTTTTATATGCATTAATATGCTATTTTATATTATTTTTGGGACTAACCTATTAACCTAGAGCCCAGTACCAGTTTCAGTTTTTTCCTTGTTTTTGAGTTTCGCAGAAAAGGAATACCAAAAGGAGTCCAAATGGAATGAATCCTTCGCGATGATTTTTCTTGGACCATAACACAACCAAGAGACTTGGAGATTTAGTCGGAGGAGCCAAGAGGTTTCCACAAGGACAGAGGGCGCGCCCAGGGGGTGGGCGCGCCCCCACCCTTGTGGGCCCCTCGTGACCCTCCTGGCCTAATTCTTTTGCCTATATATTCCCAAATATCCCCAAACCACCAGGCATCCATGAAAACACTTTTCCACTACCGCAAGCTTCTGTACCCATCAGATCCCATCTAGGGACCTTTTCCGGCACCCTGCCGAAGGGGGATTCGATCACGGAGGGCTTCTACATCAACTTTATTGCCCTACCGATGAAGCATGAGTAGTTTACCACAGACTTACGGGTCCATAGCTAGTAGCTAGATGGCTTCTTCTCTCTCTCATTGATTCTCAATACCATGTTCTCCTTGATGTTCTTGGAGATCTATTCGATGTAATACTTTTTTGCGGTGTGTTTGCCGAGATCCGATGAATTGTGGATTTATGAGCAGCTTATCTATGAATATTATTTGAATCTTCTCTAAATTGTTTTATACATGATTTGATATCTTTGTAATTCTCTTCGAACTATCGGTTTGGTTTGGCCAACTAGATTGGTTTTTCTTACAATGTGAGAAGTGCTTAGCTTTGGGTTCAATCTTGCGGTGTCCTTTCCCAGTGATAGTAGGGGCAGGAAGGCACGTATTGTATTGTTGCCATCTAGGATAAAAAGGTGAAGTTTTTATCATATTGCTTGTGTTAATTCCTCCACATCATGTCATCTTACTTAATGTGTTACTCCATTCTTTATGAACTTAATACTCTAGATGCAGGCAGGAGTTGGTTGATGTGTGGAGTAATAGTAGTAGATGCAGAATTGTTTCGGTCTACTTGACACAGACGTGATGCCTATATTCATGATCATTGCCTTAGATATCATCATAACTTTGCACTTTTCTATCAATTGCTCGACAGATTTGTTCACCCACCGTATTATTTGCTATCATGAGATAAGCCTCTAGTGAAACCTATGGCCCCCGGGTCTACTTTCCATCATATAAGTTTCTATTTTCCATCATACTAGTTTCCGATCTACTATTTTTGCAATCTTCTACTTTCCAATCTATAAATCAAAAATACCAAAAATATTAATTTGTCATTTATCTATCTCTATCAGATCTCACTTTTGCAAGTAATCGTGAAGGGATTGATAACCATTTTATCGCGTTGGGTGCAAGTTGTTTGATTGTTTGTGTAGGTATTAGGTGATTTGTGCGTTGTCTCCTACTGGATTGATACCTTGGTTCTCAAACTGAGGGAAATACTTATCTCTACTTTGCTGCATCACCCTTTCCTCTTCAAGGGAAAAACCAACGCAAGCTCAAGAAGTAGCACATTGCCACTCATAAACTTGTTTGTGGAGGCATGCCACGTCATCTTCCTGTGCAAGCTGGAGAAGAATAGTATGCCTCACAAACGAAGGAGTAGCTTTGAACTTATTGTGCTTCAGTACACACTAGACAACACGCCTGACAACGGTGAGGATGGAATACATATCGACTTTGGTATAAGTGCAAATGGCTTCCAGGATCCAACAACATAAGGACTTTGTTTCCCTAGTGCGTATATTCAGGTCATCCGCCTCATAGCGAGTGACATGTACAGCCACACAATCCTTGGGTGCATCATGGCTCTAATTGAAATAGAAACGAATTCTGGATTACTTTCCAATATAAGAAACACAAGTTATTTAAACCACTATGTAGAGTCAAAAGTATGCATGACAGGGAAGGTATCATGGCATCGAAGCTAATAAAATTTTGCATTATTTATCACCACATACTTAGATGAAAAACCACAATTGAGATTGGCAAAGAAGAAAAATCGCCTTGGGTAGCTTAGCGAGGGGTGGGGGACACATCCTTGAAGGGGAAAAACTGCTCTTGCAGCACCATGGGGGCTGTAACCTCAAATGGGGCGTTGACCATCTCAGTAGTGGCTGTGAGCGTATCTGGGGCCGACTCAGTGGCTGCCTCCATATTCTTGGAGCTCTCTGTCTCGTGGGGACCAGCCTCCCATGTCCGCTCCAACATTGGCAGATCTTTGCCTAGTTCTCCTTGGTCCATCATGAAACTGACGAATACTAGGAGACAACTGAAAGGAAAACACAATCACAATGACAATGAAACAAAAAAGAGAGCGATGATCGGTTACTGCTTTGCAAAAGTTCTTTTTTCTGAAAGAAAATATACCAACATCACGGATCTTCTTGCCTTCCCTTCGTTGGGAGAGAAGCACAATGGCAGATGCGAGTGTTGGCTTTCTTGAAGACAGTGAGGGAGAAGGGGATTTAGCGAAGAGTGAGATGGGGTTTTGTGATATGATGGCTCGTTACTGCCGCCCTACGACCGGGGTGACTCTCCGCCTCCATACCGCCTTCCAATTTGGTGGATGGCATTTGGGCATGCACGCTTCATGGCCCGCATGTCAGTGAACCAAAGTAAAACGACATTCAGTAGAGGGAGACATTTCGATGACCTCGGAGAAGCCATAAGTGGTAGTGTATCCACTGTACTAGTAGTAATTGTTTTTCTAGGTAGCTGTAGAGTGTCTCCACTGTACTGGTAGTAATTGTTTCTCTGGGCCCAAGACAAAACAACCCATCCACCCTAGTAAATAATAAAATCAATTCAAAAGCCCATATATTTACTTAATGAGAGGCGCTACCCATCACACCGCCCCACAAAAAACATGGGTACTCTTCTTCCTCCTCACTCCCACCCACCTCACGTCAACTCGCTCCACTAGTACCCCCAAATTCCTCAACTCACTCCTACAGAAACCCCAGCTCCCCTTCTTCCTCACTTCTACAGAAAACCCCAGCTCCCCTTCTTCTTCACTCGCACTACAACTAGGCTCGTCATTCATTACTCTGCTCAAATTCGTGAGCTCGATGCAACGCCCTCGAGGAAAATGGAGTCGGCCGACCCCAGCGCCAAGAAGATGAGGCTCCCGCCAGCAGCGACGTGTGTTGTAGATCCTACACCCGGCAGCGCGGGGAGAAGCGGGGAGCCCGCCTCCACCGGATCCCAGGAACCCGTAGAATCTCGAGTGGACCACATCAGCAATCTCCCGGACGCCATCCTTGGGGAGATCATCTCACTTCTCCCCACCAAGGATTGCTGTCGCACCCAAGCCTTCTCAACTCGATGGCGCCCTCTATGGTGTGACGCGCCCCTTAATCTCGACTATCGATAGCTATCTATTTTTAATGATTTTGAACTCCCCAAAGCCATCATCTCCTCCCACCAGGGCTCCGTTCAAAGCCTCTGCATCCCTTCATGCTACCTGAGCAAGCATTGCATGCCCTGCATGGTGGACGCCTGGCTGAAATCCCCTGAATTCACATAACTACAGTTTCTTGAGTTCCACTATTCCCCAGGAAATCACCTACCAGATACCGAACGCCATGTACTTGTGCCCTCAGCATCGATGTCCATCTCGCGCTTTTCCTCCTCTGTCCACACCACCACCTTTGCATTGTGCTACCTACCAGCCAATCTGGTACTAAACCTTCAACTCCCATTTCTGGAAAAAACTTTCACTTGTGCGGGTTCGTATATCGAAGGCCTCATTGCACAGCATCATCCACTCCGGTTGCCCTGCCCTGGAGTGCTTGGTGCTTGTTTTCATAGTTAGAATCGGTTGTCTCCAAATAAAGTCGCCTAACCTTGTAAGAATTGGAATTTCTTTTGACAGAAGGCAGCTCATCGTCAAAGATGCCCCTTCACTTCAAAGGTTGATCGTTGATTCTAGTTATTCACCATCGCAAATAACTGTCGTCTTTGCGCCTAAAATAGAGACCTTGGGTGTAATACATGATCTCTGTGCTCATTTCAAGATTGTGTTTGGATCCACAGTTCTTCAGGTACTGTATATTATCGTCTACACTTGTAACCATAAGATGCATTTTAAATTTCTACAGATAAGTTCTATATCATCTTGGAGTACACATTTTGTACTAATATTATGTTCTATGCTCAATGAAGAGTTTCTCCATGGATAGCCTATCAATGGTGTTGGATGCTGTCAGGATCTTATATATCCAAATGAATAGTTTTGATCTGAATAAGAATTGGCTTGATGCAATGCTTTCCATGTCTCGAGAAGTTGTATATAAAGGTGGTAATTTCACACACATTGGAAGCCCGCATATAGTGTACTAGAATTAACCGTCCAGTTGTTGCTCTTTCGATACTCTTTTTTAGACTTTAACTGTTTTCAATCTTCATGTCTATTAAGGCAACAGGACAGGGTAAGAAAGCTATAGCCAATCGGTGGATTCATAAGCACCGGGATTTTCTCACTTCTCATGACATTTGATTGAAGACAATAACGCTGGAACGATATGTAGCCAACCATGCAAACACTAGATTTTTCACATTCTTCTTGTTGAATGCGAGGTTACTATTGTCCATCAGGATTAAGTTTATCAGCAGCATGGTTTTGACGGATGGGTATGTCGAAGAGCAAAAAAAGGAGTTTCAGGTGGACAAAAGGGCTTCTGAACGTGTCGGGCTTCTATTTAAAACATCTTGTGGTCATAATCCAGTAAATTTTACGAGCCGGGATATTCATTCTATGGACCCAACCGATCCATTTGACTGTGAATGCCGAAAACAATGCTGGAGCTAGACATTGTTGCCCATTTCAGTCTGGGTTTTGTCTAAACCTGATGAACAATTAACCCTCGTGCTTTTGTACAGTTTGTAAGTTGGAGTTAGATGTTGTTGCCCTTCCCAACTCGGTTGTGACTGTCATATTTTCTTTGAAACAAGGCAAATGGCTTGCCATTTGTTTAATTAAGAGTGAAATATTGTAACAAATCCCAACCAAGGGAAATAACATCACTCTCACCGGCTACTTGAGCTCACTATGCATTACAGAACCCAAGTGATTAGCCCCCACCAGCACCCACCAACTTATTTTGAACTAGCACACCAAATGGCCTGTAAATTTTTATAACAAAGGTTGCAAGACCGTGACTGATTTGGATTCTAACATTTGGGACCCATGAGGAAAAAGCCTATCCAAGGTGGTTTCGACTTAATTACTACTCAACAAACGATTATGCCTACCAGGCATTGGATTGGCATCCAACATATGTTGTGTATCTCTATCTCTTGTCTTCTTCCTCCAGCCGCCCAAACCAAACCACCCCGTCGGTTCCGCCCGCTCCTTCCTGCCACAGCTGCCTGCTGAAAGTGCTAGTGATCGACTAGAGGGGGGTGAATAGGCAATTTTTATGAAAGTCTTCAAAACATGGAAGTTTCGAAGACAAACGATAGAAATAAACCTATTACCATGCAGCGGAAGGTAGACTACACTAGGCAAGCCATAGTCAAGTATTCAATGAAGTGAAAGAACAAAGACTAATAGCAGCTAGGCAGTATGGATCAGGATGGAAGATAGTATGAAGCCAATCAGAACAAGTAGTCACTCAGTGAACACAAAAGATAATGCAGACAGGCAATGACTTCACAAGGACCAACTGCAAATAAAGAGATGGGAAGGATAGAACCAGTAGCTCGTTGAAGACAATGATTTGTTGGACCAGTTCCAGTTTCTGTGACAACTGTACGTCTGGTTAGGGAGGCTGAGATTTAACTCAGAAGACCGTGTCTTCACCTTATTCCCCTTGAGCTAAGGACACCCAGTCCTCGCCCAATCACTCTGGTAAGTCTTCAAGGTAGACTTCCAAACCTTCACAGACTTCGTTCACCGGCGATCCACAATGACTCTTGGATGCTCAGACCGCGACGCCTAACCGGCTGGAGGATTCACAGTCCTCAAGTGTAATAAGTCTTCAGATCACACAGATAGGAAGACTTCTGTGATGCCTAACACTCTTTGCCTCTGGGTGTTTAGGGATTTGTCCTCTCAAGGATTTCTCTCTCAAAGGCTTCGAGGTGGGTTGCTCTCAAACGACAAACGTCGTGCACTAACTCTAAGCAGCCAACCAATTTATGGTGTAGGGGGTGGGCTATTTATAGCCACTGGGCAACCCGACCTGATTTGTCTGAAATGACCCTGGGTCACTAAGGAACTGACACGTGTTCCAACGGTTAGATTTCAAACACACACGGCAACTTTACTTGGGCTACAAGCAAAGCTGACTTATCCAACTCTAGATAAGATGTGCTCTCATTGTCTTCGTTCGAAGACATAGGATTTTGGTTAAGCATCACTTCAGTCATTCTGACTGGTTCACTTGGACCCCACTTAACAGTACGGTGGTTCCTATGACTCAACAAAGAAGAAAAGGAAACAACGAAACAACTAAGTCTTCACGCACCATAGTCTTCACGCGATGTCTTCTCTTGTCATAGTCTTCAATGTGAATGTCTTCAGATACCACCTTTGTGTTCAATGTATTCATACATTTTTAGGGGTCATCTCCGGTAGGAAAATCGAATCAATGAGGGACTTCTACCTGTGTTATCCTGCAATTCTCACAAACACATTAGTCCCTCAACCAGGTTTGTCGTCAATACTCCAAAACCAACTAGGGGTGGCACTAGATGCACTTACAATCTCCCCCTTTTTGGTGATTGATGACAAACTGGTTGAAGTTTTCAACGGGGATAGAAGTATGTGAAATTGTAAAGGATTTAAGTATTGTCTTCGTAAGTAGCAGAAAGGCTCCCCTGAAGATGTGCATATAAATATTTGCTTTTGAATGCAAATGCACATGGCAGGTTGTACTTGTGGAGCTCCTCTTCTACTTTATGAAGACAATTCATCATGCATGAAAGGATATATCGAAGATAATGACATGCATAATGAGAAATGGACGTCTGCAAAATGACTTCGTGCAGAATTTATCGTCGCGCATGCGGAATTTATCATCGCATCACATAGTGTCGAAAAGGTAGCAGACGACCATCAAGTTTAAGCGTTACAACTCAAAAACGAACCAAATGTATCAAAAGCGAGAGTTGTAAGCACTTGGAAAAAGTAGCAAAAGTAAAGCAACTACCCATATGGACCCGCTTGAAGACTATCAACTCATATGCTTCTTCCCCTTTTGTCAGTAATGACCAAAAAGGTTTGAATACATAGAGCTTCTACTCATTCCCATGAGGAGTAGGCGAAGCAGCAGGGTCGTCGTTGAGGTCCGGTGGTGCAGAAGAACTTGGTGCAGTGTCGATACATGTTGAAGGTGGAGGTGGTGAAGTGGATCATCTTGATCATCTATGACTCTAGCATTCACCGTTGCAGTTGAGGAAGAATAGTCAGAGTCTTCAAGTGAGGGAGTCTGACGCAAGTGAGCATTCCTTGGAGGAGTGGAGTCAAACCTGAATCTTTCTGTGAAGCCATCGTCTTGAAGATCTGCTTCGGCAGTGAGCAATGTCAAACTCTTCTAGGACCCCCGACAGGTTTCATGTGTAACAAAGTCATTCTTGGTGGCAAGATTGCGAATGTGATTGACATCCACCAAGAGGCTTTGCATATGACACTTAAGCCAGTCATGATGCTTATCATGTTTCTGATGTAGAGCGACGAGAAGCTCTTGTTCATTGAGAACACGAGATCGCTTCCGAGGACTTTGGGCAATGGTGCTTCCAGTGGCTTCAGTTTGGGCGCGATGGGCACGTGTGTTGCCAGCCAAGGGATAAACACGAGAGACGGCCTGAACTCCTTCAATGAGCTGGGTGAAGCTTTGACGATCAACATTGTGAAGATAAATTGGATCCTTTGCATGCTCTGGGTAAATGGCTTCAACAGACAGATCAACCTCTGGCAAGAATACAAGATGATTGCGCGCAGATGGCTGATAGTTGAAGGCAGAGTGAAGCTTGATAAGACGCATTACCCCTGGAGTATAGAACTTCAGACCAAAGATGTTGGAGCCAGATGCAGCCAACTGCCTGATGAAGAAGTCTTGAGCATTGAAGCTGATGCCATTAAAGATATAGAAAACCAAAGTCTTCATTGCTCCTTCAAGCTTCGCTGCAGATGAATGTCCTTTGACGGGCCATAGAGTTTTCCTGATGATATGGTAAATGGTACGGGGCAGATACTCTAGGTCTTCGACAAAGAATTACGTTGGGTATTCAGCGTCGCGTGGCAGAGGCTTCATCATGCTCAGCATTTGGCTCATGTTAGGCTCAGGCTTCTGGAAAATGCTCTCCAAAGCATTCTGGTGTTGTTGACAACCTGGTTCATAATATTCGCCAGGAGTGGGCAGGGCTGTAAGCTCAATGATGTCTTGGGCTTTAGCTTCACACTACTAGAAAATGGGCCATAGATAGGATTGACACTAATGGCGCACCAGGGAGGCCGTGCGCCACTACTATATACTAATGGCGCACCAGTTGGTGATGCGCCATTAGTGTGGCAGACACTAATGGCGCACCAGAAAACAGGTGCGCCACTAGTGATAATTTTTTTTCATTTTTACATACATACTAATGGCGCATCCTACCGAAGTGCGCCATTACTAGTTCTAACTAGTAATGGCGCACCAGACAGGGAGTGCGCCAGTACTGAATTTTTTTTATTCTTTTTTTGCAAAACTACTAATGGCGCACCGCCTCACAGTGCGCCATTACTAGTTTAAACTACTAATGGCGCACCCTGTAGAAGTGCGCCATTAGTATATATTTTGATATCATGAATATTTTTAAATATCATGGGAACTTTTTGATATCATGAATATTTTTAAATTTCATGGGCACTTTTTGAATTCATGAATATTTTTTCAAATTTGATGATATTTTTTCATATTCAATATGATAAAATATTGAATATTCATGAGGACACTCGATCTCGATCCCCCTCCTTCTCGATCTCGATTCCCCCTCCATCTCGATCTCGATCCCACCCGCGCCTCCTCTCCCCTCTTCATTTTTTAAAAAATAATAAAAAAGTGTAGACTACAATTGTTGTTAAACAACAATTATTACTGTTTTTATAAAAAAAATATTACTGTTTCATATTCATATTCATTTTCTAAAAAATTATTACATGCAACAAAAAAATTACTTATGGCGCACCTCTGGCTGGTGCGCCATTGCTATATAATAAAAAAAGGTTACTAATGCGCACCTCTGCCTGGTGCGCCATTGCTATGTAAAAAAAAGATTACTAATGGCGCACCTCTGCCCGGTGCACCATTGCTATGTAAAAAAAAAGATTACTAACGGCGCACCGACCGCTGGTGCGCCATTAGTAAGATTCCTCCTAGCTAATTCCCTCCCTCTCGCCAGATCCCCTTCATCCCTCTCCCTCGCCCCCTAGCTAATTCCTCCCGCTGCCCCGACCCACGCCACCATCGACGACCCCCCGCACCCTCCCCCGCTCCACCACCGCCGACGACCCACTGCACCCT